>NW_025319121.1:0-307736 GCF_017639315.1 Drosophila ananassae
AAAAATCATCCGATTCTCTAGCGGAATACCTTAAACGATTTTTAGATCGATTCTCCGTCATTCTGCATCAAAATCAGGGAAACTATTTTTTTTTAGATTTTTTGTCAAATTTCCTGGGGGATTCCCTTGAAAATGTTGGAAAACGCAGGAGTGCCCGATATGACCCACTGCCAAGGCTATATCTTTGCCAAAAATCATCCGATTCTCTAGCGGAATACCTTAAACGATTTGTAGATCGATTCTCCGTCATTCTGCATCAAAATCAGGGAAACTATTTTTTTTTAGATTTTTTGTCAAATTTCCTGGGGGATCCCTTCAAAATGTTGGAAAACGCAGGAGTGCCCGATATGACCCACTGCCAAGGCTATATCTTTGCCAAAAATCATCCGATTCTCTAGCGGAATACCTTAAACGATTTGTAGATCGATTCTCCGTCATTCTGCATCAAAATCAGGGAAACTATTTTTTTTTAGATTTTTTGTCAAATTTCCTGGGGGTTTCCCTTGAAAATGTTGGAAAACGCAGGAGTGCCCGATATGACCCACTGCCAAGGCTATATCTTTGCCAAAAATCATCCGATTCTCTAGCGGAATACCTTAAAAGATTTGTAGATCGATTCTCCGCCATCTGCATCAAAATCAGGGAAACTATTTTTTTTTAGATTTTTTGTCAAATTTCCTGGGGGATTCCCTTGAAAATGTTGGAAAACGCAGGAGTGCCCGATATGACCCACTGCCAAGGCTATATCTTTGCCAAAAATCATCCGATTCTCTAGCGGAATACCTTAAACGATTTTTAGATCGATTCTCCGTCATCCTGCATCAAAATTAGGGAAACTATTTTTTTTTAGATTTTTTGTCAAATTTCCGATTCTCCGTCATCCTGCATCAAAATCAGGGAAACTATTTTTTTTAGATTTTTTGTCAAATTTCCTGGGGGATTCCCTTGAAAATGTTGGAAAACGCAGGAGTGCCCGATATGACCCACTGCCAAGGCTATATCTTTGCCAAAAATCATCCGATTCTCTAGCGGAATACCTTAAACGATTTGTAGATCGATTCTCCGTCATTCTGCATCAAAATCAGGGAAACTATTTTTTTTTAGATTTTTTGTCAAATTTCCTGGGGGATCCCTTCAAAATGTTGGAAAACGCAGGAGTGCCCGATATGACCCACTGCCAAGGCTATATCTTTGCCAAAAATCATCCGATTCTCTAGCGGAATACCTTAAACGATTTGTAGATCGATTCTCCGTCATTCTGCATCAAAATCAGGGAAACTATTTTTTTTTAGATTTTTTGTCAAATTTCCTGGGGGATTCCCTTGAAAATGTTGGAAAACGCAGGAGTGCCCGATATGACCCACTGCCAAGGCTATATCTTTGCCAAAAATCATCCGATTCTCTAGCGGAATACCTTAAACGATTTGTAGATCGATTCTCCGTCATTCTGCATCAAAATCAGGGAAACTATTTTTTTTAGATTTTTTGTCAAATTTCCTGGGGGATTCCCTTGAAAATGTTGGAAAACGCAGGAGTGCCCGATATGACCCACTGCCAAGGCTATATCTTTGCCAAAAATCATCCGATTCTCTAGCGGAATACCTTAAACGATTTGTAGATCGATTCTCCGTCATTCTGCATCAAAATCAGGGAAACTATTTTTTTTTAGATTTTTTGTCAAATTTCCTGGGGGATCCCTTCAAAATGTTGGAAAACGCAGGAGTGCCCGATATGACCCACTGCCAAGGCTATATCTTTGCCAAAAATCATCCGATTCTCTAGCGGAATACCTTAAACGATTTGTAGATCGATTCTCCGTCATTCTGCATCAAAATCAGGGAAACTATTTTTTTTAGATTTTTTGTCAAATTTCCTGGGGGATTCCCTTGAAAATGTTGGAAAACGCAGGAGTGCCCGATATGACCCACTGCCAAGGCTATATCTTTGCCAAAAATCATCCGATTCTCTAGCGGAATACCTTAAACGATTTGTAGATCGATTCTCCGTCATTCTGCATCAAAATCAGGGAAACTATTTTTTTTTAGATTTTTTGTCAAATTTCCTGGGGGATCCCTTGAAAATGTTGGAAAACGCAGGAGTGCCCGATATGACCCACTGCCAAGGCTATATCTTTGCCAAAAATCATCCGATTCTCTAGCGGAATACCTTAAACGATTTGTAGATCGATTCTCCGTCATTCTGCATCAAAATCAGGGAAACTATTTTTTTTTAGATTTTTTGTCAAATTTCCTGGGGGATCCCTTGAAAATGTTGGAAAACGCAGGAGTGCCCGATATGACCCACTGCCAAGGCTATATCTTTGCCAAAAATCATCCGATTCTCTAGCGGAATACCTTAAACGATTTGTAGATCGATTCTCCGTCATTCTGCATCAAAATCAGGGAAACTATTTTTTTTTAGATTTTTTGTCAAATTTCCTGGGGGATCCCTTGAAAATGTTGGAAAACGCAGGAGTGCCCGATATGACCCACTGCCAAGGCTATATCTTTGCCAAAAATCATCCGATTCTCTAGCGGAATACCTTAAACGATTTGTAGATCGATTCTCCGTCATTCTGCATCAAAATCAGGGAAACTATTTTTTTTTAGATTTTTTGTCAAATTTCCTGGGGGATCCCCTTCAAAATGTTGGAAAACGCAGGAGTGCCCGATATGACCCACTGCCAAGGCTATATCTTTGCCAAAAATCATCCGATTCTCTAGCGGAATACCTTAAACGATTTTAGATCGATTCTCCGTCATTCTGCATCAAAATCAGGGAAACTATTTTTTTTAGATTTTTTGTCAAATTTCCTGGGGGATCCCCTTCAAAATGTTGGAAAACGCAGGAGTGCCCGATATGACCCACTGCCAAGGCTATATCTTTGCCAAAAATCATCCGATTCTCTAGCGGAATACCTTAAACGATTTGTAGATCGATTCTCCGTCATTCTGCATCAAAATCAGGGAAACTATTTTTTTTTAGATTTTTTGTCAAATTTCCTGGGGGGATCCCTTGAAAATGTTGGAAAACGCAGGAGTGCCCGATATGACCCACTGCCAAGGCTATATCTTTGCCAAAAATCATCCGATTCTCTAGCGGAATACCTTAAACGATTTGTAGATCGATTCTCCGTCATTCTGCATCAAAATCAGGGAAACTATTTTTTTTTAGATTTTTTGTCAAATTTCCTGGGGGATCCCTTCAAAATGTTGGAAAACGCAGGAGTGCCCGATATGACCCACTGCCAAGGCTATATCTTTGCCAAAAATCATCCGATTCTCTAGCGGAATACCTTAAACGATTTGTAGATCGATTCTCCGTCATTCTGCATCAAAATCAGGGAAACTATTTTTTTTAGATTTTTTGTCAAATTTCCTGGGGGATCCCTTCAAAATGTTGGAAAACGCAGGAGTGCCCGATATGACCCACTGCCAAGGCTATATCTTTGCCAAAAATCATCCGATTCTCTAGCGGAATACCTTAAACGATTTGTAGATCGATTCTCCGTCATTCTGCATCAAAATCAGGGAAACTATTTTTTTTAGATTTTTTGTCAAATTTCCTGGGGGATCCCTTCAAAATGTTGGAAAACGCAGGAGTGCCCGATATGACCCACTGCCAAGGCTATATCTTTGCCAAAAATCATCCGATTCTCTAGCGGAATACCTTAAACGATTTGTAGATCGATTCTCCGTCATTCTGCATCAAAATCTGGGAAACTATTTTTTTTAGATTTTTTGTCAAATTTCCTGGGGGATCCCTTGAAAATGTTGGAAAACGCAGGAGTGCCCGATATGACCCACTGCCAAGGCTATATCTTTGCCAAAAATCATCCGATTCTCTAGCGGAATACCTTAAACGATTTGTAGATCGATTCTCCGTCATTCTGCATCAAAATCAGGGAAACTATTTTTTTTTAGATTTTTTGTCAAATTTCCTGGGGGATCCCTTCAAAATATTGGAAAACGCAGGAGTGCCCGATATGACCCACTGCCAAGGCTATATCTTTGCCAAAAATCATCCGATTCTCTAGCGGAATACCTTAAACGATTTTTAGATCGATTCTCCGTCATTCTGCATCAAAATCAGGGAAACTATTTTTTTTTAGATTTTTTGTCAAATTTCCTGGGGGATTCCCTTGAAAATGTTGGAAAACGCAGGAGTGCCCGATATGACCCACTGCCAAGGCTATATCTTTGCCAAAAATCATCCGATTCTCTAGCGGAATACCTTAAACGATTTGTAGATCGATTCTCCGTCATTCTGCATCAAAATCTGGGAAACTATTTTTTTTTAGATTTTTTGTCAAATTTCCTGGGGGATTCCCTTGAAAATGTTGGAAAACGCAGGAGTGCCCGATATGACCCACTGCCAAGGCTATATCTTTGCCAAAAATCATCCGATTCTCTAGCGGAATACCTTAAACGATTTGTAGATCGATTCTCCGTCATTCTGCATCAAAATCAGGGAAACTATTTTTTTTTAGATTTTTTGTCAAATTTCCTGGGGGATCCCTTCAAAATATTGGAAAACGCAGGAGTGCCCGATATGACCCACTGCCAAGGCTATATCTTTGCCAAAAATCATCCGATTCTCTAGCGGAATACCTTAAACGATTTTAGATCGATTCTCCGTCATTCTGCATCAAAATCAGGGAAACTATTTTTTTTTAGATTTTTTGTCAAATTTCCTGGGGGATTCCCTTGAAAATGTTGGAAAACGCAGGAGTGCCCGATATGACCCACTGCCAAGGCTATATCTTTGCCAAAAATCATCCGATTCTCTAGCGGAATACCTTAAACGATTTGTAGATCGATTCTCCGTCATTCTGCATCAAAATCAGGGAAACTATTTTTTTTAGATTTTTTGTCAAATTTCCTGGGGGATCCCTTCAAAATATTGGAAAACGCAGGAGTGCCCGATATGACCCACTGCCAAGGCTATATCTTTGCCAAAAATCATCCGATTCTCTAGCGGAATACCTTAAACGATTTGTAGATCGATTCTCCGTCATTCTGCATCAAAATCAGGGAAACTATTTTTTTTTAGATTTTTTGTCAAATTTCCTGGGGGATTCCCTTCAAAATGTTGGAAAACGCAGGAGTGCCCGATATGACCCACTGCCAAGGCTATATCTTTGCCAAAAATCATCCGATTCTCTAGCGGAATACCTTAAACGATTTGTAGATCGATTCTCCGTCATTCTGCATCAAAATCAGGGAAACTATTTTTTTTTAGATTTTTTGTCAAATTTCCTGGGGGATCCCTTGAAAATGTTGGAAAACGCAGGAGTGCCCGATATGACCCACTGCCAAGGCTATATCTTTGCCAAAAATCATCCGATTCTCTAGCGGAATACCTTAAACGATTTGTAGATCGATTCTCCGTCATTCTGCATCAAAATCAGGGAAACTATTTTTTTTTAGATTTTTTGTCAAATTTCCTGGGGGATCCCTTCAAAATGTTGGAAAACGCAGGAGTGCCCGATATGACCCACTGCCAAGGCTATATCTTTGCCAAAAATCATCCGATTCTCTAGCGGAATACCTTAAACGATTTTTAGATCGATTCTCCGTCATTCTGCATCAAAATCTGGGAAACTATTTTTTTTTAGATTTTTTGTCAAATTTCCTGGGGGATTCCCTTGAAAATGTTGGAAAACGCAGGAGTGCCCGATATGACCCACTGCCAAGGCTATATCTTTGCCAAAAATCATCCGATTCTCTAGCGGAATACCTTAAACGATTTGTAGATCGATTCTCCGTCATTCTGCATCAAAATCAGGGAAACTATTTTTTTTTAGATTTTTTGTCAAATTTCCTGGGGGATCCCCTTCAAAATGTTGGAAAACGCAGGAGTGCCCGATATGACCCACTGCCAAGGCTATATCTTTGCCAAAAATCATCCGATTCTCTAGCGGAATACCTTAAACGATTTGTAGATCGATTCTCCGTCATTCTGCATCAAAATCAGGGAAACTATTTTTTTTAGATTTTTTGTCAAATTTCCTGGGGGATCCCTTGAAAATGTTGGAAAACGCAGGAGTGCCCGATATGACCCACTGCCAAGGCTATATCTTTGCCAAAAATCATCCGATTCTCTAGCGGAATACCTTAAACGATTTGTAGATCGATTCTCCGTCATTCTGCATCAAAATCAGGGAAACTATTTTTTTTTAGATTTTTTGTCAAATTTCCTGGGGGATTCCCTTGAAAATGTTGGAAAACGCAGGAGTGCCCGATATGACCCACTGCCAAGGCTATATCTTTGCCAAAAATCATCCGATTCTCTAGCGGAATACCTTAAACGATTTGTAGATCGATTCTCCGTCATTCTGCATCAAAATCAGGGAAACTATTTTTTTTTAGATTTTTTGTCAAATTTCCTGGGGGATCCCTTCAAAATGTTGGAAAACGCAGGAGTGCCCGATATGACCCACTGCCAAGGCTATATCTTTGCCAAAAATCATCCGATTCTCTAGCGGAATACCTTAAACGATTTTTAGATCGATTCTCCGTCATTCTGCATCAAAATCTGGGAAACTATTTTTTTTTTAGATTTTTTGTCAAATTTCCTGGGGGATTCCCTTGAAAATGTTGGAAAACGCAGGAGTGCCCGATATGACCCACTGCCAAGGCTATATCTTTGCCAAAAATCATCCGATTCTCTAGCGGAATACCTTAAAAGATTTGTAGATCGATTCTCCGCCATTCTGCATCAAAATCAGGTGATGCGTGTTTGAAGGCATTTAATTAAATCGATCATCATAGAAAGCAAATACTCACATACATTACTAAGAAACACGTGGATGCGAACAGATTAAAAATTTTTGGAAAAAAAAAAATGTGACAAAGACCAAGTAAAGAGCTACAACTAAAAGCGAAAGAAATATAAAAGACAATAAAAGAAAACAGAACAGCTATAAAAGTGCTTTAGGAATTCTACACTGAATTCAAAAAACTGATCAATGCAAGGTGTTGCTATAAAAACTGAAAAAGACTTAGACGAAAACAATACAGAAATTAAAAAGGCAATGACTATGGCGGCTCAAGCAAGAATTGAAGACACCCTAATACCCGTCTTCGATGGAACAAACTTCACAAGTTGGAAACTGAGATTGATGGTTCTGCTGGAATACAAAGAATGCAAACAACAAGCAACAAGAATGAAGACCGATAATGGAGCTGAAGCGGACCTAAAAGCGAGGATGATGATTATGAGTACAGTCACTGACAGACAGTTGGAATACATAGGTGAATGCAAATCAGCCTATGAGATGATGAAAAAGTTTGATAGTATTTACACAAAATATAAATAGGCAAAATTATACAGAAGTGGACGACTTCTTTGTTGATTTTGAAAAGTCAATAAATGATTTTAAAGCAGCAGGTGGAGTTTTGGAAGAAGCAGAAATAATAAGATATCTTATAAAAGCATTGCCGCCGAACTATATTGGTGATTTTATAGATATTGTACCAGAGCAACAAAGAACAGTTGAATATGTAAAAAGCAAAAAAAAGATAAAAATTTCAACAAAAGCGAGACGTCTAAAAGATCAAGCGTGAGTACATTCAACGCAAATGCTAAAGGAGTCTGTTTCAGACTCAAATATGGACACCAGAAAAAAAACTCAATCAATCTCAATCAAGGAAATCAAGCAAGCCAAATTGATATTCAAACTGGACAAAACAGAGGTTTTTATCACAACCTGGGCAGAGGAAAACGGGCAAATTTCCATGGCAGATCACGAGGCTCATACAGCAGAGGCAGGGGATCTCACCGAGGATACGTGAACGAGACTTCAGGCAACGAATCGAGCGCAGCATGGTCTGTCGAGTTACATCATCCTGCAGCTAATGGACCAAGTGGATGTGACTTCAAGGACCCAAGCGAAAATGCTTATCAATTAAATTGGATCTTGGACAGCGGCTGTACGGACCATATAATCAAAAGCGACAAATATTTCGTGAGTTATCAGGATCTAAAAATTGCTGTCGACGTTAAGCTGCCATATGGCAAAACTTTAAAAGCTACCAAAATTGGTAATATCAAACTAACTTTTAAAACCTACTTGTTGAGCTATTAATAGTTTTTAATAGCAGCCAAATAACTACACGCGTTTCAAATTATATTTTCAATATATTTATTTTGGGTTCAATTTAACCCTAATATATGTATGCGGCTCCAATCAACTCCAAATCACAACAAACGCCAAACCAAGAGCTGGCGCAGAAGCTCAACCAAAGCTCCCCAAAGCGCATACGCTACAAATAACAATAAAGCGCATGCGAAACTGGGGACAAAACAGAGAAAAAAACATGCTGATAACAACAGCTGCAGCTTAGAATATTATTGTTATTTTATATGCAATCTTTGGTGGCTGCTTGGCCCAACACTACTATAAAAATAAAACTGTAGAGTTAAAATATGTTTACTATGTAAATGGAATTCAGGAGAATTTATTAAGCGTATCAAGAATAACGAAAACCAATATCATTGTTGCAAAAAACAGTAATGCAAAAATATATGATCAGCATAATGAATTTGTATGTGATAAAAGGTATTGCAAAAGAAACTGGTAGTATTAAAGAAGTCTATAGAAATGTGTTAAAAGTAACAAATAAAGAAAAATGGCATAGGGCACTTGTCCATAAAAACTTTAAATATTTAGATAAATTAGTTTCGGAAAAAATATTAGAAGGTTTACCAGATAAGCTAAAAAAAAAGAGATAATGGGTGCAAACTGCTTTCAATCCAAAATGTCCAATAAACCATTTGAAAACAATAGAATAAAATCTAAAGAAATTCTCGAAACAATTAATACAGACTTAAATGGACCGCATACTACAGGCTATGGTGGAGAAAAATATTTTCTAACATTCGTAGATGATTATAGTAAGTGCACTAGACTTTATTGTATCAAAAATAAATCAGACACGGTAAATTGTTTCAAAGATTATATTAACTTCGTAGAAAATAAATTTAACAAATGTGTGAAAAAATTACAGAGTGATAAGGGAAAGGAGTATTTAAACAAAGGCATTTACACTTTCATAAGGGATAAAGGAATAGAGATACTAACTTGTCCTCCATATGTACATGAACCATTAAGGCTTAGCTGAAAGATATAACAGGTCAGCTATGGACATGGGCAGATGTCTTATGCGGAAGCTAAAGTAAATAGGCAGTACTGTGTGAGGAGATTAGATCTCCCACACGCCAAGACTGGTGGCAAGAGGGGCAGCAGCGGGGAGAGAACAAGCAAATCAGCACTGGTCCCGGCCGGGCCTCCGCGGCCGCGCTCGAAGGTCATAGGAAACAGCGGGGACGGCGGGGAACGAAGCGGCCGGCGGCTGCGCAGCTGTGATTAGAAAATGCACAAAACACAGAAATGCATTTGGAATGACCAGGGGGGGATCGCGGGGTATCTGGACGAAGTCCGATGACCGGCACAAAAACAATGCGGATCGGATGCCCAAGCAGGGCAATCGGGGGAGCGACAATAAAGAAAGCCCGCCGATAGAAAGACGGCGGGATTGGAGAAAGCTAACGGAGAAAGTAAATGACCGGAAGATTAACGGCAGGAAGAAGATTTGCAAGGATAAACGGACGCCTCTGGCACTATATAAGGAGCGCCCCTGGAGCAAATCGAGACCGAGTCTTGTAGGGAAGCTGGAAGAGTTGAGTGAAAGACCCCCCGTGGGTAAGTCTGACATTCAAGAAGGAAAGTTTCCTTAAAGGAATTAGGTGTACACGATGAAGGACCCCCCGTGTGTATGTCCGACAGTGCGGGCTTTTAAGCGAGTGAGCAAGGATATTCGATTAGTAGCTTAAGGACCCCCTGTGGGTAAGTCCGGCGGCGGTACGCGAGACAAGCAAGGAGGAAGGGGAAAGGATCAAGGATCCGCAGCGAACTGAGGCCCAAGGGTAAACGAGTTGGGTGGAGCTATTCCCGGACACAACAGGTATCCTGGTAGTAGCGGCAACGACGGATCAGCTTGGCGTACGCCTTGCCTGCTCCTGTCCGCTCGATCCAGGTGTGATCCTGTATCGCGAGGGATAGTCAGCTTTGGAACTCAAGCCCAACAGTAAAACCACACAGGGACACCCCGGGAAAGTCAAGAAAATCCTGATCCAGGCGCTGGAGCGTATGCACAGCGTATCACCTGGAGTCAAAGGAGACGCGACGCCCAAACCTCTGGCCTACCATAGATCCTGCGGGGCGTAGGCACGCAGGTGTTTGGAGGCGAGTGGCGAACGCGATCGGGGGCGTGTCCTGTGCTGTAGGTAGGCCCTTCGTGTCCTGATCCGGCCGCTAAGCAGCGAGGAGCATCCTGCTCGGCGTATGCCTGGGAGGTGAGCCACTGGCGAGTGCAGCGAGCCAAAGAGTCTAAAGGTCCGCGGCACCCAAAAGGAGAAGCGTCAACAGCAGAGGCGACGACGAGGGAGCGACGGCGACAACGAGGAAGCAGCAGCATCGACGAGGGAGAATCAGCGTCAAAGGAACAGCGACGACGAGGGAGCGGCGGCGACGGACGAGCAGCGGCAGCAGAAGACCAGCGCAGAAGACGGCAGCAACAACACAGGCCCCGCAACCAGAGTCCGTGAGTCCGAACGAAGGGAACCGTGAGCCGTTTCGGTGCCAAGCACCAAGACTACACGACCTGCCGGGCGCAAGCTTTGGGAGGGCGCGTGTATTGGCACCAACCCGGAGCGGGGATCGGGGATCGACGGGAGGGCGAGCGGTTGGTCGGCTGAGCCAAACATCCGGTGAGATTCTCTTATTCTTTTTAAAGTAAAGAGTTGCCCGAACTACTCCAGGGCAGAACGCAAAAATGGTTCCTAATGAACGACGAGGAGTGGCCCACATAGAAGGAGTTCAGAAGGAGCTTCGAGGCCTTTTTCCTGCCAAAAGGATACTTCGAGAAACTGGCAGACCAGGTAAAGCAGCGGAAACAACAACCAGGAGAGCCGTTTAAAGAGTACATGGTGGACCTTCAGGCGCTGATGAAGCCTTTAGGAAAGTCCACAAAAGAGGTCATTGATAGGCTAGTGGAGAACTGCATGCCGCGCATAAAAATGTTCATGAGACCATACGCATGTGCATCACTCGAGGAGGTCATGGGTCTAGCCGAGGAATTCGAGGAGCTGGCTTTGGAAGAGGAGGTCTTCAATAGACAAACCTCCGCGGTAGACAGAAGGTGGCCAAAAACCACCGGAGCAACAGAGCCATCCAGGACAGGGGGGGGCATAGATGGCTGCCGGAGGAATATCGCCAAATGCCACAGCAACTGCAGCCGAGTCAGCAATGGACAGGCCCAAGGCAACAGCAGCCGAATCAAAGATGGGCAGTAAACCAAAGTAGCCAGGCGAAGTGCCAGGCAGTGGGCATCGACGCCTAGACAGGGACATGTACAAAACCCAGCACAGGCATGCAACAGATGCGAAGGCATGGGCCATTGGGCCAGCGGGTGCAGGAACCCCAGAATTTTGTTCTGCAGGATGTGCGGCGCAGTAGGGGTGAGAAGCACAGAATGCTGCCAAAGAGCGGGAAACGTGCAGCGATCTCAGCCGTAGAGAGGAAGGCGGAGATCGCGAGGTGCTGCCTCTCAGAACTAGTTGGAGGATTAACCGGAGACGATCAGCAATTAGCGGCAGTCATCAAGGTCGGAGGAGCAGAAGTGAGGGCCATGGTGGACACCGGGGCAACGGCTAGCTTCATCTCAAAAGAGCTTGCAAAGAACCCGGGAATGGCCGGAGAACGGAAAGCAACAAGGAGACGAGTACAGTTGGCCAACGGGAGCCACATAGACTCATATGGTACTCCTAACAACAGTAAGCTTTGGCAACAAGAAAAAGGATTTGAATATTTTAGTGTTACCAGGCATGGGAGACAGCGCTCGGCACAACAATCAACTGCGCAGGCCACCAAGTCACGATCCCTGGAAAGGTTGCAGCGATCACGGAATTGGAACCACCGACAAACGTGAAAGGAGTACGACAATTCATAGGGATGGCGTCGTGGTATCGGCGATTCGTCCCTGATTTCGCTGGGATCGCAAGGCCGTTAAACGATCTCCTACGAAAGGGAACAAAGTGGGAGTGGACGGCAAGACACCAAGAGGCGTTTGAGACGTTAAAGTCACGTTTAGCAGAGGATCCACTGCTAGCATGCCTCGATTTCACGAAGAAGTTTGTGCTGCAAACAGACGCCAGCGACTACGGCTTGGGTGCTGTACTGACGCAGGACACGGATGAGGGCGAGCGAGTGGTCGCTTACGCCAGCCGAACGCTAATAGGCGCGGAGAAGAATTACTCGGCGACGGAGAAAGAGTGCCTGGCAATAATATGGGCCATTCGGCAGATGAGACCATACCTGGAGGGGTACCAGTTCGACGTGATCACGGATCAGATGGCGCTGAAGTGGTTGAACAACATAGAGAGCCCACTCGGAAGGATCGCGAGATGGGTCTTCGAATTGCAACAGTACGATTACGTTATCAGCTACAGGAAAGGCAAGCTGAACGTCGTCGCGGATGCACTTTCCCGCCAGCCGATCGTGGAGAAGCTGAGGAGTGCCACAGCAACCGAAGACGGGGAATGCATTTGGATAGGCTCACTGAAGAAGAAAATAAAGGAAAACCCACAGAATTATCCGGAATCCGTCGAGGAGGCAGGCCTGATTTACCGACGTGTTCCACACAGAGCCGGGAGCAAGGAAGTGGCATCGTGGAAATTATGTGTGCCGATGGACATGAGGCAACAGGTGCTGAAGGAGAACAATGACGCCCCAACAGCGGGACATCTAGGCGGAAGGAAAAGGATTGCGAAAGTAGCAGTAAGGTACTTCTGGCCAGGAATGCAGAGGGACGTGAGGAAATATGTCAGGAAATGCGAGACATGCATGCGGTATAAACCGAGCCAGAGGCAGGCCGCAGGGAAAATGTTAACACAGGTCCCAGAGGAGCCATGGGCGACGGTATGTGCAGATTTCGTGGGACCGTTGCCGAGGTCCAAGCATGGGAACACCATGCTACTAGTCATGATCGATCGATTTTCCAAATGGACAGAAATGGTCCCAATGCGGAAAGCCACAACGGAGACGCTACAAAAGGCAATCCGCGAAAGGATTATCGCTAGATATGGTGTGCCAAAGGTGATGGTGACTGACAATGGTGTCCAGTTCACCAGTAGGAGCTTCAAGAAATTCCTCAAGGAGCTCGGAGTTCGTCATCAGTTCACCGCACCATACACGCCGCAGGAAAACCCGACGGAAAGGGCAAACAGGACGGTGAAGACGATGATCGCCCAGTTTGCAGGAAAGGACCAAAGGAGGTGGGACGAGCACTGGCCAGAATTGATGATGAAATATCCGATGACCGGCACAAAAACAATGCGGATCGGATGCCCAAGCAGGGCAATCGGGGGAGCGACAATAAAGAAAGCCCGCCGATAGAAAGACGGCGGGATTGGAGAAAGCTAACGGAGAAAGTAAATGAGCGGAGGATTAACGGCAGGAAGTAGATTTGCAAGGATTAACGGGCGCCTCTGGCACTATATAAGGAGGGCCCCTGGAGCAATCGAGCAAAGACCCCCCGTGGGTAAATCTGACATTCAAGTAGGAAAGTTTCCTTAGAGGAATTATTTGTACAGGCTGAAGGACCCTCCGTGGGTAAGTCCCACAGTCTTAAGTGCGGGCTTTTAAGCGAGTGAGCAAGGATATTCGATTAGTAGCTTAAGGACCCCCTGTGGGTAAGTCCGGCGGCGGTACGCGAGACTAGAGGTGGAGAACCATCGATAGCCGGCGATTGTTTTTCTCAAACCCTCGATAGTGTCGATAGTGCCATCGATAGTCACCGATACTATCGTCCGACAAAAAAGTTTTTTTTTTAAGTTTTTAAGAAAATTGTTTTATTTTAACCAGAAGTTTTGATTTGAAAATAAAAGTATGTTAATATTTTCTTCTTTGAGCCGGGTGCGTCTCTCGGAAACAATTTGCCCTGCCTTGCTGAATGCTCTTTCCGATTCTACGGATGTAGCAGGAATGCAAAGGTATTTGCTAAACAGTCGTTTTATGCAGGGAAAATCAGTTTGATTCGCCTAAAATAAAAGTAATTTATGTAAATATTGTTAACTTATAATTTGTTTTCGAATTATACCTTAATCCATAATAGTGGGTCCACATCTTGACTGGCAATTGCCCTCTCCAGATATTGCCTTTTAATAAGAATAGCATCCACTTGTGCGTTTCCGACTTTGCTATTTGATCGCTCACACAAAAAATCAAAAAATGTCTCCTGGGCACTTGTGTCCGGTGAAATGGTCAGATTATTTGAGGTCTCTTTGATTGAAGAATTTGCCAGTTCGTTTTCAAAAAAGACTGCTGCTTGTTCAGCGTTTGAAGCGTGTTGAAATCCATTTTTTTTAAAACGTGGGTCCAACAATGTTGGCATCCTACATAATGTCCTTTGCTCATAAATGGAAAGGCGTTTCTTTATTGATTCCATTAATATATTTTGGATAATTTTTCCTTGCAAAGGAAAAACTTTCGATTTTGCGGATAAATCCATATGCCATGGGTATGATTAGTGATATAGTTACATACTTCCCACCAGAAATTTCTTCGCTTGCTTGCTGGAAAAAAGACAACAATTTTTCTATATCCTTTAGCACAAGTATTTCCTCAGCAGTAAATGGCTGAGGTGCATTTGTTGTTCCTAATAGGACTTTGGCAATGGCATAGTTTGTTTTTAAAATTCTTTCAAGCAACTGCGCAGCTAGCTCTTCATCTGGTGGATGTTGAAAAATGGCTATCAGACTGGCGAATTAAAGTAAACGAACAAAAATGCAAGCACGTTACGTTCACCTTCAATAGGCAAAACTGCCCGCCCCTTACGCTAAACAACACCCTACTCCCGCAAGCAAACGAGGTAACATATCTTGGAGTACACCTCGATAGAAGAGTCACATGGCGTCGGCACATAGAAGCTAAAAGAACCCACCTAAAGCTAAAAGCCAGCAGCCTTCATTGGCTTATCAACGCTCGGTCTCCCCTTTGCCTTGAATATAAAGTCCTGCTGTATAACTCGGTACTTAAACCTATATGGATGTACGGCTCCCAGTTATGGGGGAATGCCAGCAATAGCAATAGAATAGCACATAGAAGCTAAAAGAACCCACCTAAAGCTAAAAGCCAGCAGCCTTCATTGGCTTAACAACGCTCGATCTCCCCTTTGCCTTGAATATAAAGTCCTGCTGTATAACTAGGTACTTAAACCTATATGGATGTACGGCTCCCAGTTATGGGGGAATGCCAGCAATAGCAATATTGACATAGTCCAGCGAGCTCAGTCGAAGATCTTGAGAACAATCACCGGGGCACCGTGGTACGTTCGCAACGAAAACATACATCGCGACTTAAACATTCTTCCAGTCAAAGATGTGATCGCAGAACAGAAGGAAAAGTACTTTAGCAAGCTATTGTCGTACCCTAACCACCTGGCGAGAGGTCTAACAAGGTTGAGCAACCAATCACGACTTCGTCGCAATGACCTACCCACCCAGCGACCGTCTTGAGGAACGCGCAACCAGAATGCAGTCTTAGTCTACTGTTAGTTAAATGTTAATGTTAAGATTTGAAAACTTATTGTTAGTCTCAAAATTAAGAGAAGATCCAATAAATAAAAGCAAAGTTAAAAAAAAAAAAAAAAAAAAAATTCTTTCAATCATGAAAAAGAAACTGTTCCATCTTGTTGGTGTTTCTTGCAGCAAAGTATAAGTCGTGCCTTCTTGTGCTAATTTAAATTTTTCGTTAGCAATCGTGCTTTGTTTGAAAAATCTCACTGTTGATTTGCACTTAGTAAACAAATCCCTTATGACTGTGTCATAATGCATCTTTTAATGCATCTTGCACAACTAAGTTGATTGTGTGCGCAAAGCATGGCAAATTTTGAATTTGCAACATTTCACATGCTTTAAGCATGGAGCTGGCATTATCAGTTACAATGCACACCGTCTGCATTGTCGTGGAATTCGACTCGTACAAGACAGCTCTTTTGAAGTAGGAAGCCACAGAGTTCATACTTGATCTGCAACTGCTGCTTGTAGACGCAGTCTCGTTCCTATCTGTATCTTCAGCTGGTGTGCTACAGTCCGATTTATTTATTTCCAAGCTAGGATGACACCTTTTTAAATGGTCGCGCAAGTTCGACGTATTGCCGCTTGTTTTATATTCCTTGCCACAGTCAAGGCATTTGGCAAGTTTTTGGTGGTCGGACTTACTTCTTTTTACCTTACTTCTTTTTACCTTGTTACTCGGTTTATTGGGTAAAACATCCTTTTCTTAATCGCACTCTTGATTTTCTGCACTTGTCGCAATAGGCGTAACGGACCTCCGACGTGTACCTAAATTTCGCCACTTTACCATCAAAATACTTATACATACATACATTACACATACCTTTTTTTAAAAATCGATCCATTTTTATCAGTTTCTTTTGACTTGCCGTCAATTTTATACGAAATTTTTCAATATTTTCACAAGTGAATGATGAAAATATTTTCGTGATGTGAGGCGCTAGCTATCGAAGGCACTATAGATAGTGGTTGGGTCACTATCGAACGTGTCTGACACTATCGATTGCGGCTCGATAGCGGCCAACCATCGATAGTGTCGATAGCGCCATCGATAGTTCTCCACCTCTACTAGAAAAAGCCATTGAGTTTGCAATTGAACAACAACTTGTCAAGGTAGCTATCCTGACTGATAGCTTGGGTGCTTTACAAACCCTCAAGAATTGCCATTCTTCTAATCGCATAAAAAAAGTTAACTCCAATCAAAGTATGCTGTACCTTCAACTCCATCACGTTCCAAGTCATGTTAATATTAAGGGAAACGAAATTGCTGACAATGCTGCGAAAAACGCCAACAGCTCAGGAACACTTATCAATTTTAAATATGAGATCAACGATGCTATTAACCATATTTATAATATAATTAAAATTGAATGGGAACGCGAATATAATGCCTTCTGTTTAGAAAAGAACAGGGGTTATTGCACTCTATTTCCTTTCCTTCCAAACACTGCAATCTCAATAGATTACAAGTTAAGCAAATTAACAGGATCCTCAGTGGCCATTCTTTTGATAGATACACTCTATACAAACTAAAAGTGTATGACAGCCCCAACTATGATTGCAACCTCAACATCATAGAAGACATCTCTCACATTCTCCTGAAATGTACAAAATACAATAATATCTGTGGCAACCCTAAGTGCTTACACACACACACAATCGAACTCGATATCTTATGAGAGTATCGATATCGTTGGAGGCCGTCTCTAGACCCACAACATTTTCTGCGCCTCACGACATCGACAGCCTCATCCGCGACTAGCAACGCTTTTGTTATTTTTCATTAGTTTTAAGCAAATGTATAGTGAATAAACAAACATTAAATGGGTGACCCCGACGTGATCACTATATAGACGCGAGCACCGGTGCTTACAATGGCAAACAACGACACCACACAGGATGACGCCGACGTCTTTCACGATACCGTTACTCGCGGTTCCGACGCAGTTATTAACCGCGTAGCGGTTAAAATTCCGCCCTTTTGGACAGAGCACCCAGAATAATGGCTGTCGCAAATCGAAGCCCAATTCGTTCTGGCAGGAATAACTACTACCGGTACTGGCCCGAATTGCCGACGCCATCGTCAACCAACCAGGCACAGGCAAGTACGAAAACTTAAAGTCGTGCATTTTGGAACGCTTCTGCGAAAGCGAGCAGAAGAAAATCCAGAAGTTGATTTCGGAGACTGACCTTGGTGACAAGCGCCCCACACAACTGCTCAACGAGTTAAACGCACTCGCCGCAAACAAAGTTGACGAAACTTTCTTAAAAGCACTGTGGCTGCAGCGCCTACCAACACAAGTGCACGCGATCTTGCAAGCATCGGACGCCCGCCTAGCAGATTTAGCTATGTTGGCAGACAAAGTCATGGAAGTCGGCGATTTTCATCACATACGCACCGTTGACGCCAAATCGGCGCCACCTAGCAGCACCGTTTTCGACGAACGTCTAGACCGCATCGAGCAACAAATCAACGCGCTGTGCAAAAACCGTTACCGCAAGAACAGTTCATCCACATTAACGGATTGCAACAGCGTCCCGACTTCAGGCTTTTGTTGGTACCACAGCAAATTTGGCAACGCCGCCAAGAAACCGTGCTCGTTTTCCTCCGGACCAAAAAAATAAAACAGTCTTCGGATTCGGCGGACGAATTCGAAGAAGACCACAACACAATTGCACGCCTCGCCATCAACGATAATTACTCCAAAACTAAATTTCTCATCGACACCGGCGCCGACATTTCAGTGATGCCCCCCTGCAGAATCGCAAAAACTATGCTCACTCCAAAGCTTCTTTTCGCCGCCAATGGTACGAAGATACAAACCTATGGAGAAAAACGCATAAACTTCGTTTGGACCTTCGTATTAGCTGACGTCAACTGCGCTATCATTGGAGCTGATTTCCTTCAACATTTCGACTTACTCGTCGATATGAAACGAGGCAAACTCATCGATCGAGCTACGCTGCACGAATCAACATGTCACGCGCCTCAACGTAAAATCAACGCGATTTTATCCTACGACACGAGCAACCAATACGCTAGGTTGCTTCATGAATACCGCGATCTCGCAACGATCAACTCGAACCGGCTGCCAGCAGAGTCCGAAGTAACGCACTTCATCTCGACCAACGGCCCGCCTACTCACGCCCGCGCCCGACGACTAGCGCCCGACAAACTCAAAGCCGCACAAACTGAGTTCTCCTACCTCATCGAAAAAGGAATATGTCGCCCCTCAAAAAGCCACTGGTCCAGTCCATTACACCTGGTAAAGAGAGCCGTTTGCTTGCGAGAGTGGCGACCATGCGGCGACTACAGAGCACTAAACAACGTAACAGTGCCGGATCGACATGGTAAAAAGATATTTTCAAAAATCGACCAGCAAAAAGCATATTACCAGATCCCTGTCGAACCGCAAGATTCTCAAAACAGCAATTATCACGCCTTTTGGGCTATTCGAATTCTTGTTCATGACATTCGGCTTACGCAACGCAGAGCAAACTTTTCAGCGTCACATAAACATCGTAATACAGGATCTCGACTTTGTTTTCGCATACATCGACGACATTCTGATCGCTTCAGAATCCGAGGAGTAGCACGAGACACACCTCCGTACGACCCTTGACCGCCTTCGAAAGGCACATCTCACCGTGAACTTCGAGAAGTGCCAATTCGGTAAATCACAACTCATGTTCCTGGGACATGACATCAGCCAGCACGGTTTGAAACCATCCGAAGCCAAAGTGGAAGCCATTCGCCACTTTAAAAAACCGCTTATAGCTAAAGATTTAAAAAAGTTTCTGGGTATGATCAACTTCTATCGGCCGTTTATCCCATGTGCTGCTGATAACCAACACATACTCCAGACGCTAATCCAAGGCAATAAAAAGAACGACAAAACCCCGATACTCTGGTCTACAGAAGCCGACCACGCATTCGACGCCTGCAAGAACGAGCTTGCAAACGCTACGTTGCTGAACTACATGGCACCTAACTCGCAATTAACACTAACCACCGATGCCTCCGATGACGCCATGGGTGCCGTGTTACATCAGATTGTCAACGAGCAGACGCAACCACTGGGTTTCTTCTCCAAGAAATTCACACCGACGCAAAAGAAGTACAGAGCCTACGATAGAGAACTGACTGCCATCTATCAGGATCTATCAGGCCATTTTGAACTTCAAGTTCGCATTGGAGTGCAGAATCTTTATAATTTTTACTGACCACAAGCCGCTGATGTATGCTTTCAATCAAAACAGCGAGAAAGCATCACCGCGAATCAATTGTACTGCCACGTCGCCAATAACCAGATACGCCCGTTCGTGCCCAGATGTCTACGCCAAACCGTGGTTCAAGCCCTACATTCGCTGAGCCGGCAAACACTATGTTTGGCCCCACATGGCGAAGGATGAGGCCAAAATGGTACGCTCTTGCATCCCGTGTCAATAAGCTAAAATCCAACGACACACAAAATCGCCACTGGGGGAGTATACCGCCAGCGACGCCCGTTTCGAACACATCAATATCGACATCGTTGGCCCACTGCCATCATCAAACGGATACCGATACTGCCTCACGTGTATCGATCGCTTCTCAAGATGGCCCGCAGCAATCCCTTTAGTCGACATCACAGCACAATCTGTGGCCAAAGCTCTGATTTCGGGCTGGTTCGCTCTGAACGGAATCCCTCTCCACATCACAACTGATTTAGGCCGTCAATTTGAGTCCACACTATTCCAAGGGCTCGCCAAAATTTGCGGTTTTAAGCACCTGCGCACGACGGCGTACCACCCACAAGCCAACGGGATGATCGAACGCTGGCACAGAACCTTAAAAGCTGCCTTAAAATACGCCGATCCTATTAACTGGAGCTGTTCCCTGCATTTAATCCTCCTAGGTCTACGTACAACAGTTAAAAGCGACATCGGGCTGAGCCCAGCTGAAATGGTTTATGGCACCGCTCTACGTGTCCCTGGCGGATTTTTTACACCAAACACACAAAAACATACCGAGTCTGAGTTCGCCGAGGCTCTTCAAAAAACCATATCTCAGTGCACCATCATACACCGCAGGCATTTGTGCACCCGGATTTAAACCATTGTACACACGTCTTCGTCAGAGTGGATCGAGTCAAAACCCCTCTAGAAGCAAACTACGAAGGTCCGTTCGAAGTGCTAGCAAAGCACGACAAGTACTTAGGCTCAAAAGACATACAAAAGACAACAAGGTGTCTATCGACAGACTTAAACCGGCATACATCTTCCAAAACGAATCTCCCCCGACTCAAGAGAAAACGACAGCGCCAACTGCCCAGCCAACTGAGCAGTTATAAAGATCAGGACGACGAGTCAGATTCCCAGCAAAGTATCTTTCCTAACAGGAACTCTAGGAGGGGGGTACTGTGGCAACCCTAAGTGCTTACACACACACACAATCGAACTCGATATCTTATCAGATATCTTATCGATATCGTTGGAGGCCGTCTCTAGACACACAACATTTTCTGCGCCTCACGACATCGACAGCCTCATCCGCGACTAGCAACGCTTTTGTTATTTTTCATTAGTTTTAAGCAAATATATAGTGAATAAACGAACATTAAATATCCGTCGAAGATTCCCGCTTCTGCTTAAATATAATGACATCTATCAATTTTTTAAACAAGAACCCATTGAAAAATACAATGCAATATCTGATTTCATTGAAATGGCAAAGATAGATCTATAAGATACATTAACTTAATTTAACTAACTATCGGAACATTGGATTTAAATATCATTATGCACAAACATAACAATTCACCCCCATAATAATATGGTCACTCTAACAATCGTTTATCGTCTCATGCATCATCACTATATATGTATATACCATCAACATCAATGTATAAATAATTTGTCTACAAATTTTTAACAAGTTTCTCGAAGTTCTTAATTTTACATCTAGGCGTTGGCGTTTACCCGTCTTTACGGGACGGAAAGGATTCTAGATTATTGTTGAGCTATCAGCGTTTTGATAGCGACCGAATTAATAAAAAATCCACAATTTAATTTCAATAATTTTATTGGGTCAATTTAACCCCAAAACAACGGCAGCGGCCGATCCCAACAATGCCGAATTACAAGTGCTAAAACCTAAGAGCTTGCGCAGAAGCTCCACCAAAGCTCCCAAAGTGCATGCGCTACAAAAGTACAACAAAGCGCATGCGAATCTGGGAGAAACAAAGAATATAATACAGCTGATAACGGGCAATTAGTGGACCGCTGCGGCTAGTTACACTGGGAGAATTAAATTGCAATAATTATGATTTTTGATGCTGGCACAAGTCCCAACATCCTCCCCCCGTTGAATTCCATCGTTCAACAAAAAATCCTTAGGGGCATGGGACAGCTTCATCACATACTATTGCTGATGATCTCAAGGTCCATAATTCTCAGTTGCAGGCTGCCGTGTCCATCCAGATCCAGAGAGCGCTCGAGCCAGGCGTCAATAGAGTGGCGAAAGTGGAAGGAAACTTCTTTCCGAAATTGCGCGTAGGCGCACCTTTCGATTGCAGGATCGGGAGCCTTCACGGCTGGAGCAGCAGCCACCTTGGCAGCTGCAGACGGCGGCAGCAGCAATGCGGGCGACCTCCCCCCATTGGAAGGGTGCAGGCTAGAGTCCAGAATGGAGTCAGACCTGGGCGCTGACTTAATCGGCAACGGTGACAATAATCCAAATCCCGGGCCAGATGAGGGATTAAGTATAGCAGCTTCAGAAAATCCATCGCAGACAACTGCCAGATGCGACGTTGAAATAGCGACCACGGGGGGAGCGGTGGATAGCAGGGGCACTGATGAGACGCAATGGCCCACGTCCTGGCTATCGTGATCGTTGTTCAAGGTTTGTCCCAACTTCAAATCCCGAGAACCCGATTGGATGTCGCGGTCCAGCGGGTAATCCTGACTGCATGAGCGACGATTTTCCAACAGACCATCCTGCACCTTCACCACCGCTATGGTTGGTTCTGCCATTGACGAAGCAGTGGGACCATTGGGGCCGTCGAGACAAGTGGAGTGTGCAGGTACCCTCATGGAGTGCTTTGCCATTCCCACCTGAATGTCAAAGCGCACATCAGCGGCAAGCTGGGAGAACTTCAAGCATAATTCACTCCCAACTTCAACAGAGCTCAATCGCTCTAACTCATACAGGAGTGTGGTAAATTTCTTGCGCAACGCAATTTCCAACGGCTCCAGTACCATGATGGTCAAATCTTCCTTCTGAACTGCAGCCTTTACCTTGTTATGCAGGGCTTCCATCTGCTGGTAGGTCACCTCTGCTCTTAGAAGGCCGCAAAAGCCTTTCCCTGCTTGCAGGAACCGAGGCACTAGCTACATCTCCAGACTCCATTATGCAATTTGTTTTTGTGCAAGGTGCAATGCAATGGAAACAACAGCAACAAGTTTTCCTTTGCAAGGTTTCCTTTAAGCACTTTAATGATCACAAATCAATTAGAGCGCGATCACGTCGGGGTCTCCAATGTTGAGCTATCAGCGTTTTGATAGCGACCGAATTAATAAAAAATCCACAATTTAATTTCAATAATTTTATTGGGTCAATTTAACCCCAAAACAACGGCAGCGGCCGATCCCAACAATGCCGAATTACAAGTGCTAAACCCTAAGAGCTTGCGCAGAAGCTCCACCAAAGCTCCCAAAGTGCATGCGCTACAAAAGTACAACAAAGCGCATGCGAATCTGGGAGAAACAAAGAATATAATACAGCTGATAACGGGCAATTAGTGGACCGCTGCGGCTAGTTACACTGGGAGAATTAAATTGCAATAATTATGATTTTTGATGCTGGCACAAGTCCCAACAATTATAAATTTAAGGAGGCGTGTTGAATTGTATTAATATAATAATCTAAAGTTACTTATATTTAAGCTAGTGTAAATAAGATATTCCGTATAGTATATAATATTATAATAAGCTATTGTGAATTAGACCTTATCGATAACGATTGTAATTAAGCTTTACTTTATCTTCATTAAAAGAGCTTGAACGAATAAGATAAACTTTTCCTATATAAAAACTCGAATCTCAACAGTGTTATAGTCAGCCTCCTTCCTGGCCCACCGGACCCGCCGAGTGGCCCTGCTCCGCTGGCATCTCCGGCGCGGCGCTCTTCGGAGCATTGCAGCTTGCCCCCTCCTTGGCCATCTCCGCGGCCAACCTTTCTCGCGCCTTTGCCAGCGCCTCCCGCGCCTCCGCCTCCCTCCGGTCCTGGCTCCTCCACCGTCTCCTGCGCAGCGCCTGTAGCTCCAAACTGGGCCGGTGGTCCTCCTTCTCCTGCTCTTACTCCGTTGGCCCCTTGGGCCATCACCCGAAGAACCCTCCTCGTGGCCTGGAGCCGCCGGACGTCCCATCCTGGCAATTCCAGGATCTTCAGGTCACTCTCATCGGAAGAGACCATCGGCGATGCGTGTGATGACGGCGTCTGTTTAGCGTCCATGGTCGTCTTGTAGAAAAAAAGAAGTCCGGCCGTGTCCACCGCTGCCTTTTATAGGCCTGCCGCCTGGAATAGATCCGTTCTAACGGTTCTTTTGTCCAATTCCATGCTCCCGTTGTAGGTCTGCTCCTTACTCCGGTTGTTCGTGTAATTCCGTGATTGTGTGTGTATTCTGCAGTTTCTTTCTCTTGCCCCCTTTTTTTTTTGTTGATTATTGGTGTTAGTACATTTTCCTTTTTCTGCCCTACGCCTGTGGTCTCGATTCCTCCACCAGAGCTTTTAGCTCACTTACGTCGGCTCTTTTCTCTTTCCTTGTGCTCCCGTGATGTAGCACGGCGATCACCGGCGAAATGAAATTCGTCACTAGTTTCGCCGCGAAACCTACGGCCGCTTTGGACGAATGGTGTACTTTTGCCCACACCGTGTCGCCGATATGCGGGCTCCACTCCCGCCTCCTGAGGTTGTAGTGCCGAGCCTGCTCCTGCGCTGCGCGCTCCATATTCATCCGCACCAGCTCGAACAATTCCTGTAATTTTGTCGCATTTTCTGAGGGGGTGGCTTGTGCTTCTCCTGTCCCCAATGCCCCTTTGTCGAATATCGCTTTCGGCATTCTTGGTTCTCTGCCTTGGGTGATGAAGCCTTGGGTGAGTACCCCATGGAATCTGACACGCTCGACCGCCAGCATTAATTCTGGCCGGTGCTCGTCCCGTGTTCTTTGGTCCTTGCCTGCAAACTGGGCGATCATCGTCTTCACCGTCCTGTTTGCCCTTTCCGTAGGGTTTTCCTGCGGCGTGTAAACTGATGGCGAACTCCAAGCTCCTCGAGAAATTTCTTGAAACTCCTACTGGTAAACTGGACACCATTGTCAGTCACCATCACCTTTGGCACACCATATCTAGGGATGATCCTTTCGTGGATTGCCTTTTACAGCGTCTCCGTTGTGGCTTTCCGCATTGGGTCCATTTCTGTCCATTTGGAAAATCGATCGATCATCACCAATAGCATGGTGTTTCCATGCTTGGACCTCGGCAACGGTCCCACGAAGTCCGCATATACTGTCGCCCACGGCTCCTCGGGGACCTGTGTCAGCATTTTCCCTGCGGCCTGCATCTTGCTCGGTTTATACCGCAAGCATGTCTCGCATTTCCTGACATAGTTCCTTACGTCCTTTTGCATCCCTGGCCAAAAGTACCGTGCTGCTAATTTCGCAATCGTTTTCCTTCCGCCTAGATGTCCCGCTATTGGTGCGTCGTGGTTCTCCTTCAGCACCTGTTGCCTCATGTCCATCGGCACACTTAATTTCCACGATGCCACTTCCTCGCTCCCGGCTCTGTGTGGAACACGTCCGTAAATCAGACCTCTCGCTCGCCCTCATCCGTGTCCTGCGTCAGTACTGCACCCACGCTGTAGTCGCTGGCATCTGTTTGCAGCACAAACTTCTTTGTGAAATCGGGGCATGCTAGCACCGGATCTTCTGCTCAACGTGACTTTAATTTCTCAAATACCTCTTGTTGCCTTGACGTCCACTCCCACTTTGTTCCCTTTCGCAGGAGATCGTTCAAAGGTTTTGCGACCCCAGCGAAAATGGGAACGAATCGCCGATACCACGACGCCATCCCGATGAATTGCGGTACCCCTTTCACGTTTGTCGGGGGTTCCAATTCCGTAATCGCTGCGACTTTTCCCGGATCCATACCTATCCCTTCACCTATCCCTGCACCGGTGGCCCAGGTACAACAGTTCTTCCCTGAAGAAATGGCACTTATCTGTGTTTATCCTTAAGTTTGCCGCCTTCAGTCTTCGGAAAACTTCCTTCAAATTTGACATATGCTCCTCCTTCGTGCGTCCGATCACGATAATGTCATCTTGATACGCAAATGCGTGCGGACCCATGTCTGGGCCTTTGACCTGGTCTAAGGCCCTTTGAAATGTTGCCGAGGCCGAGTGTAATCCGAATGGCATCACCTTCCACAGGTACACCCCTTTTCCTGGTACCGTATAGGCCGTATACTTCCAGCTCTCTTCCTCCAGTGGGATCTGCCAATAGCCATCCTTCAGGTCGAGGCTGCTGAAAAATTTTGGCTCCCTCAATTGCTCCAGTATGAAGTTAAGACTTAGCGTTGATCTGCCGAAAGTCCACGCACATCCTCCACTGACCCGTCTTTTTCCTCACCATGACAATGGGTGAGCTGTAGGCCCTATTGGACGGCTCGATACATCCCTTCTCCAGCAGCTCTTCCACATTTTCATGAATTTTCCCCCGGATTTTTTTGCGTTTTTTGGGTAATATCTTTGTTTTATTGGGATGTCGTCCTTCATCGTGATTTTATGCTGGGTTATGTTTGAACAACCCTTCTGATTTGTAAACGCCGCCAGCTCCTCTTCGATGAACCTTTTGTCCCGCTCGCTTTCCCATCCAAGCACCGCACTGTCTCCCATGCCTGGCAACACTAACATATTCAACTCCTTTGTCTTGTTGCCAAAGCTTACAGTTGTTAGGAGTACCATTTGAGTCTCGGTGTGGCTCCCGATGGCCAACTTTACTCGTCTCCTTGTTGCTTTTCGTTCTCCGGCGATTCCCGGGTTCTTTGCTAGCTCTTCTGAGATGAAGCTAGCCGTTGACCCGGTATCCATCATGGCCCTCACTTCTGCTCCTCCGACCTTGATGACTGCCTCCAACTGCTGATCGTCTCCTGTTAATCCTCCAACTAGTTCTGAGAGGCAGCACCTGGCGATCTCCGCCTTCCTCTCTACGGCTGAGATCGCTGCACGTTCCCCGCTCTTTGGCAGCATTCTGTGCTTCTCACCCCTACTGCGCCGCACATCCTGCAGAACAAAATTCTGGGGTTCCTGCACCCGCTGGCCCAATGGCCCATGCCTCCTCCTCTGTTGCATGCCTGCGCTAGGTTTTATACATGTCCCTGTCTAGGCGTCGCTGTCCACTGCAAATTCGGCTGCCTAAGGCTTTGGCTTGCTCGTTCGTTGACTCGGCTGCTGTTACCTTGGGCCTGTCCATTGCTGGCTCGGCTGCTGTTGCAGTGGCATTTAGCGTTGCTCCTCCCGCTGCCATCTCTGCCCCCACCCTTGTCCTGGGGGGCTCTGTTGCTCCAGTGGCTTCAGGTGCCGTTCTTCTTTTGGCCACCCTCTGTTTGCCGTGGCGGCTTGCCTGTTAAACACCTCTTCCTCCAAGGCATCGAATTTCTCGGCCAGACCCATCACCTCCTCGAGCGACGCGCATGCGTATGGCCTCATGAACATTTTAATGCGCGGCATGCAGTTCTCCACTAGCCTTTCAATGACCTCCTTTGTGGACTTTCCTAAAGACTTCATTAGCGTCTCAAGGTCCACCATGAATTCTTTAAACGGCTCTCCTCGTTGCTGTTTCCGCTGCCGAACTTGGTTTGCCAGTTTTTTAAAGTACCCTTTCGGCAGGTAAAAGGCCTCGAAGCTCCTTCTGAACTCCTTCCATGTGGTCCCGTCCTCATCGTTCATTAAGAACCACTTTTGCGCTCTGCCCTGGAGTAGTTTTGGCATCGCCCGCGGGATTGTGTTTATTTCCATCCCGTATGTTTTGGCAGACCATGCTACTCGCTCCATGAACTCGAAAGGATCTCCCATGCTCCTTATACTCTTAATTTCTGGCACTGCCAGACTTTGAATCAGCTTTTCCGATTCGCTCACCGCTCTCTGCCTCGGCGTGGACCTCTGCGCGTATTTCTCTTCGAATCCACGCGGGATCACAATCACTTCATCGTCCTTCGTCTCGTCGACCCACCTTGCAACAAGTCCCCTCATGATCTCAACGGTTCCATCCGCTGCGAGACCGAGCTCTCTGCACACTTCGCACAACTCCTCTTTGCGAAGCGCGTAAATCCAATTTTTCCTCCCCATCTTGAAGCTGTGTTACTCCTAGACTCTAAAGTAATCACGTAGTTTGGGATTAATAAAACTGATGTTTTCATTAATTTTGTTCCCAAATTTGGTTTAATTAATTCCATGAAAGCCTTTTGAAATATTGCGAAATCCTCGTCATTATTTATGTACATTACAAAATTGTGTCCGTATACAAATTTAAGAATAATGTCTTTTGCTGTACGTTCCGTCATGTTACTATATTTTATTTTATTAATTGTTTTATTAAAATACCGGACTAATTCATTACTATCTTCATTTCCCTTTTCAAATATTAATTGGTGACTGAAAACATTAATTGGACGCTCTGTAATCTGAATACAATTGTCATTGTCTTCTTGGGCGCTATGTATAGTAGCTCCTGTGCTTTGTAAATCATCTTCGATTTGAAATGTTTCTTCTAGTTGTTCATTATTTGATTCTTTTTTAATTAGCCTAGATAAGGCATCTGCTACATAGTTTTCCTTTCCTTTAATATAATTCATACCACAATCATATTGACTAAGATATATTTTCCATTTTTGAAATTTCATATTAGGTTCTTTAATATTGTCTAACGAAACTAGTGGTCTATGATCGGATGTAATTTTAAATTTTCTTCCAAATTGATAGGGTCGGAAGTACTTAGTTGCCCAGACTACGGCTAATAACTCTTTTTTGATATTTGAATAATTTATTTCATGATCATTTAATGTTCTACTTCCATAGCAAACTGGTCTACCTTCTTGAGCTAAGACAGCTCCTAAAGCATAATTACCAGCATCAGCCGTTAATTCAAATGTTTTTTCAAAATCTGGATATCTAAGGATTGGATCATTTGTTATTAGTGTTTTTAATTTTTCAAATGCTTCTAAGTAATTATTATCTTTGACATTTATTTTTGAACCCTTCTTAAGGCACTGGGTCATTGGTTTAGAAATTTTTGCAAATTCTCTAACAAACTTTCGGTAAAATCCACAAAGACCAATAAATGATTTAATTTGTTTAGGAGTACTTGGGATTTTTTTTTTGCGTGGTTCCCACTGCATACGTACAGCCCACCTCCCGTCCAACCGACCAACCGATTGTAGTCCGAACATAATACCCTGAACGGATCGTGTTGGGCATATGTCGAACTACAATGGCTGAGGAGCAGAGGACGAAAGTTTCTGGTCCTTCTACAAGGTATGTTAAAATTTAAGCGTGTTAATAAATGCTGGCTGTCTATATTTCCATAAACAAGATTATTTAGAAACATGACACCCAGCATCGTTCTACGGTTTGTTGATGATGGTAAGTTGATTAGTAAAAGTCTACTATGATAAGAGGGGAGGTAAAGATTTGCATCCCAATTAAGTCCCCTAAGAGCAAAAGTAAGGAAGTTTTTTTATACAGATTCAATGTGATCTTGGTGTACTCCATATTGAGGACTTCAGACACACGATCCATACTCAAGAATCGGACGGACCAGTGATGTATATAACGTTTTAGTTATGTACGGGTCATTAAATTCTTTTGACCATCTTTTAATAAAACCAAGCACACCCATAGCTTTATTAACCATGGTAGATATATGGTCGGTAAATTTAAGTTTCAAATCTAATAGGAAACCTAGATCGTTAATCTGAGTTAATCGTTCTAAGGCGTTCCCATAGAGAAAGTACATAGCCTGGTGAGGACTAGATCGGTAAAAAGACATGAGTTTACATTTTGATCCATTAAGCTTTAGATTATTTGCTAAACACCAATTTTGAAGATTATCCAGATCGGATTGAAGTCTAGACTGGGCGCTAGTGAATTTATACTGAAGGCCCAGCTTAACGTCATCAGCGTACATAAGTACAAGTGAATTAGTTAGGCAAGGGGCAAGTCGTTAATAAACAGTGTAAAAAGTAGGGGTCCAAGATGGCTTCCTTGGGGCACCCCCGATGTGGCGCGGACTAAACGCGAGGAAACATCTTTAAAGAAAACACGTTGGGTTCTCCCTGATAAGTAGCTCAAAGTCCACATAAGAAGATCAGTTGGAAATCCCAAAAGACTGAGTTTACTTATAAGAAGCGAATGGTTAACAGAGTCAAATGCTTTACTGAAGTCAGTGTATAGGACGTCTGTTTGTAAGCCCAATAAGTTAGTAGTGATGGAGCGGCGCTTCATGAAGCCATGCTGGCACGGAGTTATTATTGAACTACATAGGTGCTGCAAATGTGGAGTGATAAGTTTTTCAAAAAGCTCTGGAATTGCTGACAATTTAGAGATGCCTCTTTAATTAGCAGCGTCGGATTTTTCCCTTTTTTATATTGATATATTTCTATTTTATATTCTACAAAAGGGATCTTCATGTTTAGTTTTTATTTTATGTCTGATTTCATTTGTGAATGAATTTGGACATTAGAGAATGTAGTGCCGATTTTTCCTCACTGTTGAGATGATCATCTCGAATATAACTAGTTTTTAATTTCGTTTCCAATGCGTAAATGTGTTCATCATCTTCTAACATGTTTGTATAATTTTTGTTATGTTCCTTTATTATATTGGAAATTCGTAATTATTTAGTTTAACAATATTCTTTCCAAAATCTATTTGGGCTGATGTAAGGTTTAAAATATTACGTCATAAAAGAAAATCGTAATGATTAGAAAATTCTTTGACAAAAAATTTTTGTTTAAATTTAAATAATTTTGGAATTATGCATTCAATGGATTTATTCATAGTGACTGAATTTTTTACTCTTTGAACTTTTATATTAATCTCTTTAATTGGATATTTTAAAAAATTTGCATTTATTAAACTTATACTGGAACCTGTGTCAATAAGGTAAATGCATGGTCTATTATCAATTTTTATTTTTATTGCTGTTGTGTTGCTTCCGAGGCTTATGTCTGAAATTTTTCAACTATTTCCATTGGTTCTGGTCTATTCTGGTCGGATCGATTATAATTTGTAGAGTTTTGACCTGAAAGATTTTGAGAGTATCTATAATTATTATTATAGTTTAAATTAAATTTTTTATTATTATAATTTTGACTCCTATTGTTTCCTACATTCTGATTGGAATTTTGGTTTCTGTCCCTTTGATTATTATTAGAATTATTAGTATTAGGAGTATTAGATGTGGAGACCATTGGTATGTTATATCGATTTTCAACACTTCGTGATAAATTATATATATCATCATCATCATAAAGACCTACAGCTTGAGCAGCTTGTTTTAATTTAGTTGCAGTTTATATATCGTATTTGCATATAGATATGTACACTCGTAATGGTAATTATGAATTACTTCTGCTATATGATCACCTAATACTCTCGAAAATATAACAGTGTTTGCTGCATTATTATCCAGACTTAACTTATTACAAATTTTGCTTGTCTGTTTATCTAATTCATCAATAAACTTCCGTAAACTATTTTGATATTTAATTTTATGTAAATCCATGATCATGAGATGTGGTGGTTTTGATGAGTTGAATTCGCTGATGAGTAAGGTTCTTAATTCATTCCAGTCCTGGGTTGAACGATGAGGTTCAGGATAGCTCCTTGAATGATTTCATTCTGGGTAGACGATGTTGTTTTGTATTGGGTAATCAAGTTATCAAAACTTTTTATAAATAGTGCTAAATACATTGATCACCATCAAATTTGACAATTTGTTTAAGTTGCATGAAGAAATGATTCATATTGCTGTCAGACAGGATGTGCCTTGCTGATGTGGACGCTTGTTCAGATTGCATTTTAAAGTTTTTTTTTTTTATTTAATTTGGTATATATATAATTTTTTTTTAATTGTCTTGATTATATTAATAATTTTATTTTATTTGTTTATTTCAAATCGACATTAGAAAACCTCATTCGTGATTTGACGAATGCTGAGTTCACTGGTATTAAAATTTTTTATGTAATGTTTGTTGCACTTCACACTAGAAATCCACATTCGTGATTTCACTAATGTTTAGAAATGTTTATAGATTCGTTTTGCGGATACAATAAATTCGCGGTGTATTTAGTTCGATACTTAAAACCAGCGAGGATAATTGTATCCTACCGACTGCGCCAATTATATGTATACTATAATTCCCGATTTAAAATAAAAAATAAAAATAAGTCATGGCTATCTACAACTTCTGTAAAGCTTTACTAAACAAGCTGAACCTGCAATAGATACGTTTTGAATATAGAAACAGATTTAGATAGCCATGACTTTTTGAAAATATGAGATTAAAAACTCCAATTTAAATGAAGAAAATATTGTTTAACCACCTATAATAAATTCAATAAAATTATTTCGAGTTATCCCTTAAATCCAAAATTAAAACATGGTATGATCTACTGACTTCAATAAGAAAATAAAAATCTTCCATAGAAAAATGTTTGGGGAAAAATCATAGAAGACCAAAAATTAACGTAGAAAATCTGAGATTTCAACTTTGGATGAGTATTCCAAAGATATGGTAACTGCTAGATACCATTTTTGAATTTTAGTTAGTACACATACATTTCAAAAATGATATGTACTGGAAACTATGATGGTCATCGCCATTACACGGCCTACATAATTCAATATATGGTAAAATTTGATCAATTTCTTCTCTTCGGTGTACCGCGGAAACGGTGGGTGATAGAACCTATTTTTGTTCTGGACTTTGGTTCAGGGGAGCCTAAAGGTTATGGAGCAGGTAAAATTATGCGTGGAGGAAAAAAAAGTTGGAAATTGTCGGCCTGTGTAATTATTTCATTTTTCCCAAAACCATTTAATCGATTGCTATCAATTCATTTTATAAAATCGAAATCTTGCAAAGAGAAATCTTTGCTGGGAAGAGTCCCAAAGAGTGGACATTTGGAGCTCCAAATCTTGTTGGAGGAACAAAGTCGCCTAAAAGGAAAAGTCCCGATGCGCTTGTGGCTCTACTGCATCTAAAATACAGCGAAGCTCGTTTAATGCCTCTTTTAAGATGTGGCTCCTTGGCTTTTATGGATGTTAATAGCCTCAGCAGGAACAATTGGGAACTGTTTTCTGTCAACAGAAGCATGGTCTGATCTTCCACACTGAAAAACTCGAGAGGCTTTTACTATAGGAGTCCATTCGAAATCTGCACTGTTTCGAACTTTTGATCTGGCGATAGCACCAACTTTTGGCACTTAGTGCCAAGACCTACTACTCTATATGCACACTTAGTAATTTGATCCAATCAATATGCATCAGCATGTCGCAATATACAAACCCACTAACCGATTTTCTCACCTATAAATAATTAGTAATAAGCATAAAACTACATCCAACCTATTAACCCAGCACTAGTAGACGGCGCCAGAAACAGAATTAGCATAACAGCGGGAAGAATGACCGACTGACCGATGCAAGCAAAACCCAGCCAGCTAAGCCGAAATGCGTGTGCAAGCAGTACATGAACAAGCAATATGAGTCAGAAGACTCAGAGGTGGGTGACCCTGGCATAAACATTAGTTTTAGCATGTCCATAACATTGACCTTTTAATTTAGCATCTTATATAAGAGTTGTTCTTCTGAAATAAAGATAGTTCCGAAATCAGAGTCATTCGTCTCGTTACTCAGTGTCTTAACCACGGCACTTAAAATCAACCTACTTCGAGTGATCCTGTGTAAAACGGTTCACAAGTAGGACTCTCTAAAAGCCATCTACTTCACGAGGAGATCCCGCGCCATACCAGTCTATTTCGAGCTCCCGTGAAACGGACCACTTGTAGACCCCGCGTTACCTACCCTACTTTGAGTGTTGCTCCCGTGAAACGGACCGCCAGTAGGACCGGTCGATAAGGAATCAGGCGAACCACCATACCACCGGTACTTGAGGAAAACCAGCCCAGTACTTCAAGCACCCCACATCAACTCCAGCCTGATCACAGCAAGCGCCTGGTCAACCGAGCAGTCCTTGCAGAATCCAGGTAATCTTAGTCAGACTATTTACGAGTTAAAGTTTGACGTAGTCGCCGCATAACTCTCTACGGACGAACACCAACCATGGGCTCGAAAAAATTAATCCAAAGTCGCTTTATTAAATTTGAGCCATTTACTAAGCAATGGTCAATTTGGTTTAGCTGACCAGTTGCTCCATTTACAAGTCCGTCACTTGTATCAATTTTAACGGTAACCATATATTTAGCAGTTGTTTTGAGATGAAGAACATAAGGTAAACCCTGAGATTCAGAGGTTTCATATTTTGAGCATATCTTAACGTATTTTCTCTATTTCGTGCAGATATGTTAGTATTTCTCACTGTATCAACTGAAGTGGAAACCAACTCTTCCGTCCCAATTTGCGATAATTTAATGGAATTGAAATGGTTTACAACTTCGTTAGAAGAAAATAAATGAATGGCATCATTTGGAACTTCGCTGGGTGAAACAACTCTTTGTTTTAGGAGCTCTATGTCTGCAATTGTCATACAAGCCTCAGATAAATTTTTAAAGGCTTGTTGAAATGCATGATCGCCTCTTTGACGCATTATTTCTGTGAGCTCAAAATGCTTGAAGTTGCTCCATTAACTATTTCCTGCTGAAACGCTATAAGGTTTATTTGTCCTCTCCGAAAATATCCAACTGTCTCCAACTGGGAAAAGCTGCTTTAGGTCTCTAAAAACTATAATATATTTTCCTCCAAAACATACGTCTGGGCATCGGAAAATTTGACGAAGCCTTTGATCCAAAATTTTTTTTTTTTTTTATTAAACTTTGCTTTTATTTATTGGATCTTCTCTTAATTTTGAGACTAACAATAAGTTTTCAAATCTTAACACTAACATTTAACTAACAGTAGACTAAGACTGCATTCTGGTTGCACGTTCCTCAAGACGGTCGCTGGGTGGGTAGGTCATTCCGACGAAGTCGTGATTGGTTACTCAACCTTGTTAGACCTCTCGCCAGGTGGTTAGGGTGCGACAATAGCTTGCTAAAGTACTTTTCCTTCTGTTCTGCGATCACATCTTTGACTGGAAGAATGTTTAAGTCGCGATGTATGTTTTCGTTGCGAACGTACCAAGGTGCCCCGGTGATTGTTCTCAAGATCTTCGACTGAGCTCGCTGGACTATGTCAATATTGCTATTGCTGGCATTCCCCCATAACTGGGAGCCGTACATCCATATAGGTTTAATTACCGAGATATACAGCAGGACTTTATATTCAAGGCAAAGGGGAGACCGAGCGTTGATAAGCCAATGAAGGCTGCTGGCTTTTAGCTTTAGGTGGGTTCTTTTAGCTTCTATGTGCCGACGCCATGTGAGTCTTCTATCGAGGTGTACTCCTAGATATGTTACCTCGTTTGCTTGCGGGAGTAGGGTGTTGTTTAGCGTAAGGGGCGGGCAGTTTTGCCTATTCAAGGTGAACGTAACGTGCTTGCATTTTTGTTCGTTTACTTTAATTCGCCAGTCTGATAGCCATTTTTCAACATCCACCAGATGAAGAGCTAGCTGCGCAGTTGCTTGCATCGGGCATTTTGAGCGGCTAAGAATAGCTGTATCATCAGCAAACGTAGATGTTGTTAATCGTGTGCTTGTCGGGATGTCTGCTGTGTAGAGAACATATAATGTTGGTCCGAGTACGCTTCCTTGAGGAACTCCAGCTCCAACAGTGAATTCGTCAGATATATCAGTGTTGCACCTCACAGCAAATTTTCTGTCGTAGAGGTAAGACTCTAAAAGCTTGTGGGTATTACAAGGGAGCATTGTCTTGATTTTGTACATTAGACCTTCTAGCCAGACTCTATCAAAAGCTTGAGAGACATCTAGAAATATTGCGGTACAGTACTCGCGTTTTTCGAATGCATTCCGAATTTCTGCTGTTATCCGGTTGACCTGCTCAATTGTACCGTGCTTTTCACGAAACCCAAACTGATGTGACGGGATTCCTTCCTGGATCCTTAGGTATGTGTTTATTCGAGTCAGAATGCATTTCTCAAAGAGTTTAGATAAGCATGAAAGTAGGCTTATAGGTCTATACGACGTGGGAATTGTGTGGTCTTTTGTGTGGCTCTATATAGCGGCGGTGGACATAAGCTTCTTCTTGCTGTAGGGCTTTAGTAAGTTGACGTGAGGCATGTCTAAAGCTTTGCTTAGTAGATGGCGATCTGTGGAATTGCCACTCGCGACGTGAACGCCGCTTTTCGAGGACGAGCTGTTCGATTTGTAGATTTGTCTTTTTATTGCTTTGTGTATTTATAGTTTGCGGTGTTGAGGCTCGAGCTGCAGAGACGAGTACAGACTCAAGTGAATTAACAAAGCTGTCTACGTTGGCTTCATCGTGGAGATGAGGACTTAGCTCAATGTGTGAGCTGATATATTTTCTGTACTTAACCCAATTGGTTTTCTGTGAGGTCAATTTTAATGGTTGTTCCAATGTTCCTGGATGTCGCAGTAGAATAAACAGGACAGGCGAGTGATCAGATGAAAGATCCGATAGGCAATTGGCGCTTATCAGATTTTTAGGGATGTTTTTGGTAATCGCAAAGTCTATTAAATCTGGTAGTTTCCTTGGGTCTGCCGGCCAGTATGTTGGTGTGCCAGAAGAAACATAGTCGAGCTTGTTCTTGGCTTTGATAATTGCATTATAGAGCTGCTTCCCTTTTGGAGTCACGAGACGGGATCCCCAGTGTGTGTGCTTGGCATTGTAGTCTCCTGCTGCTATGAAGTGGTCTCCAAGTGTGTTGAAAAACTGCATAAACTCATCTTCAGCTATATTGAAGCGAGGGGGGCAGTATACGGCGGCTAGTGTAAGTTGGTTGCCAGTATTTAGTTGTATATTTATAGATGTGGCCTGTAGGTAGTTTTTAGCAAATTTGTTTTGATAATGGTGCTTTATGCGGCTTCTGATTAGAATTCCAGTCCCACCATGTGCTTTACCATCTGGATGATTTGTTCCGTAGAATGAATATCCTCGTAGTTGAAAATTGTATTTGTTTGTGAGGTGTGTTTCCGAAAGCAGCATTACATCGATTTGATTGTCGAGTAGGAATTGAGCTAACTCAAGTTTATGTTGCGAAACGCCGTTAGCGTTCCACGTAGATATCCGTAGGAAAGCCATTATTTGGATTGTTGTGAAACCAGCATTTGAATCAATAGATTTTGGTTTCGCATTATATCTTGCATAGTTGTGCGCATAAACGACATAAATTCCGTCAGGCTTTGTTGTAGGCTGCATATCATAGCTTCAAAGTTGCTTTTTGGCTGCTCTGTTGGTTGATGTTGCTGAGCCGTGTTCGGTTCTTGATATGCTGATTGCAGAAATGAGCTTCTTGAGGCAGGTGTCGCCGGTCCTGATTTTAAGGCGCTTGCGTATGTCACATTTTTGTCAACGTTAATGGGTCCTAGTGAGGATCTGGCTGCAGTCGAGAAGAAGACTTCAGGGTTTGATCTGGACGCCGTGAACTGTCCATTTTGGGTGCGGGCAGCTATTCCTTTCTGGTGGATGCGACTTTTCAGCTCCTTATAGACTGGGCATCCTCTATAATTAGCAGTGTGATTGCCACCGCAGTTGCCGCACTTTTTCGAGTTGCTGTCATCTTTGCTCGCTGGGCAGTGTGCGGAGTCATGAAGCTCTCCGCAAACTACACACACCGGGCGCAGTTTACAGTATGACCTTGTATGGCCGTATTCCTGGCAGTTCGCACATTGTACCGGGCCATTGCGTTTGTGCGGTTCCTCAACTGTAATTCTGCGGTGCAGCAGGTACTGAAGATTGTATATTGGGTGCACTTCGTATTTCTTCAGGAGCTTGGTTTCTGGTTCAAGCTCAACCTTAAAGAGTGGCTGCGGCTTTCTATCCCTGTTAAGGATATTAAAGACTGTCTTGGCGCTAAAACCCTTCTCCTGTAGCGCCTTTTTTATCTCTGCAGGCGTTACTTCGGGCTCTATGCCCTTAAGTACGACTTGCAGGCCCTTGCTGCTTTTTAGCTGGTACGTGTAAAAGTTCTTTTTATTCTCGGTAAGATATTTTGATAATACTCTATAGTTATCTTCAGACTTCATTTGAACTTTTGTTTCTTGAATGTTGCCCTTTACAAGGGGTATTATGTGGAAGTTATCCTTACCAATAAGCTCAATAATTTTGTTGACAAGAACATTGGAACTTTTTTCGCGTATATAGATAGGCGGAGGTTTTGGCTTCCTTTTCCCAACTTCAGTGGATTCGACCGCCTCAACCTCATCGGCGTCTGCCAAGATTTTAAATCGGTTTGAGTTAATTGGCGTTTCTTTTGCTACTAGGCTAGCATTGCCACGGGTTATTTTGCGTTTGGAATTCAGGGGGCTCAGCTTCCTTTTGATTTGGATGTAGCGATCCATGCCAGTCTGCACAGCCGGCTTAATATAGTCATTGTTTTTGTTTTTGTTTTGGTTTTCGGGCAGCGCGGACGTATTACTATTTGCGCTGCTAGCTGATGACGTCGTTAAACGCGCTGTCGATACAGTTGCGGTTGTTGTTGTTGTTACTGTTGACGTTGTCAAAGAAATTGAGGTGCTAGTTACTGCACTCTTTGGCTGCAGAGACATCGATGGTATCGAGGGGGAGCAGGAACGCGCTCTCTCGCTCTCTACGTTTAAGAATTCGGTCAAGTTGGGGGTAATCTTTCTCTTTGAGGCTCTCTTTGTTGGGGGCTCTCTTTGTACTGAGAGCCGTCTCTCGTCTAGCTCACGTTGACGTTGTGTGCGAACGTTGTTTGAACTCATTGCAGTCGAGGTTGATTTAGTTTGAGTTTTAAGTGTTGTGTTTTATATTAATTAATTAATTAATTAATCAATATAAACATTAGCGATTTCATCGCAAAAAGCGTCTTTTCGCGTTATTGTAGATTTCTTAGAGCAGTCACTGCGTTTTTATGATTTTATTGAATATTTTTTCCCGGAGCACAATAAAAAACACGTCTGCATGCGACGACTGCAATCGAAGACCCTCCAAAAATGAAAGTATTTTTGAGCCATGGAATCAACCATGGAAATTTCATCTATTATAATTAATTGAAGATCTATTAAAATTGCAATAAATTGTATTTAAACTATCATTGCTTAAAGGTCGTAAGGGACCTGAGGCCTGATTAATTGGTAGTGAAAACATTGAATGAAGAGTTAATCCTCGAATTCCAAAAGCAGCTTTTCCGGTTGGAGCACATAATAACACCTTTGCGGAATCCGTAGCACCAGGAGCCAATATGGCTCGCCAAGTCACAGACTGATATATGGTTGAAATCAGTCTGATTTTTCCTACACCGGCCCCTCCACCAACATATTCGTAAAATATATTTTTACAAAAAACATTTTGCATTACATGTGCATAATATTGTCTTTGTTTGTAGTTGAGGGTCCGAGTTAGCGAGCAAAGGTCATCATTGGAAACTAACGGGGGAGTCTAATTAATTGAAGTTCGCGATCTTCTTCAGGATTATTCGTTGCATTGTCATCCTGAAGAATATTTACGTTCCGCTCTATATTAGGCACTGCTAAAGCTCTAAGTTCTTCGTCTAAAAATTGGGAGCCAGGTTCTTCCAAATTGAGATTATTATTCCCCCATCCCCTTGCAAATCTTCAAGAACTCTTTCTTACTCCATATCACCAAACACATCATAGTTTCTCTTCATGATCCTAATAGAATCATGATTAGTTCTGAATGTGTTTTAAACGTCGTTGGAAAGAAGTTCAGCTTTTCGCCAAGGATAGAAGAGCACTAAATGCTCTCGGAAATAATCCAATGGTGAAGAGTTAATGCTAATGTTAATGTTAATCAGGAGATGCTTAACGTAACCAGACCCGTCCATCAGTAGATAGTTTTGCACAGCAACTTCGCCCTCAACATCAACCTCCAAATCATTTGCTTCATCATAGTTCCACTATGATTAGCGGCAGATCGAGTGTTGCGCTTATGAAATCTATACCAAGCTGCCAAATCTGCTACACAAATTCCTTCCAGCTGCTCATGCCTCTGCACATATACATAGGTCAAGAATATTAAGCTCAAAAATATCCACCGAGTTGTTTGGTAGTCGCTCTAATTGTTAACTTGAGCGTCCCAATCGAACTCGTTTGTCTGGATGGCACGTGTTCATAAAAATTGTACCTTCACTTGCCTCCGACATATGCAGGCCCAAAATATTCTTTGGCTGATATTTCTGTAGTGGTAATAAACTTGTTCCCTAGGTGCTGCAATTTCCATAGATATATTTCCATGGCTTATTTCTGCCATGGCTTCACGGAGCAACTGCGATACGCCTCTGTTTGATTTGTTTATGTAGATAATTAAATTAAGCTGCGTCTTCATTAGGAATGGTCCTCAAAGTTTCCATAATTTTTTTATACAAAGTTTTATGTTCTTCAACATCTACTTCGTTTTCTTCTATCGGATGCAAAACAAGCGCTTCGGGCATAGGAAGGTGTGGCATATTAAATCGGCAAAACTCCTGTCCGCGTAACTCAGTGTAACTTAGGAGCACCAGCAAGCCAGTACATACCATGAGAATGCGGAGATCCTCTGTGGTGAAATTCGATTCTCCAATAAAAATGGGAAAGATTGAATTCCCCAAATATATCGGTTTTAAACAATTTCATTAACTGTCGCAACCTGTCATCGAAGTATCGAGAGCACGTCACTGGATCGGATCGGATTAACCGAGCCTTTTCGGAGCTGGAAAAAACTGCTGTTTCTTCCTCGCTTAAAACCCTATTATCCAATAGAAGAGAAAGGATAACTAAAAGTTCACTCCACTTAGTTTCAGCAGCGGAAAGAGTAATAAAGAACGTTGGCAACCCGAATTGTCGAATCATGGCGATCACTTTCTTTTTCTCAGCCTCCCAATGAGCTGGTGCAGACCGTAAGCCTTTAAGGATTTAGTAACCATCATCATGTTGCAAAAGTCTATGTACAAATGACTCATCTCGCAGATTACCAGCGGTAACTGCTCCGGATTTTTAGCGTAAAGTAATGGAAATGGAATTTTGTAAACGCTGCATTTCATAAAATATATACATATATAAAACTTTAGGAACCACAGCGCAACGACGGCTTTTTCCGCATAGGCTGTATTTTCTTTAAATATTTCTCCGCAAGAAATAGTTGGAAATGAAAGTTCTTCTGCACCTTTGTCAAGCGGTAATCTTGGCGGCGGCGGGCTTCTCCCGCCAAGTGCCAATGCAATGCGTTGAATTGCAGTATCATTATTGTTTCATGGCCTCCGGGATTTAAATTTTCTTCGAGCTCTACAGCATATTGGGATAGGTGCTGCTGCTGAAGAAGAGCCTCTACCTCTGGTCAGAGGTAGAAGTACCGATCAGATCCATCCGCAATAAAAGGAATTTCATTACTCCCTTGAAGTTGTGCTAGCCATGACTCGTTAAGTGAAATGTTGTGCTTTCTGTAGAGCTCGGTATTCACTAAGTACCGTACAGCTTCAAGGACCCGAGCGGGTCGAATAATTTCAGTCATGAAATTGTGAGCTTTCTCTAGCCTCCTTTTTAAATGGACTTGGATGACATGAGTAGAGTCGAAAGAGCGCGGAAGCGCAGTCTCAATATCAGGAACTGAAATCTGTGAAAACACAATGTCACCCCAGCGCCTCGGATACCGCATTGCCTTTCATAGCCGAGAGAAATAATCCTCATGAAAGGTATTCTTGGTGAAATCAGTCGCTCTTCGAGGCAGTTGAGTCCATTTAAGCACTCGGGGATTTCGGGAAAGTCGAAACCATTCGCAAGGCAAAGTGATGGGAGTTTGCCTAAAGAGACGGCACGACGGCAGGTGTTGCAAAAATTATATTTGCCGGACGGACTGGGAAATTTTCTCGACAAATAGAAAGCGTTCCTCCACAGCAGACACAAATTCCCGTTGGTCCTTTATGTTCCTGTGATAAAGATCCCTCGCCGATGATCGAATCTTGTGACGCTGTTCCATCTCATCCTCCGAAAGTTCTGCTCTTGCGTCCATATTCCGCTGTGACTGCCTTTGGGAGGCATCTAATCGGTTTTGGGGGTCCATCCTAAAGTTTATTAGCCGATCCTCTGCCATTTGTCGAATTTTTTCCTCCCGAATCCTCCACTGTTGCCGAGTTCCCGCCGTTGAGATGTGTTCATCCGTTGCTCCTGTGATCTTGCGATGGGATTTCTCCTGATCTCCTGTTATTGGCGTCCATTTCCCGTTCACGACGCCTCTCTTCCGGATTCCTTCTGTCCCCTTGCATGTTCCTCTGAATCCTGCCGATGATCAGCGCGTGCTGCTGCATCCCGTTTAGGAATTCGGTACTCCGGATCGGTCCTCCGAGCAGCATGGTGAGCAGTATTTTCCACCTGCTCTCGTCGGCGCACCTCGGGTTCCTCTCGGACAACGGAAACAAACGGAAAATTATGGAAATTAATTATTATAGAAACGTAAATAACATGGAATTAAGAAATTTGAAGCTGAAAGTTTATGAGTTATTAGGAAAATACTTACCAATAAAATACTTGTTGGAATTTTCACAGGTAAAAAAATACCTTTTCCACACTTATTTTTCCACTTGTAAAAAATACTTTTTAACTATTTTCACTGTTAAAAAAATACTTCGCACTATCTACCAGAGTAACCACGTCACTCGATAAATTTTTGTCATTGACTGATCTGCGGATTAATGGATCTGCCAATATATAGCCAAGTTAGGTAACGTCCAAAATAATAAAACATTGTACCTTAATCCTTTTGGGTAACGCAATTTCACCCCTTTTTTAAACGGCAATAAAAACCATGTTTTATATCTACCTGTTTTGGAATTTTGGGGTTATATATATATTTGCAGTCAAAATTTTTAGGATCATTTTTTCCAAACTCGACCAATCAGAAATAAGCTATTACCTGTTATTATAGGTGCCGCAGTGCCGTGATGTGTTACGGTTCATACCTGTGATACCTGTTGTGCACCTTTTTATGCTCGTTAGTCACGTGAAACCCAACTCTGGGTGTGTTTGACTGAATGGGCTAAATATGTTTAGTGTATAGCGTGTTAGTAAATGCTGGCTGTCTATATTTCCATAAATAAGATTATATAAAAACATGACACCCAGCATGGTTCTACGATTTGTTAATGATGGTAAGTTGATTAGTAAAAGTCTACTATGACAAAAGGGGAGGTAAAGATTTGCATCCCAATTAAGTCCCCTAAGCGCAAAAGTAAGGAAGTTTTTACGCAGTGATGTATATAACGTTGTATTATGTTATGTACGGTTTTTAAACATTAGTTATGTACGGGTCATTAAATTCTTTTGACCATCTTTTAATAAAACCAAGCACACCCATAGCTTTATTAACCATGGTAGATACATGGTCGGTAAATTTAAGTTTCAAATCTAATAGGACACCTAGATCGTTAACCTGAGTTAATCGTTCTAAGGCGTTCCCATAGAGAAAGAACATAGCCTGGTGAGGACTAGATCGGTAAAAAGACATAAGTTTATATTTCGATCCATTAAGCTTTAGCTTATTTGCTAAGCACCAATTTTGAAGTTTATCCAAATCGGATTGAAGTCTAGACTGGGCGCTAGTGAATTTATACTGAAGGCATAGCTTAACGTCATCAGCGTACATAAGTACAAGTGAATTAGTTAAGGCAATAAACAGAGTAAAAAGTAGGGGTCCAAGATGGCTTCCTTGGGGCACCCCCGATGTGGCGCGGACTAAACGCGAGGTAACATCTTTAAAGAAAAAACGTTGGGTTCTCCCTGATAAGTAGCTCGAAATCCACATAAGAAGATCAGATGGGAATCCCAAAAGACTGAGTTTACTTATAAGAAGCGAATGGTTAACAGAGTCAAATGCTTTACTGAAGTCAGTGTATATGACGTCTGTTTGTAAGCCATTCCGGAAGCCATCCGTGATAAAAGATGTTAGCTCCAATAAGTTGGTAGTGGTGGAGCGGCGCTTCATGAAGCCATGCTGGCACGGAGTTATTATTAAACTACATAGGTGTTGCAAATGTGGAGTGATAAGTTTTTCAAAAAGCTTTGGAATTGCTGACAATTTAGAGATGCCTCTATAATTAGCAGCGTCGGATTTTTTCCCTTTTTTATGCAGCGGAATAATGAAGGATTCCTTCCACATAAAGAGTTAAAGAGTTTAACAAGCGGTTTGCACAGTGCCTCGGCGCAGTACTTCAGAACACAGCCTGGTACTCCATCAGGGCCTGGCGAATACACGGGCTTAACCTTAAGAAGATCCGATAACACACCACTTTGATCGAAAGATAGGCAAAATATAAGGTTGGCTGATGTAAGGCTGAGCTAAACTATACAAACTTTAATTAGCTAAAGCCCTGTAAAGATATCACTTCAACACTTTATGGGTCCCCTTTTAATGACTCATTACGTGATCAACTCCCACTTCAACTTTAATCCAATAAAATAGAGCCTAGACAAAATAAAAAGCCCATAAAGGAGCAACGAGTGGTAAATTTTTTTTATTGTTAGCACATTTAATAATTCAATATGTTAAATCCAATCTTTTGTTTATTCATTTCAAATGGGACCTTCTCCAAATACCCCCATATAACGTCACTCATTAAATAAAAATTAAAATATATATTCAAAAAAGGTTATATCCATAATGTGTGATTGTTACCCGCAGGTGCTGTGGGAAAACAAAAATCCTGAACGCACTTCCTGGAAGCCGAGCTAGCTTGGAGCTAGATTAATCGAAACGTACGAGTAGTTTCCTTTTAGTTCACTGCTTAATTGCCGAAATACGCCGTGGGACGCAATCAACTTTTCGTGTGAAATTCTAATAAAATTCTCGAGGCGAATTGTGGCGTTCGCTTTTCGCCAAATCTGAATTCACATTCACTGGAGGCGGCAACCTGGCCGTGGGGGTTCTTGTTATCAACTATTGGCAGCAGGCCAGGATTTTTCGTGCCGAACAACTGTTGAACTGTTGGCAACACGCATACGAGTCCGAAAACGAAGCCAGGCCGAGTCGGCAAAGAAAGCGAAGCGGCCAGAAGCGGTTCACCAGGTACCCTGAACCCACCGTATTAAAGTGGACAGAGTTTGTATACCAGGTAGCCAGGCTGACTCTCGGCACGGGAAAAGTGAATCCTTAGTCCGTCCCGGTGCACGATGATGCTTTGGGATGGGAAGTGGGTAGTTGCTACTTTTTAGAGGCTGCAACCCAAGCGCATACGGTCCGGATACTCGCTAGATGTCCGGGGCTATTTATTTGAGAGAAGGATCCCTGAGGGGGGTCCTGCTATGGGATCTTCTGTTTAGTACATTACATAATCCTTGCCTTCATAGTTATTGCCAATGCAACAACGAAAAGGTAGGCCCAGGCTCAGAGATTTTGTAGACTTGGGTTTTAAATTTCTTTTTGACTTTTGTGCTCTTGAACTATCAACAACATTACACAATTTTCATTATCGACAGAATTACACTCGACAGCTAAAGGTACGCTATACGAATTTACTACACGAACAATCGTGGGCTGCAATCCTCACATAAGTAAGGTGGAAAAGCTGCAGAGGTTGCTATCTTGTCTTCGCGACTCAGCCTTAGAAGCAGTTCATTCCTTGGAAATCTCCGAAGAGAATGTCATACATCATTGTCCATATGCTCCAAGGATTGGGCCCAGCTACCCAGGCCAAGTGGGAGAAAGGTGAAATTTTGAACTTCTTCTTACTTCTGAAGTTCAAAATGGCTGAATTTCTGGAGCTGCGATTTTAGTCCTTTAACATCACTAATTCACCTGGAGTGGGTCCAGGTAGTGTCTATATCACATTTTTCAAAGTGTAATCTATTTATACATATTTTTTTATTTTCTCCGAGGTTCGTGAGGTGCAGGGTCAAGTAGAAGCTTAAGAATGGAGCACGGACAATTGGCTGATGCAATAATTGACTCATTGGTGAAAACTGATAAGATCGGAAGATATATAAAATTCGGACTGGCGGCGGCGAGCCGGTTCAATTGATTATCAGTCTGGCTCAGACCGAGGAAAAGTTTTAGAAATATGTTTACAGTTAGAGCTGGATGTTTAGTCTGGGATAATTACTTGGTGGTTCTCAGACACGAATGAGAGGAAGATTGACCAATAGGATATGACTCATCCAGCAGAGGCTTCTGTGATTTAAAATTATGTTTATATAATGTTTTAGATTAGTTAAGCTAGGGTTGGATAACATCTAAGCTATTGAAATTCCTATTTCTCCACTTGCCTGCTCGTTCTAAAGGAAAATCAATTAAAAATTCATTAAATTTGAGATCGAAGGTAAATAATTTTAAAGCACATTAAAGATGGTTTGCAGTATAAAGTGCTTTTTCCGCAATCGCTGACCCAAAAGGGTTGCCTGCCCCAAAAATGTTAATGAAATAACTTATATAAGTCCTTTTTATCCCAGAAGCCCATTTCCATGCCAACCAAAAAAAAACCAGGGTAACCTTAGGATTTATGTTATTAACATTTTTTCTGACTTAGTAGGCCGTTCCTTTTAGAAAGTCTGGAGACCTCTTTGAAAATATTTCCAGAGCTCAGTCGGCGTCTGGCCGACCACGGGGGAACATTTATTTTTATTTCACACAAAAAAAAAATTATTTTCGTCTTCAATTTTTTATACGATTTATTTTACTTTATTTAATTCATCAAGATGTGCATTACATCCAGATATTCCGTTAAGTTCTTCCGAAATATTGTTTTTTTTTATTGGCTCTGAATTAGGTAATCAGATTATTGCAGTTGGGATCAGCCTCCGGCTCCGAGGTGTCCTCGCTCTTGTCTTTAGGGGATAGTTTTGGGTATTTATAAAATAAATCATATTATTTCCTTTACTTATTTTAATGTGCAATCGCTGAACTGATCATCCAATTATTCCCCTTGAGATCTTCCGAAATATTTTTTATTTTTAAATAACGACTAGCCATGTCTTTCCGTTTTCAGCAGATACGATTCTGTCATCCTTCTTTTTTTATTTTCTTTTAATTTTTATTTTTATCTGATTTATATATTATTTAGCAATCGCTTTTGAAGTTCAGATACCAATGATACGCTCGACGACCCCCTCCTTTTCGTTATCGTTATCATTTCTTGCCACCACCTCCCGTGTTGCCAGTCGAAGCACGTCCCTCAGTTGCAGTCTTCTTGGGTGTTGGCTTGGTGACTTTGACTTTGGTATTTTCTTCCATCCTCGTCTGCAGAATAAGTTTCAAGTTTTTAGAGGTAGAGGTAATGGATGAATGAGGGAGATACTCTATACCTTGGCTCTGAATTGAGAAATCAAATTATTGCAGTTAAGATCGCCCTCCGTCTGCCAGGTGTCCTCTGCGACATCCTTCTCTCCTTATTTTCTTTATTTTTATTTATTTTTTGTATTAAGGCTTAGTTTTTCGAACCACTCGTTAATCCTCTCAAGATTTAATATAGCTTAACAAAAAACACATTTTTTGGGTATTTATAAAATAAATCATATTATTGGAATGAAGTTTCTTTATGGCCCGGTATGAGTTTGGCGGAGGAGGGCTAGTCGAGAAAAACCGTAACTTAACGCTAAATGGTTCTCCGTTTTCATCTCCTTTGTAGAGTGAGAGGATATACCATTTCTCCTCACTCTCTCTCTCTTTGTCTCATTATCTCTTTTTTGAAGAAATGCGACAGATGATTTTAAAATTGTAATTCATATCTTCAGTTTTCTTTGTTAATCTTAATTTTTCAACATTCAATTGCCAGTTTCAATTTCAATTTTCAAATTAAATTTTTCGCGCGGTTCCCGTTGCATACGTACAGCCCACCTCCCGTCCAACCGACCGAGGTACGTTGCCGCGTATCATGAGGAAGAGTGTTGCACAGATAAGGCGTTTAATATAAGCGATTTAAGATTGTTAGTAGAGCAAAGTGACAAGATGTGGTAGAGACCACTGTAGTCCGACATAATACCCTGACCAGAACAATGAAACTTTCAAAACCATTCATTCGCCTTTCCTGCGAACAACAAGTACAAATGATCACACAAAAGTTGGTAGTGTCCTCCTAAATATTGTGCTGTAAGGGAGCGAATACGATATAGGAAGTGTGCAATTTCGTGCAATTTAATCCGCCAGCCTTAATAATGCTAGCGACTTTTTCGGGGGAAATACTGGAAATTCTAGAATTTCCGGCTGATGTCACACTATGACTGATATTTCTCTGAATGGGTGGTAATTGCGATTGGTAATCGTTAAAGCATCGGGGAACGCTGGGTGACCTTAGGTCCTGCTCTGTTGACTCTATATTAAGAGAAGTCATTTTGGCTTTTAGAGCTTGTTCTATCGATGAGTTAATAATTTGGAATATATTCTGTAACATATTGTTTTGTTGAGCTTGTATACATGATAGATCATTGTCTGATGGGTCAAGATGCCAAAAAAATTTAATTAAAAAACTCTACTGCTCTGAATGTAAAACCTACCTGGCAAAAAATTACTAAACAGAATTAAATAGATCCCGCTAATTCGTCTGAGATTTAACTTTACTTATTTTTAAGCAGTCTTTAAATATTTCTTAATCTTGGCTTAAGATAGCAGCCGTATTGCTTCAGACTCGTCAATTAATGTCAAAGCTCTCCAACGCAAGTCTAGCCCTAACTATGCTAAAGAAAACAGCTTTTTCATAACTGCATTCTTATATCGATATGCAAAATCATACATAAGAATGTTCGCTTGTTTAAGGTAACCGGTAGGAAATGCATAGGCTGTATTTCTTTTAAATATTTCTCCGCAAGAAATAGTTGGAAATGAAAGTTCCTCTGCACCTTTGTCAAGCGTTAATCTTGTTTGGCGGCGGGCTTCTCCCGCCAAGTGCCAATGCAATGCGTTGAATTGCAGTATCATTATTTTCTAATATTGTTTCATGGCCTCCGGGCCATTGGGATAGGTGCTGCTGCTGAAGTAGTGCCTCTACCTCTGTTCAGAGGTAGAAGTACCGATCAGATTCATCCGCAATAAAAGGAATTTCATTACTCCCTTGAAGTTGTGCTAGCCATGACTCGTTAAGTAAAATGTTGTGCAGCTTCAAGGATCCGAGCGGGTCGAATAGTTTCAGTCATGAAATTGTGAGCTGGATGGACTTGGATGACATAAGTAGAAACGAAAGAGCGCGGAAGCGCAGTCACAATGTCAGGAACTGAAATCTGTTAAAACACAATGTCACCACAGCGCCTCGGATACCGCATTGCCTTTCATAGCCGAGAGAAATAATCCTCATGAAAGGTATTCTTGGTGAGATCAGGCGCTCTTCGAGGCAGACGAGTCCATTTAAGCACTCGGGGATTTCGGGAAAGTCGAAACCATTCGACGGACTGGGAAATTTTCTCGACAAATAGAAAGCGTAATCCACTTACCTGCGAACGGAACCACGTTCCTCCACAGCAGACACAAATTCCCGTTGGTCCTTTATGTTCCTGTGATAAAGATCCCTCGCCGATGATCGAATCTTGTGACGCTGTAGTTCTGCTCTTGCGTCCATATTCCGTTGTGACTGCCTTTGGGAGGCATCCAATCAGTTTTGGGGGTCCATCCTAAGGTTTATTAGCCGATCCTCTGCCGTTTGACGAATTTTTTCCTCCCGAATCCTCCACTGTTGCCGTGTTCCCGCCGTTGAGATGTGTTCATCCGTTGCTCCTGTGATCTTGCGATGGGATTTCTCCTGGTTGATCTCCTGTTATTGGCGTCCATTTCCCGTTCAAGCTGCCTCTCTTCCGGATTCCTTCTGTCCCCTTGCATGTTCCTCTAAATCCTGCCGATGATCAGCGCGTGCTGCTGCATCCCGTTTAGGAATTCGGTACTCCGGATCGGTCCTCCGAGCAGCATGGTGAGCAGTATTTTCCACATGCTCTCGTCGGCGCACCTCGGGTTCCTTTCGGCGAGTCGCACGTGCCTCTAAATCCCGAATCCGTTCGGGAATTCGGTACTCCGGATCGGTCCTCCGAGTGGCATGATCAGCAGTATTTTGCACCTGCTCTCGTCGCCGCTCCACGGGGTCCTCTCGGCGAGTCGCACGTGCTTCCATGTCGCGATTCCTTTCTGGGACACGGGAGCCAAGATCCTGTCGTCGATGAGCATATCCTTCAGCATCCCGAATTCGCTCAAGGTTACGGATTCTTTCACTTCGTCTCCAAGTGGTGCGCGCAGCGGTTTCACGTGCCCGACTTTACTCCCGCAGTTCTGGGTTACTGGCGCGAACATTGGCGATGTGTTCAGAATTCCGAACCCATATTTGGGATGCATTTTGTTCGTAGCGAGCCCTGCTACGATTTAAAGCAGCTCGTCGACGTTGCTCCACTGCATATTTTTACCTAGTGCTAGTTGAAAAATTTAAACAAACGGAAAATTATGGAAATTAATTATTTTAGAAACGTAAATAACATGGAATTAAGAAATTTGAAGCTGAAAGTTTATGAGTTATTAGGAAAATACTTACCAAGCTTTTTTCCAAATATATTTTGAAAAGCCTTTTTTAAAACACACAATTTCCTTGTTGGAATTTTCACAGGTAAAAAAATACCTTTTCCACACTTATTTTTCCACTTGTAAAAAATACTTTTTAACTATTTTCACTGTTAAAAAATACTTCGCACTATCTACCAGAGTAACGACGTCACTCGATAAATTTTTGTCATTGACTGATCTGCGGATTAATGGATCTTCCAATATATAGTCAAGTTAGGTAACGTCCAAAATAATAAAACATTGTACCTTAATCCTTTTGGGTTACGCAATTTCACCCCTTTTTTAAACGGCAATAAAAACCATGTTTTATATCTACCTGTTTTGGAATTTTGGGGTTATATATATATTTGCAGTCAAAATTTTTAGGATCATTTTTTCCAAACTCGACCAATCAGAAATAAGCTATTACCTGTTATTATAGGTGCCGCAGTGCCGTGATGTGTTACGGATCATACCTGTGATACCTGTTGTGCACCTTTTTATGCTCGTTTGTCACGTGAAACCCAACTCTGGGTGTGTTTGACTGAATGAGCTAAATATGTTTTTTTTCTGCAAGGGTATATCAACTTCGGCTCCGCCCGAAGTTAGCTTTCCTTGGTTGTTAATTTTATTTTTTCTCCAAGTTGGTCCTTAACTGATTAATTAGCTAAAGCCCTGTAAAGATATCACTTCAACACTTTATGGGTCCCCTTTTAATGACTCATTACGTGATCAACTCCCACTTCAACTTTAATCCAATAAAATAGAGCCTAGACAAAATAAAAAGCCCATAAAGGAGCAACGAGTGGTAAATTTTTTTTTATTGTGCTATTTTTTTTAAATAATTCAATATGTTAAATCCAATCTTTTGTTTATTCATTTAAAATGGGACCTTCTCTCCAAGCTTGGAGCTAGATTAATCGAAATGTTCGAGTAGTTTCATTTTAGTTCACTGCTTAATTGCCGAAATATGCCCTGGGACGCAATCAACTTTTCGTGTGAAATTCTAATAAAATTCTCGAGGCGAATTGTGGCGTTCGCTTTTCGCCAAATCTGAATTCACTTTCACTGGAGGCGGCAACCTGGCCGTGTGGGTTCCCGTTATGGTTCCCAAGATGGTGTTTTGGGATGGGAAGTGGGTAGTTGCTACTTTTTAGAGGCTGCAACCCAAGCGCATACGGTGCGGATACTTGGGGCTAGATGTCCGGGGCTATTTTTTTGAGAGGAGGATCCCTGAGGAGGGCTGCTATGGGATCTTCGGTTTAGTACATTACATAATCCTTGCCTTCATAGCTATTGTCAATGCAACAACGAAAAGGTAGGCCCAGGCTCAGAGATTTTGTAGACTTGGGTTAACAACCAGACTTTTTCGGAGCTTTTAAATTTCTTTTTGACTTTTGTGCTCTTGAACTCTTGTGCTCTTGTGCTCTTCACAATTTTCATTATCGACAGAATTACACTCAACAGCTAAAGGTACGCTATACGAATTTACTACACGAATCCTCACATAAGTAAGGTGGAAAAGCTGCAGAGGTTGCTATCTTGTCTTCGCGACTCAGCCTTAGAAGCAGTTCATTCCTTGGAAATCTCCGAAGAGAATTATGTCATACATCATTGTCCATGTGCTCCAAGGATTGGGCCCAGATAGCCAGGCCAAGTGGGAGAAAGGTGAAATTTTGAACTTCTTCTTACTTGGCCTAATCAACTACTTGGGAGTCGATGGCTGAATTTCTGGAGCTGCGATTTTAGAGTACTGCATACTATGGATCGTCCTTTAACATCACTAATTCACCTTCCCCTACCGGTATATTATGTGGTGAGTGGGTCGAGGTAGTGTCTATATCACATTTTTCAAAGTGTAATCTATTTATACATATTTTTTTATTTTCTCCGAGGTTCGTGAGGTGCAGGGTCAAGTAGAAGCTTAAGAATGGAGAATGTAATTATTTAAGCTCTGTTTATCTGTTTGTTTACAATGCTTTCGGACTGTAGGTTTTAAGCCTGAACTTTAAGAAGACTTAGATTTTTATGGTTTCTGGTTTGATTACACTTTTGGGATCCATTCAGGTGTCTAGTCGTTATTTGAATAAAATATATATTTCGTGATGATTGCAATAAATCTGGTTATTTTTTTACAGGTGTCACAAAGGCGAGAAGACCTTATTCCTTGTCTGTTCAATTGAGTTCTATCTAAGCTATTGAAATTCCTATTTCTTCACTTGCCTGCTCGTTCCAAAGGAAAATCAATTAAAAATTCATTAAATTTGAGATCGAAGGTAAATAATTTTAGAGCACCTTAAACATGGTTTGCAAGATAAAGTGCTTTTTCCGCAATCGCTGGCCCAAAAGGATTGTCTGCCCCAAAAATGTTAATAAAATAAATTATATAAGTCCTTTTAATACCAGTAGCTTACTTCCATGCCAACCGAAAAAAAATCAGGATTTATGTTATTAAAATTTTTTCTGACTTAGTAGGCCGTTCCTTTTAGAAAGTCTGTAGACCTCTTTGAAAATATTTCCAGAGCTCAGTTGGCGTCTGGCCGACCACGGGTGAACATTTATTTTTATTTCACACAAAAAAAAATTTATTTTCATCTTAAATTTTGTATACCCTTGCAAAGGGTATTATAATTTTAGTCAAAAGTGTGCAACGCAGTGAAGGAGACATCTCCGACCCTATAAAGTAAATATATTCTTGATCAGGATCACCTCCTGAGTCGATATGAGCATGTCCGTCTGTCCGTCTGTCCGTTTCTACGCAAACTAGTCTCTCAGTTTTAAAGCTATCGAGTTGAAACTTTGCACACACCCTTCTTTCCTTTGCAGGCAGTATATAAGTCGGAACGGCCGGGATCGGTCGACTATATCCTTTAGCTGCCATATAACTGATTGATCGGAAATGCCATAACTTTGGTGTTTTTTAAGTTAGAGGGTTGGGACTTTCCACACATGTTATATTTGACCAAAATATCTTGTGTAAAAAATTTCATAAGGATCGGCCGACGATCGAAATTGGCATAACTTTGGTGTTTTTTAAGTTAGAAAGATGGGATTTGGTACAGATTCTATTTTGGGAAAAATAATTCAATATGCCAAATTTCATAAGGATCGGCCGACTATATACGATCCGCTACATATCTAATAATATAAGATGCGTGGCGCCACCTAGCGGACTGTGACTGAACTGCAAGGGTATATAAACTTCGGCTCCGCCCGAAGTTAGCTTTCCTTTCTTGTTATATTATTTACTAGCTGACCCGGCCTTTAGTACAATGAAATTATTTACGAACAAAGACGAAAATGTTGATGTTGGTATACAAATTCACTGGAATGGGATTCGAAGAGGAAGTACGTTGAACAAAATTAATTAAAATGTTCTTACACTTGATATTTTTTGACTCTTAAATTTTTTAATATGTGACGCTTAAACTCATGAATGAGGTAGGCAAGGCAGACAATCTTTAACAATTATATATATTTTTTTGAACTATAAATACTTTCAATTTAATTTAACACCAATCGGTGCACAATATTTCTGTTTAACCTGTCTTTACCTTTTTTTTTTTTTTTTTAATTAAACTTTGCTTTTATTTATTGGATCTTCTCTTAATTTTGAGACTAACAATAAGTTTTCAAATCTTAACATTAACATTTAACTAACAGTAGACTAAGACTGCATTCTGGTTGCGCGTTCCTCAAGACGGTCGCTGGGTGGGTAGGTCATTGCGACGAAGTCGTGATTGGTTGCTCAACCTTGTTAGACCTCTCGCCAGGTGGTTAGGGTGCGACAATAGCTTGCTATAGTACTTTTCCTTCTGTTCTGCGATCACATCTTTGACTGGAAGAATGTTTAAGTCGCGATGTATGTTTTCGTTGCGAACGTACCACGGTGCCCCGGAGATTGTTCTCAAGATCTTCGACTGAGCTCACTGGACTATGTCAATATTGCTATTGCTGGTATTCCCCCATAACTGGGAGCCGTACATCCATATAGGTTTAAGTACCGAGTTATAAAGCAGGACTTTATATTCAAGGCAAAGGGGAGACCGAGCGTTGATAAGCTAATGAAGGCTGCTGGCTTTTAGCTTTAGGTGGGTTCTTTTAGCTTCTATGTGCCGACGCCATGTGAGTCTTCTATCGAGGTGTACTCCTAGATATGTTACCTCGTTTGCTTGCGGGAGTAGGGTGTTGTTTAGCGTAAGGGGCGGGCAGTTTTGCCTATTCAAGGTGAACGTAACGTGCTTGCATTTTTGTTCGTTTACTTTAATTCGCCAGTCTGATAGCCATTTTTCAACATCCACCAGATGAAGAGCTAGCTGCGCAGTTGCAGTTGATAGTGCAGACGGCGCAATATGAAAGCTCAATGATCATTTTGGGAGTTATGAGGTCGCAGCCTGGTGATTTTTTCGGATTTAGTTGGTTTTTGATGATATTAGCGATTTCGTTTGGGCGAAACTCGATTGGTTCATGTTGAAGCTGAGGCTCATATGGTAAAGTCGGCAAAGTAAAGGCACTAGTGGCCGGATTTGGTTGGAAGATATTTTTAAGGTGATTGGCAAACGTGCTGGCTCTGTCTGCATCGCTGCGCGCCCAGCCACCTGTGGGATTTCTAATAGGCATCACGGTTTCTTTCGGTGAGCTTAGAGTTGGGTGAGCTCTCCATAGTGAGTGTTTTGTACTAGAAGTTGACAATTGCTCTATATAGCGGCGGTGGACATAATATTCTTCTTGCTGTAGGGCTTTAGTAAGTTGACGTGAGGCATGTCTTAAGCTTTGCTTGGCAGATGGCGATCTGTGGAATTGCCACTCGTGACGTAAACGCCGCTTTTCGAGAACGAGCTGTTCGATTTGTAGATTTGTCTTTTTATTGCTTTGTGTATTTATAGTTTGCGATGTTGAGGCTCGAGCTGCAGAGCCGAGTACAGACTCAAGTGAATTAACAAAGCTGTCTACGTTGGCTTCATCGTGGACATGAGGACTTAGCTCAATGTGTGAGCTGATATATTTTCTGTACTTAACCCAATTGGTTTTCTGTGAGGTCAATTTTAATGGTTGTTCCAATGTTCCTGGATGTCGCAGTAGAATAAACAGGACAGGCGAGTGATCAGATGAGAGATCCGATAGGCAATTGGCGCTTATCAGATATTTAGGGATGTTTTTGGTAATCGCAAAGTCTATTAAATCTGGTAGTTTCCATGGGTCTGCCGACCAGTATGTTGGTGTGCCAGAAGAAACATAGTCGAGCTTGTTCTTGGCTTTGATAATTGCATTATAGAGCTGCTTCCCTTTTGGAGTCACGAGACGGGATCCCCAGTGTGTGTGCTTGGCATTGTAGTCTCCTCCTGCTATGAAGTGGTCTCCAAGTGTGTTGAAAAACTGCATAAACTCATCTTCAGCTAGCTTGAAGCGAGGGGGGCAGTATACGGCGGCTAGTGTAAGTTGGTTGCCAGTATTTAGTTGTATATTTATAGATGTGGCCTGTAGGTAGTTTTTAGCAAATTTGTTTTGATAATGGTGTTTTATGCGGCTTCTGATTAGAATTCCAGTCCCACCATGTGCTTTACCATCTGGATGATTTGTTCCGTAGAATGAATATCCTCGTAGTCGAAAATTGTATTTGTTTGTAAGGTGTGTTTCCGAAAGCAGCATTACATCGATATGATTGTCGAGTAGGAATTGAGCTAACTCAAGTTTATGTTGCGAAACGCCGTTAGCGTTCCACGTAGATATCCGTAGGAAAGCCATTATTTGGATTGTTGTGAAACCAGCATTTGAATCAATAGATTTTGGTTTCGCATTAAATCTTGCATAGTTGTGCGCATAAACGACATAAATTCCGCCAGGCTTTGTTGTAGGCTGCATATCATAGCTTCAAAGTTGCTTTTTGGCTGCTCTGTTGGTTGATGTTGCTGAGCCGTGTTCGGTTCTTGATAGATATGCTGATTGCAGAGATGAGCTTCTTGAGGCAGGTGTCGCCGGTCCTGATTTTAAGGCGCTTGCGTATGTCACATTTTTGTCAGAGTTAATGGGTCCTAGTGAGGATCTGGCTGCAGTCGAGAAGAAGACTTCAGGGTTTGATCTGGACGCCGTGAACTGTCCATTTTGGGTGCGGGCAGCTATTCCTTTCTGGTGGATGCGACTTTTCAGCTCCTTATAGACTGGGCATCCTCTATAATTAGCAGTGTGGTTGCCACCGCAGTTGCCGCACTTTTTCGAGTTGCTGTCATCTTTGCTCGCTGGGCAGTGTGCGGAGTCATGAAGCTCTCCGCAAACTACACACACCGGGCGCAGTTTACAGTATGACCTTGTATGGCCATATTCCTGGCAGTTCGCACATTGTACCGGGCCATTGCGTTTGTGCGGTTCCTCAACTGTAATTCTGCGGTGCAGCAGGTACTGAAGATTGTATATTGGGTGCACTTCGTATTTCTTCAGGAGCTTGGTTTCTGGTTCGAGCTCAACCTTAAAGAGTGGCTGCGGCTTTCTATCCCTGTTAAGGATATTAAAGACTGTCTTGGCGCTAAAACCCTTCTCCTGTAGCGCCTTTTTTATCTCTGCAGGCGTTACTTCGGGCTCTATGCCCTTAAGTACGACTTGCAGGCCCTTGCTGCTTTTTAGCTGATATGTGTAAAAGTTCTTTTTATTCTCGGTAAGATATTTTGATAATACTCTGTAGTTATCTTCAGACTTCATTTGAACTTTTGTTTCTTGAATGTTGCCCTTTACAAGGGGTATTATGTGGAAGTTATCCTTACCAATAAGCTCAATAATTTTGTTGACAAGAACATTGGAACTTTTTTCGCGTATATAGATAGGCGGAGGTTTTGGCTTCCTTTTCTCAACTTCAGTGGATTCGCCCGCCTCAACCTCATCGGCGTCTGCCAAGATTTTAAATCGGTTTGAGTTAATGGGCGTTTCTTTTGCTGCTAGGCTAGCATTGCCACGGGTTATTTTGCGTTTGGAATTGAGGGGGCTCAGTTTCCTTTTGATTTGGATGTAGCGATCCATGCCAGTCTGCACAGCCGGCTTAATATAGTCACTGTTTTTGTTTTGGTTTTCGGGCAGCGCGGACGTATTACTATTTGCGCTGCTAGCTGATGACGTCGTTAAACGCGCTGTCGATACAGTTGCGGTTTAATCTTTCATTTTCATCAACAACAGTATCGATTGATTTAAAAGACATCAGATCGGTAACAACTGTTGTATCTGGAAGTTAATTTCGTCAACATCAACGTTTTTGGCTGCCAAAATCGCCCCTTTGACTAAGCCATTCATAATTCAAATAATTATTCTGTATATCCGGGAAAATACTCTGAATTAATTCATTTTTATCCTGAAAAACAGTGCAAAAATTGTCTGGTAGTTTAATGCATTGCGTATTTGGTTGCAGTTCTATTTTACCGATCCCAATATCTAGTTATAATATGAATTCAATTTTCACTTCAGTCTAAGTAACACGTGGCCGGCTATGCTAACACCAAAAATTTAAAAAGTGGAAATAATTGAATTATACTGTATTTCGTTCACTACAAAATAAATTCACTACGCTAATAAATTTAATAAATTTTATAGCGTCAACAACACGTGGTAATTATGCTGTTAAAATGTAGCTATATGACACGTTCGTAGATTTACCATAATGCATTATATCCAGATATTCCGTTGAGTTCTTCCGAAATATTGAATATTTTTATTGGCTCTGAATTGGGAAAGCAGATTATTGCAGATGAGATCAGCCTCCGGCTCCGAGGTGTCCTCGCTCTTGTCTTTGGGGGATAGTTTTTGGGTATTTATAAAATAAATCGTATTATTTCCTTTACTTATTTTAATGTGCAATCGCAGTACTGAACATCCAGTTATTCCCCTTGAGATCTTCCGAAATATTTTTTATTTAAAAAAAACGACTTGCCAAGTCTTTCGGTTTTCAGCAGATACGATTCTGTCATCTTTCTTTATTTTCTTTTAATTTTTATTTTTATTATCTGATTTATATATTATATAGCAATCGCTTTAGGTACCAATTAGGTTAGATACCAATGATACGCTCGACGACCCCCTCCTTTTCGTTATCATCGGATGTGGCTGATTTCTTGCCACCACCTGCCGTGTTGCCAGTCGAAGCACGTCCCCCAGTTGCAGCCTTCTTGGGTTGGCTTGGTGACTTTGACTTTGGTATTCTCTTGCATCCTCTTCTGCAGAATAAATTTCAAGTTTTTAGAGGTAGAGGTAATGGATGGATGAGGGAGATACTCTATACCTTGGCTCTGAATTGAGAAATCAAATTATTGCAGTTGAGATCGCCCTCCGTCTGCCAGGTGTCCTCTGCGACATCCTTCTCTCTTTATTTTCTTTATTATACCCTTGCGGAGGGTATTATAATTTTGGTCAAAAGTGTGCAACGCAGTGAAGGAGACATCTCCGACCCTATAAAGTATATATATTCTTGATCAGGATGACCTCGTGAGTCGATATGAGCATGTCCGTCTGTCCGTCTGTCCGTCTGTCCGTCTGTCTGTCTGTCTGTCTGTCTCTCAGTTTTAAAGCTATCGAGTTGAAACTTTGCATACACCCTTCTTTCTGTTGCAGGCAGTACATAAGTCGGAACGGCCGGGATCGGTCCACTATATCCTATAGCTGCCATATAACTGATTGATCGGAAATGCCATAACTTCGTTGCTTTTTAAGTTAGAAGGATGGGACTTTCCACACATGTTATATTTGACCAACATATCTTATTTAGAAAATTTCATAAGGATCGGCCGACTATATCCTATAGCTGCCATATAACTGATTAATCGAAAATGCCATAACTTGGGTGTTTTTCAAGTTAGAAGCATGGGATTTTCAAGGGGTTCCTCTTGGACAAAATAAACCTGGACAAAATAATTCGATCGACAAAATAATTCAAATTTCATAAGGATCGGCCGACTATATACGATCCGTTATGTATCTAATAATATAAGATGAGTGGCGCCAAATAGCGGACTGCAACTCAACTGCAAGGGTATATAAACTTCGGCTCCGCCCGAAGTTAGCTTTCCTTTCTTGTTTTTATTTATTTTTTGTATAAAGGCTTAGTTTTACGAACCGCTCGTTAATTCACTCAAGATTTAATATAGCTTAGCAAAAAACACATTTTTTGGGTATTTATATATGTTCTCCGGGATTTAAATTTTCTTCGAGATCTACAGCATATTGGGATAGGTGCTGCTGCTGAAGAAGTGCCTCTACCTCTGTTCAGAGGTAGTACCGATCAGATTCATCCGCAATAAAAGGAATTTCATTACTCCCTTGAAGTTGTGCTAGCCATGACTCGTTAAGTAGGAAGCGCAGGAACTCGCGGAAGCGCAGTCACAAAAATCGAAATCTTGCAAAGAGAAATCTTTGCTGGGAAGAGTTCAAGTTTCTGGGACTTGGAATCTTTGCTGGGTTTCGACAAATCAAAGAAAATTTGCAGAACAAATAATAGGGTCATTAAAAATATATTCTCGATGGCTTCGAAGAGACGCAACATTATGGTAATATAGGCAGTTTGCTTCGTTTCTGTTAACCACAAGCTCGTAATGCGTGGTCAAGAACTTTTTTTCTCTTATATTTCGAAGTTTGGCTTGGACATTTGGAGCTCCAAATCTTGTTGGAGGAACAAAGTCGCCTAAAAGGAAAAGTCCCGATGCGCTTGTGGCTCTACTGCATCTAAAATACAGCGAAGCTCGTTTAATGCCTCTTTTAAGATGTGGCTCCTTGGCTTTTATGGATGTTAATAGCCTCAGCAGGAACAATTGGGAACTGTTTTCTGTCAACAGAAGCATGGTCTGATCTTCCACACTGAAAAACTCGAGAGGCTTTTACTATAGGAGTCCATTCGAAATCTGCACTGTTTCGAACTTTTGATTTGGCGATAGCACCAACTTTTGGCACTTAGTGCCAAGACCTACTACTCTATATGCACACTTAGTAATTTGATCCAATCAATATGCATCAGCATGTCGCAATATACAAACCCACTAACCGATTTTCTCACCTATAAATAATTAGTAATAAGCATAAAACTACATCCAACCTATTAACCCAGCCCTAATAGACGGCGACAGAAGCAGAAATCAGCATTATCAGCGGAATGAATGACTGACTGACCGATGCAAGCAAAACCCAAGCAAAAAACAAGCAACGCATGAACAAGCAATCTGAGTCAGCAGACTCAGAGGTGAGTGACCCTGGCATTAACATCACTGTGGACGGAAGTCCACGAGGTGACGACCTGCATGCCTAGGCGTGCGCGAGGAAACTCTATATATAGCCGAAGAATTAAAAATTTTCTGAAGGCAACCGATCTAAATGAATGATATACCAATCAAAAGGTATTGTTTCAATTAGATAATTTTTATCGAAACATATTCCAAAAGTAATTTGGTTTGGGTAAAATTAGGGTGAAAGTAAAAAAATTTTTTATCACTAAAGTGGGGCTGGTGGACACATTTTAGTCCCGAGATAAAATATATATTCGCATTCTAGAGCTAAATACGCGTCGATTGGTACCTCAATCGACCCGATCCGACATTTCATTCAGAAGTTATTCGAAAAATTCGATTTTTTCTTCTTCTTCAAAATGAAGCCAGTTGTCGGTTTGTCGTTTGCACTATTTTTTTCTTAAAAATCCTGAAAAAAATTGGAAAATGTTTGTTACTATCATATGAGCAACTATTGTTCTACAACTTTTTAAAATACCATAAGCTTACGTCAAAAAATTAAAAAAACTTTGTTAATGAAAAAATTTATAACTTTATAATTAAGAAAGATATAAAAAAGAGCTTTACATCGTTAAAATGGTTTTTTAAATATCAATTTCACTTTCTTTAAAACCAAACGTCTATATAGTACACAAAAAAAAATACACTAAAAATAAACTTTTTTTTAGAAAAAAAATTATTCTTCAAAATTTGGTCGACTGATCCTTTTTATATTGCACATGGAGATAGCTTTTGAGATGACGCAACTTTTTATATATCGCTCATATCTGGCAAAATCCGTTAACTCAAGATATAGTCCTGTAAGTGCAGCTTCCCATTTTGTACAGCCTTCTGTGAGATATCTTTTCTTTTCAGATTTTAGTTTATTTATTTAAAAATAAAATCCAAATAAAAAAGGGCTTAAAAAGTAAAACGTAAACATCGACTCAACTTGGACTCGAACCCAGGCCCTCCGTGTTAGGAACCACGACGCTCTCCACTCGGCTAACCTCGAGCTTTGTTGCTTGATGGCAACTTTTGATGTAATTCTGCTTTGTGTTTCAGTGTCTCATGTCTTAATGAGAAGAATGCAAAATTTTATTAGAAAGCTTTATATGCATATGCCCCCACTGAGCATATACTGCATATAAATAAAACTCTGCTTTACTTAAATTACAGCCACCACCGTTTTGGGCCAAATCATGGATTAAAAGCAAAAAAAAAAACCAGGCAAACCAACTCCGCCAATAATTTTCTAATATTTATTATATTATATCGCACACCCAAAATAAATTGTTACATTCAACAATTGGTTTAACTAGAAAAACTGGAAAAACTTGTTCAGCACGTGCAAGAAAAACAAAAAAAAATCAGTCACGTGCCGAACAAGAATATTTTTTTTATGCAATTTTGTACAGCTATATAACATATTTTCGTCACTAAAATTGATATCAGATATTTTGGGTTTCGCATGCAGGTTCGCAACCGGTACTTTACCTCGTCAAGAGGTTTTTTTTATGATTAGTTTTAGCAAGTTCATAACATTGACCCTTCTTAGATTTAATTATGTATAATTGTTCTTCTGAAAGAATAAAAATGGCAGAATCAGAGTGAATCATCTCGTTACTCAGTGTTTGAACTACGGCACCTACTTCCAGTGTTGCTCCCGTGAAACGGACCACAAGTAGAACCCGCGGCATACCAGTCTACTTTGAGAGCCGAAGAAGGACCCCGAACCACAAGCCCAAGTTTGTGAACTTACAACTGAAGAGCACAGAGTGCAAGGGCCAGTAAACAAGGAAATTCAAGAAATGGAAGTCACCTCCAAATCGGCATGGGTAACAAGCATCTCCAAAAGGTAGCAAGAAGCCAGGCCAAAAAAGGACCAAGAGTCATGTTGGGGAGTCCTGTTGGGAGAATGTTGGCACCCTAGTGCCAAGACCTACTACGCACACTTAGTAATTTGCACATATGCACACTTAGTAATTTGATCCAATCAATATGCATCAGCATGTCGCAATATACAAACCCACTAACCTATTGGCACACCTATTAATAATTAGTAATAAGCATAAAACTACATCCAACCAACATCAACGTTTTTGGCTGCCAAAATCGCCCCTTTGACTAAGCCATTCATAATTCAAATAATTATTCTGTATATCCGGGAAAATACTCTGAATTAATTCATTTTTATCCTGAAAAACAGTGCAAAAATTGTCTGGTAGTTTAATGCATTGCGTATTTGGTTGCAGTTCTATTTTACCGATCCCAATATCTAGTTATAATATGAATTCAATTTTCACTTCAGTCTAAGTAACACGTGGCCGGCTATGCTAACACCAAAAATTTAAAAAGTGGAAATAATTGAATTATACTGTATTTCGTTCACTACAAAATAAATTCACTACGCTAATAAATTTAATAAATTTTATAGCGTCAACAACACGTGGTAATTATGCTGTTAAAATGTAGCTATGTATATGACACGTTCGTAGATTTACCATAATGCATTATATCCAGATATTCCGTTGAGTTCTTCCGAAATATTGAATATTTTTATTGGCTCTGAATTGGGAAAGCAGATTATTGCAGATGAGATCAGCCTCCGGCTCCGAGGTGTCCTCGCTCTTGTCTTTGGGGGATAGTTTTTGGGTATTTATAAAATAAATCGTATTATTTCCTTTACTTATTTTAATGTGCAATCGCAGTACTAAACATCCAGTTATTCCCCTTGAGATCTTCCGAAATATTTTTTATTTAAAAAAAACGACTTGCCAAGTCTTTCGGTTTTCAGCGGAGACGATTCTGTCATCTTTCTTTATTTTCTTTTAATTTTTATTTTTATTATCTGATTTATATATTATATAGCAATCGCTTTAGGTACCAATTAGGTTAGATACCAATGATACGCTCGACGACCCCCTCCTTTTCGTTATCATCGGATGTGGCTGATTTCTTGCCACCACCTGCCGTGTTGCCAGTCGAAGCACGTCCCCCAGTTGCAGCCTTCTTGGGTTGGCTTGGTGACTTTGACTTTGGTATTCTCTTGCATCCTCTTCTGCAGAATAAATTTCAAGTTTTTAGAGGTAGAGGTAATGGATGGATGAGGGAGATACTCTATACCTTGGCTCTGAATTGAGAAATCAAATTATTGCAGTTGAGATCGCCCTCCGTCTGCCAGGTGTCCTCTGCGACATCCTTCTCTCTTTATTTTCTTTATTATACCCTTGCGGAGGGTATTATAATTTTGGTCAAAAGTGTGCAACGCAGTGAAGGAGACATCTCCGACCCTATAAAGTATATATATTCTTGATCAGGATGACCTCGTGAGTCGATATGAGCATGTCCGTCTGTCCGTCTGTCCGTCTGTCCGTCTGTCTGTCTGTCTGTCTGTCTGTCTGTCTGTCTGTTTCTACGCAAACTAGTCTCTCAGTTTTAAAGCTATCGAGTTGAAACTTTGCATACACCCTTCTTTCTGTTGCAGGCAGTACATAAGTCGGAACGGCCGGGATCGGTCCACTATATCCTATAGCTGCCATATAACTGATTGATCGGAAATGCCATAACTTCGTTGCTTTTTAAGTTAGAAGGATGGGACTTTCCACACATGTTATATTTGACCAACATATCTTATTTAGAAAATTTCATAAGGATCGGCCGACTATATCCTATAGCTGCCATATAACTGATTAATCGAAAATGCCATAACTTGGGTGTTTTTCAAGTTAGAAGCATGGGATTTTCAAGGGGTTCCTCTCTGGACAAAATAAACCTGGACAAAATAATTCGATCGACAAAATAATTCAAATTTCATAAGGATCGGCCGACTATATACGATCCGTTATGTATCTAATAATATAAGATGAGTGGCGCCACCTAGCGGACTGCAACTCAACTGCAAGGGTATATAAACTTCGGTTCCGCCCGAAGTTAGCTTTCCTTTCTTGTTTTTATTTATTTTTTGTATAAAGGCTTAGTTTTACGAACCGCTCGTTAATTCACTCAAGATTTAATATAGCTTAGCAAAAAACACATTTTTTGGGTATTTATATATGTCCTCCGGGATTTAAATTTTCTTCGAGATCTACAGCATATTGGGATAGGTGCTGCTGCTGAAGAAGTGCCTCTACCTCTGTTCAGAGGTAGAAGTACCGATCAGATTCATCCGCAATAAAAGGAATTTCATTACTCCCTTGAAGTTGTGCTAGCCATGACTCGTTAAGTAGGAAGCGCAGGAACTCGCGGAAGCGCAGTCACAAAAATCGAAATCTTGCAAAGAGAAATCTTTGCTGGGAAGAGTTCAAGTTTCTGGGACTTGGAATCTTTGCTGGGTTTCGACAAATCAAAGAAAATTTGCAGAACAAATAATAGGGTCATTAAAAATATATTCTCGATGGCTTCGAAGAGACGCAACATTATGGTAATATAGGCAGTTTGCTTCGTTTCTGTTAACCACAAGCTCGTAATGCGTGGTCAAGAACTTTTTTTCTCTTATATTTCGAAGTTTGGCTTGGACATTTGGAGCTCCAAATCTTGTTGGAGGAACAAAGTCGCCTAAAAGGAAAAGTCCCGATGCGCTTGTGGCTCTACTGCATCTAAAATACAGCGAAGCTCGTTTAATGCCTCTTTTAAGATGTGGCTCCTTGGCTTTTATGGATGTTAATAGCCTCAGCAGGAACAATTGGGAACTGTTTTCTGTCAACAGAAGCATGGTCTGATCTTCCACACTGAAAAACTCGAGAGGCTTTTACTATAGGAGTCCATTCGAAATCTGCACTGTTTCGAACTTTTGATTTGGCGATAGCACCAACTTTTGGCACTTAGTGCCAAGACCTACTACTCTATATGCACACTTAGTAATTTGATCCAATCAATATGCATCAGCATGTCGCAATATACAAACCCACTAACCGATTTTCTCACCTATAAATAATTAGTAATAAGCATAAAACTACATCCAACCTATTAACCCAGCCCTAGTAGACGGCGACAGAAGCAGAAATCAGCATTATCAGCGGAATGAATGACTGACTGACCGATGCAAGCAAAACCCAAGCAAAAAACAAGCAACGCATGAACAAGCAATCTGAGTCAGCAGACTCAGAGGTGAGTGACCCTGGCATTAACATCACTGTGGACGGAAGTCCACGAGGTGACGACCTGCATGCCTAGGCGTGCGCGAGGAAACTCTATATATAGCCGAAGAATTAAAAATTTTCTGAAGGCAACCGATCTAAATGAATGATATACCAATCAAAAGGTATTGTTTCAATTAGATAATTTTTATCGAAACATATTCCAAAAGTAATTTGGTTTGGGTAAAATTAGGGTGAAAGTAAAAAAATTTTTTATCACTAAAGTGGGGCTGGTGGACACATTTTAGTCCCGAGATAAAATATATATTCGCATTCTAGAGCTAAATACGCGTCGATTGGTACCTCAATCGACCCGATCCGACATTTCATTCAGAAGTTATTCGAAAAATTCGATTTTTTCTTCTTCTTCAAAATGAAGCCAGTTGTCGGTTTGTCGTTTGCACTATTTTTTTCTTAAAAATCCTGAAAAAAATTGGAAAATGTTTGTTACTATCATATGAGCAACTATTGTTCTACAACTTTTTAAAATACCATAAGCTTACGTCAAAAAATTAAAAAAACTTTGTTAATGAAAAAATTTATAACTTTATAATTAAGAAAGATATAAAAAAGAGCTTTACATCGTTAAAATGGTTTTTTAAATATCAATTTCACTTTCTTTAAAACCAAACGTCTATATAGTACACAAAAAAAAATACACTAAAAATAAACTTTTTTTTAAGAAAAAAAATTATTCTTCAAAATTTGGTCGACTGATCCTTTTTATATTGCACATGGAGATAGCTTTTGAGATGACGCAACTTTTGATATATCGCTCATATCTGGCAAAATCCGTTAACTCAAGATATAGTCCTGTAAGTGCAGCTTCCCATTTTGTACAGCCTTCTGTGAAGCTTGCATTTACTTATACATGTGTGTGTATTTGATTGGCAACTTTGCTTTTTGGAGTCTGCATATATTTGGTCAATACCCTAAAAAATATGGAGTATATCTTTTCAGATTTTAGTTTATTTATTTAAAAATAAAATCCAAATAAAAAAGGGCTTAAAAAGTAAAACGTAAACATCGACTCAACTTGGACTCGAACCCAGGCCCTCCGTGTTAGGAACCACGTCGCTCTCCACTCGGCTAACCTCGAGCTTTGTTGCTTGATGGCAACTTTTGATGTAATTCTGCTTTGTGTTTCAGTGTCTCATGTCTTAATGAGAAGAATGCAAAATTTTATTAGAAAGCTTTATATGCATATGCCCCCACTGAGCATATACTGCATATAAATAAAACTCTGCTTTACTTAAATTACAGCCACCACCGTTTTGGGCCAAATCATGGATTAAATGCAAAAAAAAAAACCAGGCAAACCAACTCCGCCAATACTTTTCTAATATTTATTATATTATATCGCACACCCAAAATAAATTGTTACATTCAACAATTGGTTTAACTAGAAAAACTGGAAAAACTTGTTCAGCACGTGCAAGAAAAACAAAAAAAAATCAGTCACGTGCCGAACAAGAATATTTTTTTTATGCAATTTTGTACAGCTATATAACATATTTTCGTCACTAATATTGATATCAGATATTTTGGGTTTCGCATGCAGGTTCCCAACCGGTACTTTACCTCGTCAAGAGGTTTTTTTTATGATTAGTTTTAGCAAGTTCATAACATTGACCCTTCTTAGATTTAATTATGTATAATTGTTCTTCTGAAAGAATAAAAATGGCAGAATCAGAGTGAATCATCTCGTTACTCAGTGTTTGAACTACGGCACCTACTTCCAGTGTTGCTCCCGTGAAACGGACCACAAGAACCCGCGGCATACCAGTCTACTTTGAGAGCCGAAGAAGGACCCCGAACCACAAGCCCAAGTTTGTGAACTTACAACTGAAGAGCACAGAGTGCAAGGGCCAGTAAACAAGGAAATTCAAGAAATGGAAGTCACCTCCAAATCGGCATGGGTAACAAGCATCTCCAAAAGGTAGCAAGAAGCCAGGCCAAAAAAGGACCAAGAGTCATGTTGGGGAGTCGTGTTGGGAGAATGTTGGCACCCTAGTGCCAAGACCTACTACGCACACTTAGTAATTTGCACATATGCACACTTAGTAATTTGATCCAATCAATATGCATCAGCATGTCGCAATATACAAACCCACTAACCTATTGGCACACCTATTAATAATTAGTAATAAGCATAAAACTACATCCAACCTATTAACCCAGCACTAGTAGACGGCGCCAGAAGCAGAATCAGCATAACAGCGGGAAGAATGACCGACTGACCGATGCAAGCAAAAACCAGCCAGCTAAGCCGAAATTCGTGTGCAAGCAGTACATGAACAAGCAATATGAGTCAGAAGACTCAGAGGTGGGTGACCCTGGCATTAACATTAGTTTTAGCATGTCCATAACATTGACCTTGTAATTTAGCATCTTATATAAGAGTTGTTCTTCTGTAATAAAGATAGTTCCGAAATCAGAGTCATTCGTCTCGTTACTCAGTGTCTGAACCACGGCACTTATAATCAACCTTCTTTGAGTGATCCTGTGTAAAACGATTCACAAGTAGGACTATCTAAAGCTATCTACTTCACGAGGCGATCCCGCGCCATACCAGTCTATTTCGAGCTCCCGTGAAACGGACCACCGGTAGACCCCGCGTTACCTACCCTACTTTGAGTAAGGAATCAGCCGAACCACCATACCACCGGTACTTCAGGAAAACCAGCCCAGTACATCAAGCACCCCACATCAACTCCAGCCTGATCACAGCAAGCGCCTGGTCAACCGAGCAGTCCTTGCAGAATCCAGGTAATCTTAGTCAGACTATTTACGTGCTTTGACTACGACTCCGGGACCTACCGCTACTCCCGCGAGTTAAAGTTTGACGTAGTCGCCGCATAACGTTCTACGGACGAACACCAACCATGGGCTCGAAAAAATTAATCCAAAGTCGCTTTATTAAATTTGAGCCATTTACTAAGCAATGGTCAATTTGGTTTAGCTGACCAGTTGCTCCATTTACAAGTCCGTCACTTGTATCAATTTTAACGAGAACCATATATTTAGCAGTTGTTTTGAAATGAAGAACATAAGGTAAACCCTGAGATTCAGAGGTTTCATATTTTGAGCATATCTTAACGTATTTTCTCTATTTCGTGCAGATATGTTAGTATTTCTCACTGTATCAACTGAAGTGGAAACCAACTCTTCCGTCCCAATTTGCGCTAATTTAATGGAATTGAAATGGTTTACAACTTCGTTAGAAGAAAATAAATGAATGGCATCATTTGGAACTTCGCTGGGTGAAACAACTCTTTGTTTTAGGAGCTCTATGTCTGCAATTGTCATACAAGCCTCAGATAAATTTTTAAAGGCTTGTTGAAATGCATGATCGCCTCTTTGACGCATTATTTCTGTGAGCTCAAAATGCTTGAAGTTGCTCTATTGGCTATTTCCTGCTGAAACGCTATAAGGTTTATTTGTCCTCTCCGAAAATATCCAACTGTCTTCAACTGGGGAAAGCTGCTTTAGGTCTCTAAAAACTATAATATATTTTCCTCCAAAACATACGTCTGGGCATCGGAAAATTTGACGAAGCCTTTGATCCAAAAATGAAAGTATTTTTGAGCCATGGAATCAACCATGGAAATTTCATCTATTATAATTAATTGAAGATCTATCAAATTGCAATAAATTGTATTTAAACTATCATTGCTTAAAGGTCGTAAGGGACCTGAGGCCAGATTAATTGGTAGTGAAAACATTGAATGAAGAGTTAATCCTCCAATTCCAAAAGCAGCTTTTCCGGTTGGAGCACATAATAACACCTTTGCGGAATCCGTAGCACCAGGAAGCTTATTGGCTCGCCAAGTCACAGACTGATATATGGTTGAAATCAGTCTGCTTTTTCCTACACCGGCCCCTCCACCAACATATTCGTAAAATATATTTTTACAAAAAACATTTTACATTACATGTGCATAATATTGTCTTTGTTTGTAGTTGAGGGTCCGAGTTAGCGAGCAAAGGTCATCATTGGAAACTAACGGGGGAGTCTAATTAATTGAAGTTCGCGATCTTCTTCAGGATTATTCGTTGCATTGTCATCCTGAAGAATATTTACGTTCCGCTCTATATTAGGCACTGCTAAAGCTCTAAGTTCTTCGCCTAAAAATTGGGAGCCAGGTTCTTCCAAATTGAGATTATTATCCCCCCATCCCCTTGCAAATCTTCAAGAACTCTTTCTTACTCCATATCACCAAACACATCATAGTTTCTCTTCATGATCCTAATAGATTCATGATTAGTTCTGAATGTGTTTTAAACGTCGTTGGAAAGAAGTTCAGCTTTTCGCCAAGGATAGAAGAGCACTAAATGCTGTCGGAAATAATCCAATGGTGAAGAGTTAATGCTAATGTTAATGTTAATCAGGAGATGCTTAACGTAACCAGACCCGTCCATCAGTGGATAGTTTTGCTCAGCAACTTCGCCCTCAACATCAACCTCCAAATCATTTGCTTCATCATAGTCCTCACTATGATTAGCGGCAGATCGAGTGTTGCGCTTATGAAATCTATACCAAGCTGCCAAATCTGCTACACAAATTCCTTCCAGCTGCTCATGCCTCTGCACATATACATAGGTCAAGAATATTAAGCTCAAAAATATCCACTGAGTTGTTTGGTAGTCGCTCTAATTGTTCACTTGAGCGTCCCAATCGAACTCGTTTGTCTGGATGGCACGTGTTCATAAATATTGTACCTTCACTTGCCTCCGACATATGCAGGCCCAAAATGTTCTTGGGCTGATATTTCTGTAGTGGTAATAAACTTGTTCCCTAGGTGCTGCAATTTCCATAGATATATTTCCATGGCTTATTTCTGCCATGGCTTCACGGAGCAACAGCGATACGCCTCTGTTTGATTTGTTTATGTAGATAATGACATAACTGCAACAGGCGTAGGCATCTAGGATAAAATGAATATCCTTATTAGCTCTGTGTAAGCCTAGAATACTCTATTATAAGCATTGAGCAGTCGGTCGGAAAATTGTCTGCGAAGAAAAATTTGTGGCTTTTTCAAGCTTGAACGTAAGGCTAATTTGTAGGCTTCAAAATTAGTATCAAGGTGGGACAAAAAATATTCTAAATTATTAAATTAAGCTGCGTCTTCATTAGGAATGGTCCTTAAAGTTTCCATAATTTTTGTATACAAAGTTTTATGTTCTTCAACATCTACTTCGTTTTCTTCTATCGGATGCAAAACAAGCGCTTCGGGCATAGGAAGGTGTGGCATATTAAATCGGCAAAACTCCTGTCCGCGTAACTCAGTGTAACTTAGGAGCACCAGCAAGCCAGTACATACCATGAGAATGCGGAGATCCTCTGTGGTGAAATTCGATTCTCCAATAAAAATGGGAAAGATTGAATTCCCCAAATATATCGGTTTTAAACAATTTCATTAACTGTCGCAACCTGTCATCGAAGTATCGAGAGCACGTCACTGGATCGGATCGGATTAACCGAGCCTTTTCGGAGCTGGAAAAAACTGCTGTTTCTTCCTCGCTTAAAACCCTATTATCCAATAGAAGTGAAAGGATAACTAAAAGTTCACTCCACTTAGTTTCAGCAGCGGAAAGAGTAATAAAGAACTTTGGCAACCCGAATTGTCGAATCATGGCGATCACTTTCTTTTTCTCAGCCTCCCAATGAGCTGGTGCAGACCGTAAGCCTTTAAGGATTTAGTAACCATCATCATGTTGCAAAAGTCTATGTACAAATGACTCATCTCGCAGATTACCAGCGGTAACTGCTCCGGATTTTTAGCATAAAGCAATGGAAATGGAATTTTGTAAATGCTGCATTTCATAAAATTTATACAAGTTAACTAAGTCAACCGGGCGACGGCAACGACCGATCGTCCGACAGCTCGCTCCGGCCAAATTGCTGACCCAGCGTCTGGCCGGAAGCTCGTGCATAGCCGGCAAGCACTGCCCATTGGAGTGGCCGCTATGAGTCTCACTTTTGTTAGTTCTTAAGTTCAGTTCTGCTTTTGCATTTATGAAATAAAGAGCCATCGCTCCTATATTGAAACTCCGACGATCCGTCGTAAAACACTTATTATTACAAATCTGACTGAGTCTCTAGGCCAGCAGATAAAGAGGGACAGTCATCCCTTCAACATAATCTTCCTAATTGATATTCTACGGCCAGCCGGCTAGAAGTCATCAAAGGGCCTGTTGCCCCAACTATTGCCTTTCCATATCTTATTAATCTGGAGTGGAATTGTCGACGGCGGTTCATCACCTAACCACATTACATTAATTGGCGCCCAACCTCTTAAAGTACCCACTGTAGCAAATTGGGGAAACATGTAAGTGAGCACCTCCAATTACATATGCTTTCCTATATCTGCATTAGTTTAGCTTCAAAATAAATAAAATAAATCGCTGCTGGAATAATTTCTGCAGCTCCACTTTAATATTTTTGTGTTAACTTTGTATTAAATAAAAACTAATTAACTCATTATTTGATTGACAATTTAATGGTGAATTATATGTGCGATAATAGTATTTGTTTAATGCTTTGTCGTGAATTTATTTAAAATTATTTTTCACTTAATATCGGCGTTTAATTCTGCAGTTTGAATATTCATAAATTGTGAATTTGTTTATATAATTCGTTGTGCCTCTTTGCTTAGACCCTAAATTCTTAGTATTTGCCTCGCAATCCATTTTTTTTATTACCCCCACTCGGCCACTGCTGGAAATCCGATCCCGCTGCATATGCATTTGTGTGGCAAATTCTTGCTATTTATTTCTTTGTTTCTCATAGCGGAGGCTCTGTCCCCGCATACCCTTGACCCTGTCGCTGCATGGCAGGGCACCGGCTCGATTTGACGAGCTCATTTACTTGTCGCTAGAGCGGCGGCTCCGACCCCGCACACCCCTTGCCATGCTAACTGCCTTCATGGGCAGAATAGCTTGAGCAAACATTCCCCTACCGGTGCAATTTAACTTGGCCACATATGAGCTCTCCATTCCAGCGGTACAGGCAGAATAAACAATACGCTAGTGACTCAGATTCTGATAGCGAAGGAACCCCGCGTACTAACCCCACAGTAGGAATTATGGACCCAGAACAGCTTAAAGTTGTAATTCAGGCCGCGGTTAACCATGCCTTGGCAGAAAGGGTCAACAAAGAGCAGGAATTGCGCCAAGCCATAGAGCAGTTGGCCGCTCAGGTGGCAGCGGTGCAAGTCGCACCCGCACAAGCAGAGGCTCCAAAAATCAAGGTTAATGAGCCCATTGAAATCAAAGACAATGTTCAATGCAGTGAGCCTTTAGATGCCGTTAAATGCCTGCCCGAATTTACGGGGGCACAAGAAACGTACGTCTCTTTGCGGCAAGCGGCGGTAGCTGCGTATTACATTTTTAGGAATTATGTTAATAGCTCACGCCATTATCAGGCGGTAGTCATAATTAGGAGTAAGATTAGGGGCCCTGCCGATGCAGTGCTATCCTCGTTTGGCACAATATTGAATTTTGATGCGATTATAGACCGCCTAGATTTCACATATAGTGACAAACGACAGATTCACGTCATCGAGTAGGAAATGGGCACCCTCAGACAGTGAAGCCTCACGCTTCTGCAATACTATGACGAGGTCGAGAAGAAACTCACCTTGCTCACTAATAAGGCAACTATGTCGTACGAAGCATCGGCGGCAAGAATTTTATGCGAAAAGTTCCGGGATGATGCGCTCCGTATTTTTATTTCGGGCCTCAAGCGCGAGAAAGGACATCGGAGAGGCTGATGTCCTTTTCTCGGCAAAGCCGAAGGACATGCCAACTGCGCTGGAATTGGCGCAAGAAGTTGAATCAAACCACGAGAGGTACACGTTCGCAGCATCGTTCGCGAAGAGCCTGGAAGATAGGGACAGGAAGCAAGTTCCAAAGGCGCAAGATCGCCAACAAACATCATATCAAGGGCACTCCCAAGGTGGTGCGGGTAAAAACCCGCACTTCACCAAACAACACAAGGCTCAGGTGCACTCCGCTCCGAGCGGTGACAGGCGTCACGAAAACACGCCAGAGCCCATGGATGTTGACCCTTCAATGTCTAGGTTGCTCAAGCCATCTCAAGCGCCGGCCTACCAAAATAGGAAGCCGGCCGGATCCGATCGGTCCGGCCCGCCCAAAAGGCAGAGGGTAAACCACATTACCCAAAGCCCAAATGGAACCGAGGATTATACCGCCGCAGCTTCAAGCGCGGCACAAGAGGTCAGTGACGATGCTATCCTTGACTCAGACGCAATTAATTTTTTAGGGGAAAATCCTTGCTACCTGTCATCAGACGAAGAGTAGCGGGGGTAAACATGAGACTTTTAATAGATACGGGCGCGGCAAAAAATTTCATCCGTCCATACGAGGGATTGAAAGGTGTCCGCCCAGTAGAATCGCCATTTACGATACATTCGATCCATGGCGTCACCACTATCACTAAAAAGTGTTGTTTCCCCATTTAACTTGAAGGCCACCAGATTTGTCCTCCTTTGATGCCATAATTGGTCTTGACCTGTTAAAACAGGCAGGGGCATCGCTTTGTCTAGCTTCCGGCCACCTCAAATGGAGCTCCGAAGTAGAAAATTTAGAATTCCAATTGTGCCCCGACGTCAATTTTACCAACATTGATTGCTCGGACGCGCCACCTCTAGTTAAAGATGCCTTTATCAAAATGCTTGGCAAACGAAAGAAAGCCTTCGCAAACCCCAACGAGGCCCTGCCTTACAACACGTCGGTGGTAGCTACCATCAGGACGGTAAGCGAGGAGCCCAGTTATGCAAGTACTCTCCGAGTACTACTTCCCGAAAATGGCTAAACTAGCAAGCGAAATAGTCGCTAATTGTAGGACATGCGCTAAGGCGAAGTATGACAGACACCCCAAAAAGCATGAGCTTGGCGAGACGCCACTCCCATCTCATGTAGGAGAAATGCTACACATAGACATTTTTTCCACGGACAAAAAACATTTCCTTACGTGCATTGACAAATTCTCGAAATTTGCCATAGTCCAACCAATTTCCTCTAGAACCATAGAGGACCTGAAACCGGCATTACTACTGCTGATGAATGTTTTCCCTAAAACCAAGGTCATATATTGCGACAACGAACCATCGTTAAAATCGCACACCATTTTGACCATGCTGGAAAACCATTTCGGCGTTAACGTTTCAAACGCACCGCCCCTCCACAGTACCTCAAACGGACAAGTGGAGCGCTTCCACAGCACTCTGGTGGAGCTCGCCAGATGCCTCAAAATTGATAAAGGCATCAGTGACACCGTCGAGCTTATCTTACTGGCCACAGCCAGGTACAATAAATCTATCCATTCGGTCATCGACAAGAGGCCGGCCGACGAGATACAAACACAATCGGAAGAACCATTGTATGAGATTCAGGATAAGATTAGGATTGCCCAATATAAGCTCAGAAACAGGGAAATGCTTCCCGACAAAACAGGGTGTTCGAGGTTGGCGAAAAAGTCCTAGTAAAATCCAATAGGCGACTAGGCAACAAACTTTCTCCATTGTGTGAAGAGAAAGTTGTGGAAGCGGACATGGGGGCCACAGTCCTCATTAAGGGGAGGGTGGTCCACAAGGACAACCTTAGGTAGACGAGGCATGGTCATGTTGACTTGATTCGTCTGATAATTTTTACTACCTTTTTTTCACATTTTTTAATCCTAGCCACTTGGCATAAGTTTTCTTATTTTTTATTTGTCATTACCATTGTTTTTACTTAGGCTATTCTACGCTTTATTTTATATGCTTGGTGGTGGGCTTCTTAAATTTTGCAAAACACTACAAAAAATCCGAAAATTACAGGTTCACTACTATACCTCTGTTATTCCTTTTGACCCTAACATCGGCACACGTCACGGACTACTCGCAGGCCAAATACATTCCCATCATTGATGGTCGAATATTAGTATGGGAAGAATTTGCATTCGTGAGACACACGGCAAATCTCTCAGAATACAGGCGCGTGGTGGAAGAGACTAATAACATGATTCACATGTTTCCCCAGTCACACATGCAGAAACTTTTGAGCGTAGATGTCGCTCACCTGCGTGACCTGCTCGAGTCACTGAGCATCCACCATAGAGTAGCTAGGAGTTTAGACTTCTTGGGAGCGGCGTTAAAGGTAGCGGCGGGAACGCCAGCCGCGGAGGATTTTGAAAAAGTTAGGCTTACCGAATTCCAGCTCATTAATGCAAACAATAGACAGGTCAATATTAACAGTAAAGAACAAGAACAGATAAATAACATTACCAATACAGTCAATCAAATTCTGAGGTCGGCTAAAGAATCCCAAATTGATACGGGACACCTATACGAGATGATATTATCTCGGAATAGGATGATTACAATGGAGCTGCAAAATTTATTGCTTGCAATAGCGCTCGCCAAAATCAATATAGTTAGCCCTAGCATATTAGATCATGCAGACCTGGAAAGTATGTGGATAGAGGAGCCTACCGATACCCCCATCAAAGATATTTTGTCCGTTGCGTCCGTTAAAGTTTTACAATCCGCTAACATTATTCATTTCATTATCAAGTTTCCTAAAATTAAGTCAGCTTGCGTCAAGATTACAATTTTTCCCGTGTCACATTACGACACAATGCTCAGACTAGAGGACAAGGTCATAGCGGACTGCGATGGAGAGATCCACACTGTAAAAAACTGCTCCATGTCATCGGGAGTAACGTTTTGCCAACTGGCGTTGAGAAGATCTTGCGCCCAGGAACTCCACGCGGATGGGATTGCGCACTGCGACATCCAGCATAGCGACCTGCATCCCATCACGTATGTGGACGAGGGAATCCTCATCATAAACGATCGCCCGGCTCGTGTGAGTGTCGACAATGGCACTTACATCTACCTACAAGGAACACACCTTATCACCTTCATCGAGAGTGCCACGGTTAATGAAACCCGTTATATCAATCATGATACGGCCCAGAAGAGGGCACCAGGAGTAGCCAGCTCGCCTTCCCTGAACATTTCTCTGGAGCACAATATTCTCAGCCTCCCATACCTTCACCGCTTGAGTGAACGTAACCTGGAGCATATCAAGAGATTTGGGGAAGATGTCAACAACTACCGCTCGCACCAGATAGCGCTAGTCGCGGGAGCAGTTTGCTGTGCGTTGATTTGTATCGGCCTCACTTATTGGCGAGTCACCCAGGCCAAGAGATCCACGGCCCAACTAAAGGAAGTGATTGCCCAAATAGGGTCGGCCGAGGGCGGCTTTAATCTGGAGGGGGGAGTAGTTAACTAAGTCAACCGGGCGACGGCAATGACCGATCGTCCGACAGCTCGCTCCGGCCAAATTGCTGACCCAGCGTCTGGCCGGAAGCTCGTGCATAGCCGGCAAGCACTGCCCATTGGAGTGGCCGCTATGAGTCTCCCTTTTGTTAGTTCTTAAGTTCAGTTCTGCTTTTGCATTTATGAAATAAAGGACCATTGCTCCTATATTGAAACTCCGACGATCCGTCGAAAAACACTTATTATTACAAATCTGACTGAGTCTCTAGGCCAGCAGATAAAGAGGGACAGTCATCCCTCCAACATAATCTTCCTAATTGATATTCTACGGCCAGCCGGCTAGAAGTCATCAAAGTGCCTGTTGCCCCAACTATTGCCTTTCCATATCTTATTAATCTGGAGTGGATTTGTCGACGGCGGTTCATCCCCTAACCACATTACATTAATTTACATACATAAAACTTTAGGAACCACAGCGCAACGACGGCTTTTTTCGCATAGGCTGTATTTCCTTTAAATATTTCTCCGCAAGAAAAGTTGGAAATGAAAGTTCCTCTGCACCTTTGTCAAGCGTTAATCTTGTTTGGCGGCGGGCTTCTCCCGCCAAGTGCCAATGCAATGCGTTGAATTGCAGTATCATTATTTTCTAATATTGTTTCATGGCCTCCGGGATTTAAATTTTCTTCGAGCTCTACAGCATATTGGGATAGGTGCTGCTGCTGAAGAAGTGCCTCTACCTCTGTTCAGAGGTAGAAGTGCCGATCAGATTCATCCGCAATAAAAGGAATTTCATTACTCCCTTGAAGTTGTGCTAGCCATGACTCGTTAAGTGAAATGTTGTGCTTTATGTAGAGCTCGGTATTCACTAAGTACCGTACAGCTTCAAGGACCCGAGCGGGTCGAATAATTTCAGTCATGAAATTGTGAGCTTTCTCTAGCCTACTTTTTAAATGGACTTGGATGACATGAGTACAGTCGAAAGAGCGCGGAAGCGCAGTCACAATATCAGGAACTGAAATCTGTGAAAACACAATGTCACCACAGCGCCTCGGATACCGCATTGCCTTTCATAGCCGAGAGAAATAATCCTCATGAAAGGTATTCTTGGTAAGATCAGGCGCTCTTCGAGGCAGACGAGTCCATTTAAGCACTCGGGGATTTCGGGAAAGTCGAAACCATTCGACGGACTGGGAAATTTTCTCGACAAATAGAAAGCGTAATCCACTTACCTGCGAACGGAACCACGTTCCTCCACAGCAGACACAAATTCCCGTTGGTCCTTTATGTTCCTGTGATAAAGATCCCTCGCCGATGATCGAATCTTGTGACGCTGTAGTTCTCGTTCCTGTTCCATCTCATCCTCCGAAAGATCTGCTCTTGCGTCCATATTATTATTAGCCGATTAGTTTATTAGCCGATCCTCTGCCATTTGACGAATTTGTTCCTCCCGAATCCTCCACTGTTGCCGTGTTCCCGCCGTTGAGATGTGTTCATCCGTTGCTCCTGTGATCTTGCGATGGGATTTCTCCTGATCTCCTGTTATTGGCGTCCATTTCCCGTACACGCCGCCTCTCTTCCGGATTCCTTCTGTCCCCTTGCATGTTCCTCTGAATCCTGCCTATGATCAGCGCGTTTATTTCCTTTTTGGAATTTTCACAGGTAAAAAATACCTTTTCCACCCTTTTTTTCACTTGAAAAATACTTTTTAACTATTTTCACTGTTAAAAAAATACTTTGCATTATCTACCAGAGTAACGTTGTCAGTCGATAAATTTTTGTCATTGACTGATCTGCGGATTAATGGATCTGCCAATATATAGCCAAGTTAGGTAACGTCCAAAATAATAAAACATTGTACCTTAATCCTTTTGGGTTACGCAATTTCACCCCTTTTTAAACGGCAATAAAAACCATGTTTTATATCTGTTTTATATCTATTTTGGGGTTATATATATATTTGCAGTCAAAATTTTTAGGATCATTTTTTCCAAACTCGACCAATCAGAAATAAGCTTTTACCAGTTATTATAGGTGCCGCAGTGCCGTGATGTGTTACGGTTCATACCTGTGATACCTGTTGTGCACCTTTTTATGCTCGTTAGTCACGTGAAACCCAACTCTGGGTGTGTTTGACTGAATGGGCTAAATATGTTTTTTTTTCTGCAAGGGTATATCAACTTCGGCTCCGCCCGAAGTTAGCTTTCCTTGGTTGTTATTTTTATTTTTTCTCCAAGTTGGTCCTTAACTGATCGCCAAAAGAATGAAGGTTGAGCCACTCCATTTTTTAATACTATAAAAACTTTAATTAGCTAAAGCCCTGTAAAGATATCACTTCAACACTTTATGGGTCTCCTTTTAATGACTCATTACGTGATCAACTCCCACTTCAACTTTAATCCAATAAAATAGAGCCTAGACAAAATAAAAAGCCCATAAAGGAGCAACGAGTGGTAAATTTTTTTTTATTGTGCTATTTTTTTTAAATAATTCAATATGTTAAATCCAATCTTTTGTTTATTCATTTCAAATGGGACCTTCTCCAAATACCCCCCATATAACGTCACTCATAAAATAAAAATTAAAATATATATTCAAAAAATGTTATAACCATAATGTGTGATTGTTACCCGCAGGTGCTGTGGGAAAACAAAAATCCTGAACGCACTTCCTGGAAGCCGAGCTAGCTTGGAGCTAGATAAATCGAAATGTACGAGTAGTTTCATTTTAGTTCACTGCTTAATTGCCGAAATATGCCCTGGGACGCAATCAACTTTTCGTGTGAAATTCTAATAAAATTCTCGAGGCGAATTGTGGCGTTCGCTTTTCGCAAATCTGAATTCACTTTCACTGGAGGCGGAAACCTGGCCGTGTGGGTTCCCGTTATGGTTCCCAAGATGGTGTTTTGGGATGGGAAGTGGGTAGTTGCTACTTTTTAGAGGCTGCAACCCAAGCGCATACGGTCCGGATACTCGCTAGATGTCCGGGGCCATTTATTTGAGAGGAGGATCCCTGAGGGGGGTCCTGCTATGGGATCTTCTGTTTAGTACATTAGTACATTAGTAGTTCATTAGTTTAGTACATTACATAATCCTTGCCTTCATAGTTATTGCCAATGCAACAACGAAAAGGTAGGTCCCGGCTCAGAGATTTTGTAGACTTGGGTTAACAACCAGACTTTTTCGGAGCTTTTAAATTTCTTTTTGACTTTTGTGCTCTTGAACTATCAACAACATTACACAATTTTCATTATCGACAGAATTACACTCGTATGCTATACGAATTTACTACACGAACAATCGTGGGCTGCAATCCTCATATAAGTAAGGTGGAAAAGCTGCAGAGGTTGCTATCTTGTCTTCGCGAGTCAGCCTTAGAAGCAGTTCATTCCTTGGAAATCTCCGAAGTGAATTATGTCATATATCATTGTCCATATGCTTCAAGGATTGGGCCCAGCTACCCAGGACAAGTGGGAGAAAGGTGAAATTTTGATCTTCTTCTTACTTTGCGTGATCAACTACTTGGGAGTCGATGGCTGAATTTCTGGAGCTGCGATTTTAGTCCTTTAACATCACTAATTCACCTTCCCCTGCCTGTATATTATGTGGTGAGTGGTCCAGGTAGTGTCTATATCACATTTTTCAAAGTGTAATCTATTTATACATATTTTTGTATTTTCTCCGAGGTTCGTGAGGTTCAGGGTTAAGTAGAAGCTTAAGAATGGAGCATGTAATTATTTAAGCTCTGTTTATCTAACATCTGGTTCTAAGCCTGAACTTTAAGAAGACTTAGATTTTTACGGTTTCTGGTTTGATTACGCTTTTGGGATCCATATATTCAGGTGTCTAGTCGTTATTTGAATAAAATATTATCTATTTCGTGATGATTGCAATAAATCTGAATTTTTTTGGACAGGTGTCACAAAGGTGAAAAGACCTTATTACTCGTCTGTTTAATTGAGTTCTATCTAAATTAAATTTGTTCCGAAGTTTACTTTAAAAAAAAATAATAATTTTTATTTTATTTCTTATATTTTACAAACTTTCACTTAAATCGACTTTTATGTTAATCCCACTTTTCACTCCACAATTATATTTTAATCAGGTTTGGTGCTATCCCGATTCAAGACTGCCTTTGCTATTCATATCGATTTTCCATCAAACCTCGGCTTAAGAGAGAAACCTCAAAAAGGGCTATTTGTAAATATAAACAATTGTCCTTAGAGACATTAAGAGAAACGGACAATTGGCTGATGCAATAATTGACTCATTGGTGAAAACTGATAAGATCTGAAGATATATAAAATTCGGACTGGCGGCGGCGAGCCGGTTCAATTGATTATCAGTCTGGCTCAGACCGCGGAAAAGTTTCAGAAATATGTTTACAGTTAGAGCTGGATGTTTAGTCTGGGATAATTACTTGGTGGTTCTCAGACACGAATGAGAGGAAGATTGACCAATAGGATATGACTCATCCAGCAGAGGCTTCTGTGATTTAAAATTATGTTTATATAATGTTTTAGATTAGTTAAGCTAGGGTTGGATAACATCTAAGCTATTGAAATTCCTATTTCTCCACTTGCCTGCTCGTTCTAAAGGAAAATCAATTAAAAATTCATTAAATTTGAGATCGAAGGTAAATAATTTTAAAACACCTTAAACATGGTTTGCAGTATAAAGTGCTTTTTCCGCATTCGCTGACTCAAAAGGGTTGTCTGCCCCAAAAATGTTAATGAAATAACTTATATAAGTCCTTTTTATACCAGAAGCCTATTTCCATGCCAACCAAAAAAAAAACCAGGGTAACCTTAGTATTTATGTTATTAACATTTTTTCTGACTTAGTAGGCCGTTCCTTTTAGAAAGTCTGTAGACCTCTTTGAAAGTATTTCCAGAGCTCAGTCGGCGTCTGGCCGACCACGGGGGAACAATTATTTTTATTTCACACAAAAAAAAATTATTTTTGTCTTCAATTTTTTATACGATTTATTTTACTTTATTTAATTCATCAAGATGTGCACTACATCCAGATATTCCGTTAAGTACTTCCGAAATATTGTTTTTTTTTATTGGCTCTGAATTGGGTAATCAGATTATTGCAGATGAGATCAGCCTCCGGCTCCGAGGTGTCCTCGCTCTTGTCTTTGGGGGATAGTTTTTGGGTATTTATAAAATAAATCATATTATTTCCTTTACTTATTTTAATGTGCAATCGCTGAACTGATCATCCAATTATTCCCCTTGAGATCTTCCGAAATATTTTTTATTTTTAAATAACGACTTGCCCTGTCTTTTCGTTTTCAGCAGATACGATTCTGTCATCCTACTTTTTTTATTTTCTTTTAATTTTTATTTTTATTATCTGATTTATATATTATATAGCAATCGCTTTTGAAGTTGAGATACCAATGATACGCTCGACGAGCCCCTCCTTTTCGTTATCATGAGGGTATTATAATTTTGGTCAAAAGTGTGCAACGCAGTGAAGGAGACATCTCCGACCCTATAAAGTATATATATTCTTGATCAGGATCACCTCCGGAGTCGATATGAGCATGTCCGTCTGTCCGTCTGTCCGTTTCTACGCAAACTAGTCTCTCAGTTTTAAAGCTATCGAGTTGAAACTTTGCACATACCCTTCGTTCCTTTGCAGGCAGTATATAAGTCGGAACGGCCGGGATCGGTCGACTATATCCTATAGCTGCCATATAACTGATTGATCGGAAATGCCATAACTTTGGTGTTTTTTAAGTTAGAGGTTGGGACTTTCCACACATGTTATATTTGACCAAAATTTCTTGTGTACAAAATTTCATAAGGATCGGCCGACTATATTCTATAGCTGTCATAGAACGATCGAAATTGGCATAATTTTGGTGTTTTTTAAGTTATGCCAAGATGGGATTTGGTACAGATTCTATTTTGGGGAAAACAATCTGATCTGCCAATTTTCATAAGGATCGGCCGACTATAAACGATATGCTATATATCTAATAAAATAAGATGGGTGGCGCCACCTAGCGGACGGCGACTGAACTGCAAGGGTATATCAACTTCGGCTCCGCCCGAAGTTAGCTTTCCTTTCTTGTTTTTATTTATTTTTTGTATTAAAGCTTAGTTTTACGAACCACTCGTTAATCCACTCAAAATTTAATATAGCTTAGCAAAAAACACATTTTTTGGGTATTTATAAAATAAATCATATTATTGGAACGAAGTTTCTTTATGGCACGGTATGAGTTTGGCGGAGGAGGGCTAGTCGAGAAAAACCGTAACTTAACGTTAAATGGTTCTCCGTTTTCATCTCCTTTGTAGAATGAAAGGTGTGAGGAGATTAGATCTCCCACACGCCAAGAAAGGTGGCAAGAGGGTAGCAGGGGGGGGGGGGGGGAACAAGCAAGTCAGCCCTGCAGCGTCGGATGGGCCAGCGCTGCTGTGTTTAGAAAAACGGAAAGGGAGAAATGCGTCGAGCACAGACGGCATGCGGGGGCAGCAGCGGGGGCAAGAGGAACTCGCACGGCGTCGCGCACGAAAGAAGGAGGAGGAACGTAACGGTCCCGGCCGGGCCTGCGCGGCCGCGCTCGAAGGTCATAGGAAACAGCGGGGACGGCGGGGAACGAAGCGGCCGGCGACTGCGCAGCTGGGTTTACAAAATGGACAAAAACACAGAAGTGCATTTGGAATGTCCAGGGGGGGGATTGCGGGGTATCGGGACGAAGTCCGATATATAATATATAATATAAATGGCCATCACAACCCTATCGGGTCACAGCCTGTTGCACAATCTGCCTCCACGCTTTCCTGTCCTGGGCCCGCGCTCGCCAGTTGGTAGTCCGATGACGAAGTCCGATGACCGGCACAAAAATAAAGCGGATCGGAGGCCCAGGCGGGGCAATCGGGGGAGGGACAATAAAGAAAGCCCGCCAATAGAAAGACGGCGGGATAGGAGAAAGCTAACGGAGAAAGTGAATGAGCGGAGGATTAACGGCAGGAAGTAGATTTGCAAGGATTAACGGGCGCCTCTGGCACTATATAAGGAGGGCCCCTGGAGCGAATCGGGGCCGAGTCTTCTAGGGAAGCTGGGAGAGTGAGTGAAAGACCCCCCGTGGGTAAGTCTGCCATTCAAGTTGGAAAGTTTCCTTGGAAGAGTTAGGAGTACAGGCTGAAGGACCCCCCGTGGGTAAGTCCGACAGTCCTAAGTGCGGGCTAGTAAAGCGAGTGAGCAATCCTGGTGTAGCCTGGCGTACGCCTTGTCTGCTCCTGACCGTTCGATCCAGGTGGGATCCTGTAACGCGAGAGATAGCCAACCCGGAAACTCAAGCCCAATAGTGAAACCAGGCAGGGACACCCCGGGAAGTCAAAAGAATCCTGATCCAGGCGCTGGGGCGTATGCACAGAGTATCACCTGGAGTCAAAGGAGACTCGACGCCCAAACCTCTGGCCTACCATAGATCCTGCGGGGCGTAGGCACGCAGGTGTTTGGAGGCGAGTGGCGAACGCGACCGGGGGCGTGTCCTGTACGGTAGGAAGGCCCTTCGTGCCCTGATCCGGCCGCTAAGCAGCGAGGAGCATATCCTGCCCGGCGTATGCCTGGGAGGTGAGCCTCTCGGTCTGTTAACACGGATTAGGTGCCGGCCACGGCGAAAGGGCAAATCCAGGCGAGCCAAAGGTTCCGAGTCCACGGCACCCCAAACGGAGAAACTGCGACGGCAGCAGCGACGACGAGGGAGCAGCGGCAGCAGTATAGCAGCGACGACGAGGGAGCGGCGGCAGCAATATAGCAGCGACGACGAGGGAGCAGCGGCAACGGTAGAGCAGCGACGACGAGGGAGCAGCAGCGACGGACAGGCAGCGGCAGCAGAAGACGACAAGCAGCAACACAGGCCCCGCAACCAGAGTCCGTGAGTCCAAACGAAGGGAACCGAGAGCCGTTTCGGCGCCAGGCACCAAGACCGCACGACCTGCCGGGCGCAAGCTTTGGGAGAGCGTGCGTATTGGCACCAACCCGGAGCGGGGATCGGGGATCGACGGGAGGGCGAGCGGTCGGTCGGCTGAGCCAGACAGCCGGTGAGATTCTCTTTATTCCTTTGTAAATTAATTCCAATAAAGAGGATTTATTTGAAAAGAAGCAATAACGTGTTATTTCTGGGCTCGGGAAGTCAAGTCGAAAAATTGGATCTACGCGCTTCTCAAAGAAGAGTTGTGCGAAGTGTGCAGAGAGCTCGGTCTCGCAGCGGATGGAACCGTGGAGATCATGAGGGCACCCGGTACAGGTGGACTATGCGAAGGTGGCGAGACAAGTCCGAGAGTGGTCGTTCCGATTCGACGGAACAGGGGATCCTCTCGAGTTCGTGGACCGAGTAGCATGGTCTGCCAAAACATACGGGATGGATATAAACACAATCCCGCGAGCGATGCCCGAACTACTCCAAGGCAGAGCGCAAAAATGGTTCCTAATGAACGACGAGGAGTGGCCCAAATGGAAGGAGTTCAGAATGAGCTTCGAGGCCTTTTTCCTGCCAAAAGGATACTTCGAGAAATTGGCAGACCAGGTAAAGCAGCGGAAACAACAACGAGGAGAGCCTTTCAAAGAGTATGGTGGACCTTCAGGCGCTAATGAAGCCGTTAGGAACGTCCACAAAAGAGGTCATTGATAGGCTTGTGGAGAACTGCATGCCACGCATGAAAATGTTCATGAGACCCTACGCATGTGCATCACTCGAGGAGGTCTTGGGTCTAGCCGAGGAGTTCGAGGAGCTGGCTTTGGAAGAGGAGGTCTTCAATAGAAAAACCTCAGCGGTACTCGGAAGATGGCCAAAAGAGGAACCGCACCATAAACCACCGGAGCAACAGAGCCTTCCAGGACAGGGATGGGTGCAAAGATGGCAGCCTGAGGAGCATCGCCAAACGCCACAGCAACAGCCGAGCCAGCAATGGACAGGCCCAAGGCAACAGCAGACGAATCAACGATGGGCAGCGAACCAAAGTAGCCAGGCGAACATGCAGTGGGCAGCGACGCCTAGACAGGGACATGTGGAAAACCCAGCACAGGCATGCAACAGATGCGGAGGCATGTCCCATTGGGCCAGCGGGTGCAGGAACCCCAGAATTTTGTTCTGCAGGATGTGCGGCGCAGTAGGGGTGAGAAGCACAGAATGCTGCCAAAGAGCGGGAAACGTGCAGCGATCTCAGCCGTAGAGAGGAAGGCAGAGATCGCGAGGTGCTGCCTCTCAGAACTAGTTGGAGGATTAACAGGAGACGATCAGCAATTGGCGGCAGTCATCAAGGTCGGAGGAGCAGAAATGAGGGCCACGGTGGACACCGGGGCAACGGCTAGCTTCATCTCAGAAGAACTAGCGAAGAACCCGGGAATCGTCGGAGAACGAAAAGCAACAAGGAGACTAGTGAAGTTAGCCAACGGGAGCCACATGATGTGATGCCGTTCGGACTACACTTGGCCTCGGCAACATTTCAAAGGGCCTTAGACCAGGTCATAGGCCCGGACATGGCTCCCCACGCATACGCGTACCAGGACGATATCATAGTGATCGGACGCACGAGGGAGGAGCACAATGCAAATTTGAAGGAAGTGTTCCGAAGACTGAAGGCGGCAAACCTAAGGATAAACACAGAGAAGTGCCATTTCTTCAGAGAAGAGCTGCTACAGAAAGTCCGGTACAGAAAGTCAGGGGATTGGTATGGATCCTGGAAAGGTTGCAGCGATCACGGAATCGGAACCACCGACAAACGTGAAAGGAGTACGGCAGTTCATAGGGATGGCGTCGTGGTATCGACGGTTCGTTCCCGATTTCACTAGGGTCGCAAAACCTCTGAACGATCTCCTGCGAAAGGGAACAAAGTGGGAGTGGACGACGAGACAACAAGAAGCGATCGAGAAGTTAAAGTCACGTTTAGCAGAGGACCCGGTACTGGCATGCCCCGACTTCACGAAGAAGTTTGTGCTGCAAACGGACGCCAGCGACTACGGCGTAGGCGCAGTGCTGACGCAGCACACGCAGGATGAGGGCGAGCGAGTGGTCGCTTACGCCAGCCAAACGCTAATAGGCGCGGGGAAGAATTACTCGGCAACAGAGAAAGAGTGTCTAGGGCAATAATATGGGCAATTCGGCAAATGAGGCCATACCTGGAGGGGTACCAGTTCGACGTGATAACAGATCACATGGCGCTGAAGTGGTTAAACAACATAGAGAGCCCACTGGGAAGGATCGCGAGATGGGTCTTCGAGTTGCAGCAATACGATAACATAATCAGGAAAGGCAAGCTGAACGTAGTCGCGAATGCACTTTCCCGCCAGCCGATAGTAGAAAAGCTGCGGAGTGCCACAGCAAGCGAAGATGCGGAATGCATCTGGATAGGCTCATTAAAAAAGAAGATGCGGGAAAACCCACAAAAGTACCCGGAGTACGTTGAGGAGGCCGGTTTGATTTACCGTCATGTTCCACACAGAGCCGGGAGCGAGGAAGTGGCATCGTTGAAACTATGTGTGCCGATGGACATGAGGCTACAGGTGCTGAAAGAGAACCACCACGCACCAACGGCGGGACATCTAGGCGGAAGGGAAACGATTGCGAAAGTAGCAGCAAGGTACTTCTGGCACAGGGATGCAAAGGGACGTGAGGAACTATGTTAGGAAATACGAGACATGCTTGCGCTATAAACCGAGCCAGATGCAGGCCGCGGGGAAAATGTTAACACAGGTTCCAGAGGAGCCATGGGCGACGGTATGTGCAGACTTCGTGGGGCCGTTGCCGAGGTCCAAGCATGGGAACACCATGCTACTAGTGATGACCGATCTGTTCTCAAAATTGACAGAAATGGAGACGCTGCAGAAGGCAATTCGTGAAAGGATCATCGCTAGGTACGGGGTGCCAAAGGTAATGGTGACGGACAATGGTGTTCAATTCAGCCGGAGCTTCAAGAAATTCCTCGAGGAGCTCGGAGTTCGTCACCAGTTCACCACACCATACACGCCGCAGGAAAACCCGACGGAAAGGGCAAACCGGACGGTGAAGACGATGATCGGCCAGTTTGCAGGGAAGGACCAAAGGACGTGGGACGAGCACTGGCCAGAATTGATGCTAGCGGTGAACTCGAGCGTGTCGGACTCAACGGGGTACTCACCATGCTTCATCACCCAAGGCAGAGAGCCAAGAATGCCGAAAGCAATTTTCGACCAAGGGGCATTGGGGACAGGAGAAGCACAAGCCACTCCCTCAGAAAAGGCGGAAAAATTACAAGAAGTGTTCGAGCTGGTGCGGAGAAACATGGAGCGCGCGGCGCAGGAGCAAGCTCGGCACTACAATCTGAGGAGGCGGCTGTGTTGCCCGAAGATCGGCGACACAGTGTGGGCAAAAGAGCACCATTTGTCCAAGGTGGCCGAAGGATTCGCGGCAAAGTTAGCGCCAAAGTACGACGGGCCGTACACGGTGGTGAACTTTGTGTCGCCAGTGATTGCTGTGCTACGGCATGCTGGCACAAGGAAGGAAAAGAGGGCCCACCTGAGTGAGCTGAAAGCCCAAGCGCAGGAGTCGGCGCAGGCATAAACCACAGAAAAACAAACAAAAAATAATAAAAAAAAACAATATACATTAAAAATATATAAAATAAAGAAAAAAATATTATAAAAAAAAGGAAAAAAAAAATGAAAAGAAAAATACAATATTTTTAAAATATATAAAATAAGAAAAAATATTATAAAAAAAAGGAAAAAAAAGAAGAAAAAAATGAAAAGAAAGATACAGGAAAAAAAAAGAAAAATATAATAGAAAAGAAATATAAAAAAAAAGGTAAACAAAAAAGAAATTATTATTATGAAAAACTATACAAAAAAATATATATATTTACAATAGCATAGAATGACTCTGACGTCATCCGAAGAAGGGGGAGGTGGATAAGGGTATCCACACACAAAAATATCCACACGCAAAGGAAAAAAAAATCAAAAACAAAAACAATTATATTGCAAAAACAAACATGAAGCTGGAACCACAAAGCTTCTGTCGTTCCCGAAGAAGGGGGAAGTGTGAGGAGATTAGATCTCCCACACGCCAAGAGAGGTGGCAAGAGGGGCAGCAGCGGGGGGGGGAAACAAGCAAGTCAGCACTGCAGCGTCGGATGGGCCAGCGCTGCTGTGTTTAGAAAAACGGAAAGGGAGAAGCGTCGAGCACAGACGTCATGCGGGGGCAGCAGCGGGGGCAAGAGGAACTCGCACGGCGTCGCGCACGAAAGAAGGAGGAGGAGGAATCACCGTGGAACGTAACGGTCCCGGCCGGGCCTGCGCGGCCGCGCTCGAAGGTCATAGGAAACAGCGGGGACGGCGGGGAACGAAGCCGCCGGCGACTGCGCAGCTGTGTTTACAAAATGCACAAAAACACAGAAGTGCATTTGGAAAGTCCAGGGGGGGATTGCGGGGTATCGGGACGAAGTCCGATGACCGGCACAAAAATAAAGCGGATCGGAGGCCCAGGCGGGGCAATCGGGGGAGGGACAATAAAGAAAGCCCGCCAATAGAAAGACGGCGGGATAGGAGAAAGCTAACGGAGAAAGTGAATGAGCGGAGGATTAACGGCAGGAAGTAGATTTGCAAGGATTAACGGGCGCCTCTGGCACTATATAAGGAGGGCCCCTGGAGCGAATCGGGGCCGAGTCTTCTAGGGAAGCTGGGAGAGTGAGTGAAAGACCCCCCGTGGGTAAGTCTGCCATTCGAGCTGGAAAGTTTCCTTGGAAGAGTTAGGAGTACAGGCTGAAGGACCCCCCGTGGGTAAGTCCGACAGTCCTAAGTGCGGGCTATTAAAGCGAATGAGCAAGGATCTACGAAAAATAGCTTAAGGACCCCCTGTGGGTAAGTCCGGCGGCGGTACGCGAATCGAGCAAGGAGAAAGTGGAAAAGGATCAAGGATCCGCGGCAAAGCTAAAGCCCAAGGGTAAAAGAGTCGGGTGGAGTTATTCCCGGACACGACAGGTATCGTGGTGTAGTGGCGGCAACGACGGATCAGCCAGGCGTACGCCTTGTCTGCTCCTGACCGTTCGATCCAGGTGTGATCCTGTAACGCGAGGGATAGCCAACCCGGGAACTCAAGCCCAATAGTGAAACCAGGCAGGGACACCCCGGGAAGTCAAGAGAATCCTGATCCAGGCGCTGGGGCGTATGCACAGCGTATCACCTGGAGTCAAAGGAGATGCGACGCCCAAACCTCTGGCCTACCATAGATCCTGCGGGGCGTAGGCACGCAGGTGTTTGGAGGCGAGTGGCGAACGCGACCGGGGGCATGTCCTGTACGGTAGGAAGGCCCTTCGTGCCCTGATCCGGCCGCTAAGCAGCGAGGAGCATATCCTGCCCGGCGTATGCCTGGGAGGTGAGCCACTAGGTCTGTTAACACGGATTAGGTGCCGGCCACGGCGAAAGGGCAAATCCAGGCGAGCCAAAGGTTCCGAGTCCACGGCACCCCAAACGGAGAAACTGCGACGGCAGCAGCGACGACGAGGGAGCAGCGGCAGCAGTATAGCAGCGACGACGAGGGAGCAGCGGCAACGGTAGAGCAGCGACGACGAGGGAGCAGCAGCGACGGACAGCCAGCGGCAGCAGAAGACGACAAGCAGCAACACAGGCCCCGCAACCAGAGTCCGTGAGTCCGAACGGAGGGAACCGAGAGCCGTTTCGGCGCCAGGCACCAAGACCGCACGACCTGCTGGGCGCAAGCTTTGGGAGGGCGTGCGTATTGGCACCAACCCGGAGCGGGGATCGGGGATCGACGGGAGGGCGAGCGGTCGGTCAGCTGAGCCAGACAGCCGGTGAGATTCTCTTTATTCCTTTGTAAATTAATTACAATAAAGGGGATTTATTTGAAAAGAAGCAATAACGTGTTATTTCTGGGCTCGGGCAATCAGGTCGAATCTATAAATTCGGTGGAACGTACCCTCAACCTCTGTGAGCTATCCGCGGCGTTTGTTGCGAGCAAAAAATATCAAAACAGTTCGTTACAGAGGATATACCATTTCTCCTCACTCTCTCTCTCTTTGTCTCTTATTATCTCTTTTTTAAAGAAATGCGACAGATAATTTTAAAATTGTAATTCATATCTACAATTTTCTTTGTTAATCTCAATTTTTCAACATTCAATTGCCAGTTTCAATTTCAATTTTCGAATTAAATTTTTCGCGCGGTTCCCACTTCATACGTACAGCCCACCTTCCGTCCAACCGACCGAGGTACGTTGCCGCGTAACGTACGGCTCGAATCGCGGGAATAGATCCGAGACAGATTAAGCTAGGAGTGGGAGAAAAATATCATGAGGAAGAGTGTTGCACAGATAAGGCTTAATATAAGCGATTTAAAATTGTTAGTAGAGGAAAGTGACAAGATGAGGTAGAGACCACTGAGACCGAACATAATACCCTCACCAGACCAATGAAACTTTCAAAACCATTCATTCGCCTTTCCTGCGAACAACAAGTACAAATGATCACACAAAAGTTGGTAGTGTCCTCCTAAATATTGTGCTGTAAGGGAGCGAATACGATATAGGAAGTGTGCAATTTCGTGCAATTTAATCCGCCAGCCTTAATAATGCTAGCGACTTTTTCGGGGGAAATACTGGAAGTTCTAGAATTTCCGGCTGATGTCACACTATGACTGATATTTCTCTGAATGGGTGGTAATTGCGATTGGTAATCGTTAAAGCATCGGGGAACGCTGGGTGACCTTAGGTCCTGTTCTGTTGACAAGATATTAAGGGAAGTCATTTTGGCTTAAAAAAAAAATTACTAAACAAAATTAAATAGATCCCGCTAATTCGTCTGAGATTTAATTTTACTTATTTTTAAGCAGTCTTTAAATATTTCTTAATCTTGGCTTAATATAGCAGCCGTATTGCTTCAGACTCGTCAATTAATGTCAAAGCTCTCCAACGCAAGTCTAGCCCTAACTATGCTAAAGAAAAAAGATTTTTCGATATGCAAAATCATAGATAAGAATCTGTATTTCTTTTAAATATTTCTCCGCAAGAAATAGTTGGAAATGAAAGTTCCTCTGCACCTTTGTCAAGCGTTAATCTTGTTTGGCGGCGGGCTTCTCCCGCCAAGTGCCAATGCAATGCGTTGAATTGCAGTATCATTATTTTCTAATATTGTTTCATGGCCTCCGGGCCATTGGGATAGGTGCTGCTGCTGAAGTAGTGCCTCTACCTCTGTTCAGAGGTAGAAGTACCGATCAGATTCATCCGCAATAAAAGGAATTTCATTACTCCCTTGAAGTTGTGCTAGCCATGACTCGTTAAGTAAAATGTTGTGCAGCTTCAAGGACCCGAGAGGGTCGAATAGTTTCAGTCATGAAATTGTGAGCTGGATGGACTTGGATGACATGAGTAGAAACGAAAGAGCGCGGAAGCGCAGTCACAATGTCAGGAACTGAAATCTGTTAAAACACAATGTCACCACAGCGCCTCGGATACCGCATTGCCTTTCATAGCCGAGAGAAATAATCCTCATGAAAGGTATTCTTGGTGAGATCAGGCGCTCTTCGAGGCAGACGAGTCCATTTAAGCACTCGGGGATTTCGGGAAAGTCGAAACCATTCGACGGACTGGGAAATTTTCTCGACAAATAGAAAGCGTAATCCACTTACCTGCGAACGGAATCACGTTCCTCCACAGCAGACACAAATTCCCGTTGGTCCTTTATGTTCCTGTGATGAAGATCCCTCGCCGATGATCGAATCTTGTGACGCTGTAGTTCTCGTTCCTGTTCTATCTCATCCTCCGAAAGTTCTGCTCTTGCGTCCATATTCCGATGTGACTGCCTTTGGGAGGCATCCAATCAGTTTTGGGGGTCCATCCTAAGGTTTATTAGCCGATCCTCTGCCGTTTGACGAATTTTTTCCTCCCGAATCCTCCACTGTTGCCGTGTCCCCGCCGTTGAGATGTGTTCATTCCACATTCCAGCATCCATTTCCCGCTCACGCTGCCTCTCTTCCGGATTCCTTCTGTCCCCTTGCATGTTCCTCTGAATCCTGCCGATGATCAGCGCGTGCTGCTGCATCCCGTTTAGGAATTCGGTACTCCGGATCGGTCCTCCGAGCAGCATGGTGAGCAGTATTTTCCACCTGCTCTCGTCGGCGCACCTCTTGTTCCTCTCTGCGAGTCGCACGTGCCTCTAAATCCCGAATCCGTTCGGGAATTCGGTACTCCGGATCGGTCCTCCGAGTGGCATGATCAGCAGTATTTCGCCCCTGCTCTCGTCGCCGCTCCACGGGGTCCTCTCGGCGAGACGCACGTGCTTCCATGTCGCAATTCCTTTCTGGGACACGGGAGCCAAGATCCTGTCGTCGATGAGCATATCCTTCAGCATCCCGAATTCGCTCAAGGTTACGGATTCTTTCACTTCGTCTCCAAGTGGTGCGCGCTGCGGTTTCACGTGCCCGACTTTACTCCCGCAGGTCTGGGTTACTGGCGCGAACATTGGCGATGTGTTCAGAATTCCGAACCCATATTTGGGATGCATTTTGTTCGTAGCGAGCCCTGCTGTGATAAATGTGATACACGCTGCATATTTTTACCTAGTGCTAGTTGAAAAATTTAAACAAACGGAAAATTATGGAAATTAATTATTATAGAAACGTAAATAACATGGATTTAAGAAATTTGAAGCTGAAAGTTTATGAGTTATTAGGATAATACTTACCAAGCTTTTTTCCAAATATATTTTGAAAAGCCTTTTTTAAACACACTATTTCCTTGTTGGAATTTTCACAGGTCCACACTTATTTTTTTACTTGTAAAAAATACTTTTTACCTATTTTCACTGTTAAAAAAATACTTCGCACTATCTACCAGAGTAACGTCGTCACTCGGATCTGCCAATATATAGCCAAGTTATGTAACGTCCAAAATAATAAAACATTGTACCTTAATCCTTTTGGGTTACGCAATTTCACCCCTTTTTAAACGGCAATAAAAACCATGTTTTATATCTACCTGTTTTGCAATTTTGGGGTTATATATATATTTGCAGTCAAAATTTTTAGGATCATTTTTTCCAAACTCGACCAATCAGAAATAAGCTATTACCTGTTATTATAGGTGCCGCAGTGCCGTGATGTGTTATGGTTCATACCTGTGATACCTGTTGTGCACCTTTTTATGCTCGTTAGTCACGTGAAACCCAACTCTGGGTGTGTTTGACTGAATGGGCTAAATATGTTTTTTTTCTGCAAGGGTATATCAATTTCGGCTCCGCCCGAAGTTAGCTTTCCTTGGTTGTTATTTTTATTTTTTCTCCAAGTTGGTCCTTAACTGATCGCCAAAAGAATGAAGGTTGAGCCACTCCATTTTTTAATACTATAAAAACTTTAATTAGCTAAAGCCCTGTATATATATATATTTTAATGACTCATTACGTGATAAAGTCCCACTTCAACTTTATTCCAATAAAATAGAGCCTAGACAAAATAAAAAGCCCATAAAGGAGCAACGAGTGGTAAATTTTTTTTATTGTGCTATTTTTTTTAAAATAATTCAATATGTTAAATCCAATCTTTTGTTTATTCATTTCAAATGGGACCTTCTCCAAATACCCCCCATATAACGTCACTCATTAAATAAAAATTAAAATATATATTCAAAAAATGTTATAACCATAATGTGTGTTTGTTCCCCGCAGGTGCTGTGGGAAAACAAAAATCCTGAACGCACTTCCTGGAAGCCGAGCTAGCTAGGAGCTAGATTAATCGAAACGTACGAGTAGTTTTATTTTAGTTCACTGCTTAATTGCCGAAATATGCCCTGGGACGCAATCAACTTTTCGTGTGAAATTCTAATAAAATTCTCGAGGCGAATTGTGGCGTTCGCTTTTCGCAAATCTGAATTCACTTTCACTGGAGGCGGCAACCTGGCCGTGTGGGTTCCCGTTATGGTTCCCAAGATGGTGTTTTGGGATGGGAAGTGGGTAGTTGCTACTTTTTAGAGGCAGCAACCCAAGCGCATACGGTGCGGATACTCGGGGCTAGATGTACGGGGCTATTTTTTTGAGAGGAGGATCCCTGAGGAGGGTCCTGCTATGGGATCTTCGGTTTAGTACATTACATAATCCTTGCCTTCATAGTTATTGCCAATGCAACAACGAAAAGGTAGGCCCAGGCTCAGAGATTTTGTAGACTTGGGTTAACAACCAGACTTTTTCGGAGCTTTTAAATTTCTTTTTGACTTTTGTGCTCTTGAACTATCAACAATTTTCATTACACAATTTTTATTATCGACAGAATTACACTCGACAGCTAAAGGTACGCTAATTTATTACAATTTTCATTACACAATTTTTATTATCGACGAATTTACTACACGAATCCTCACATAAGTAAGGTGGAAAAGCTGCAGAGGTTGCTATCTTGTCTTCGCGACTCAGCGAAGGTGAGTCGTCCACATAATAGGTGAGTGGTCCAGGTAGTGTCTATATCACATTTTTCAAAGTGTAATCTATTTATACATATTTTTGTATTTTCTCCGACAGGCAGGGGAAGGTGAATTAGTGATGTTAAAGGACTAAAATCGCAGCTCCAGAAATTCAGCCATCGACTCCCAAGTAGTTGATCACGCAAAGTAAGAAGAAGTTCAAAATTTCACCTTTCTCCCACTTGGCCTGGGTAGCTGGGCCCAATCCTTGGAGCATATGGACAATGATGTATGACATAATTCACTTCGGAGATTTCCAAGGAATGAACTGCTTCTAAGGCTGAGTCGCGAAGACAAGATAGCAACCTCTGCAGCTTTTCCACCTTACTTATGTGAGGATTCGTGTAGTAAATTCGTATAGCGTACCTTTAGCTGTCGAGTGTAATTCTGTCGATAATAAAAATTGTGTAATGAAAATTGTTGATAGTTCAAGAGCACAAAAGTCAAAAAGAAATTTAAAAGCTCCGAAAAAGTCTGGTTGTTAACCCAAGTCTACAAAATCTCTGAGCCTGGGCCTACCTTTTCGTTGTTGCATTGGCAATAACTATGAAGGCAAGGATTATGTAATGTACTAAACCGAAGATCCCATAGCAGGACCCTCCTCAGGGATCCTCCTTTCAAAAAAATAGCCCCGTACATCTAGCCCCGAGTATCCGCACCGTATGCGCTTGGGTTGCTGCCTCTAAAAAGTAGCAACTACCCACTTCCCATCCCAAAACACCATCTTGGGAACCATAACGGGAACCCACACGGCCAGGTTGCCGCCTCCAGTGAAAGTGAATTCAGATTTGCGAAAAGCGAACGCCACAATTCGCCTCGAGAATTTTATTAGAATTTCACACGAAAAGTTGATTGCGTCCCAGGGCATATTTCGGCAATTAAGCAGTGAACTAAAATAAAACTACTCGTACGTTTCGATTAATCTAGCTCCAAGCTAGCTCGGCTTCCAGGAAGTGCGTTCAGGATTTTTGTTTTCCCACAGCACCTGCGGGGAACAAACACACATTATGGTTATAACATTTTTTGAATATATATTTTAATTTTTATTTAATGAGTGACGTTATATGGGGGGTATTTGGAGAAGGTCCCATTTGAAATGAATAAACAAAAGATTGGATTTAACATATTGAATTATTGACTGCAAATATATATATAACCCCAAAATTGCAAAACAGGTAGATATAAAACATGGTTTTTATTGCCGTTTAAAAAGGGGTGAAATTGCGTAACCCAAAAGGATTAAGGTACAATGTTTTATTATTTTGGACGTTACCTAACTTGGCTATATATTGGCAGATCCGAGTGACGACGTTACTCTGGTAGATAGTGCGAAGTATTTTTTTAACAGTGAAAATAGGTAAAAAGTATTTTTTACAAGTAAAAAAATAAGTGTGGACCTGTGAAAATTCCAACAAGGAAATAGTGTGTTTAAAAAAGGCTTTTCAAAATATATTTGGAAAAAAGCTTGGTAAGTATTATCCTAATAACTCATAAACTTTCAGCTTCAAATTTCTTAAATCCATGTTATTTACGTTTCTATAATAATTAATTTCCATAATTTTCCGTTTGTTTAAATTTTTCAACTAGCACTAGGTAAAAATATGCAACGTGTATCACATTTATCACAGGAGCAACGTCGACGAGCTGCTTTAAATCGTAGCAGGGCTCGCTACGAACAAAATGCATCCCAAATATGGGTTCGGAATTCTGAACACATCGCCAATGTTCGCGCCAGTAACTCAGACCTGCGGGAGTAAAGTCGGGCACGTGAAACCGCAGCGCGCACCACTTGGAGACGAAGTGAAAGATTCCGTAACCTTGAGCGAATTCGGGATGCTAAAGGATATGCTCATCGACGACAGGATCTTGGCTCCCGTGTCCCAGAAAGGAATTGCGACATGGAAGCACGTGCGTCTCGCCGAGAGGACCCCGTGGAGCGGCGACGAGAGCAGGGGCGAAATACTGCTGATCATGCCACTCGGAGGACCGATCCGGAGTACCGAATTCCCGAACGGATTCGGGATTTAGAGGCACGTGCGACTCGCAGAGAGGAACAAGAGGTGCGCCGACGAGAGCAGGTGGAAAATACTGCTCACCATGCTGCTCGGAGGACCGATCCGGAGTACCGAATTCCTAAACGGGATGCAGCAGCACGCGCTGATCATCGGCAGGATTCAGAGGAACATGCAAGGGGACAGAAGGAATCCGGAAGAGAGGCAGCGTGAACGGGAAATGGATGCTGGAATGTGGAATGAACACATCTCAACGGCGGGAACACGGCAACAGTGGAGGATTCGGGAGGAACAAATTCTGTACAGTGTAATCTATTTATATATATTTTTGTAATTTCTCCGAGGTTCGTGAGGTTCAGGGTTAAGTAGAAGCTTAAGAATGGAGCATGTAATTATTTAAGCTCTGTTTATCTGTTTGTTTACAATGCCTTCGGATTGTGGGTTCTAAGCCTGAACTTTAAGAAGACTTAGAATTTTACGGTTTCTGGTTTGATTACGCTTTTGGGATCCATATATTCAGGTGTCTAGTCGTTATTTGAATAAAATATTATCTATTTCGTGATGATTGCAATAAATCTGAATTTTTTTGGACAGGTGTCACAAAGGTGAAAAGACCTTATTCCTCGTCTGTTTAATTGAGTTCTATCTAAATTAAATTTGTTCCGAAGTTTACTTTAAAAACAAAAAAATAATTTTTATTTCATTTCTTATATTTTACAAACTTTCACTTAAATCGACTTTTATGTTAATCCCACTTTTCACTCCACAATTATATTTTAATCAGGTTTGGTGCTATCCCGATTCAAGTCTGCCTTTGCTATTCATATCGATTTTCCATCAAACCTCGGCTTAAGAGAGAAACCTCAAAAAGGGCTATTTGTAAATATAAACAATTGTCCTTAGAGACATTAAGAGAAACGGACAATTGGCTGATGCAATAATTGACTCATTGGTGAAAACTGATAAGATCGGAAGATATATAAAATTCGGACTGGCGGCGGCGAGCCGGTTCAATTGATTATCAGTCTGGCTCAGACCGCGGAAAAGTTTCAGAAATATGTTTACAGTTAGAGCTGGATGTTAAGTCTGGGATAATTACTTGGTGGTTCTCAGACACGAATGAGAGGAAGATTGACCAATAGGATATGAGTCATCCAGCAGAGGCTTCTGTGATTTAAAATTATGTTTATATATTGTAAGTAGTGTATCCACAGATACACTTAATGTATCTGCAAATACCCTAGATAACGAATCCCCCATAAAACCAGTATACCCTGCCATACCTATCAAATCGTATATAAACAACATTCCAGAGCCTACTGTGGGAATAATTCAAATAGGCTAGACACAAACCCTTTCCCATAGCATTATCATTGGCATCCAGACATAAACATAGACATAAACCATTCACACGCCTTTATCGACGACAGTAGACGTAAACATCAAACCCCTTTTGCTCCAAATTCATAAACAAGTGCCCACCAATCAAAACTATTCAACCAAAGTCCATCTATGCTGCCAGCGTCGCTGTCACCGATAAAAGCTATAGTTATAAGAAAATTGAATTTGTAAAATCAGTTTATAATCAACGATCAATCCAATAGGATATCTTTATAACTCATTCTTGAATTTAATAATAAAACTTATAAAATAAAAATCCTAATTTTTATTTTTTATTTTAAATCGGGAATTAAAACATATAATTGGCGCAGTCGGTAGGATACAATTATCCTCGCGTGTTTTAAGTATCGAACTAAATACATCGCGAATTTATTGTATCCGCAAAACGAATCTATAAACATTTCTAAACATTAGTGAAATCACGAATGAGGATTTCTAGTGTGAAGTGCAACAAACATTACATAAAAAATTTTAATACCAGGGAACTCAGCATTAGTCAAATCACGAATGAGGATTTCTAATGTCTATTTGAAATAAACAAATAAAATAAAATTATTAACATAATCAAGACAATTTAAAAAATAAAAAACATATATATACCAAATTAAATAAATAAACTTTAAAATGCAATCTGAACAAGCATCCACATCAGCTGCAGCAAGGCACATCCTGTCTGACAGCAATATGAATCATTTCTTCATGCAACTAAAACAAATTGACAAATTTGATGGTGATACAATGTATTTAGCACTATTTATAAAAAGTGTTGATAACTTGATTACCCAATACAAAACAACATCGTCTACTCAGAATGAAATCATTCAAGGAGCTATCCTAAACCTCATCGTTGGACCTGCACGTACAATTCTTCTTAGGAATTCAACCCAGGACTGGAATGAATTAAGAACCTTACTCATTAGTGAATTCAACTCATCAAAACCCCCACATCTCATGATCATGGATTTACATAAAATTAAATATCAGAATAGTTTACGTAAGTTTATTGATGATTTAGACAAACATACAAGTAAAATTTGTAATAAGTTAAGTCTGGATAATAATGCAGCAAACACTGTTATATTTTCAAGAATATTAGGTGATCATATAGCAGAAGTAATTCGTGAAAAATTACCATTACGAGTGTACATATCTATATGCAAATACGATATATCAACTCCAACTAAATTAAAACAAGCTGCTCAAGCTGTAGGTCTTTATGATGATGATGATATATATAATTTTTCCCGAAGTGTTGAAAATCGATATAATATACCAATGGTCTCCACATCTAATACTTCTAATACTAATAATTCTAATAATAATCAAAGGGACAGAAACCAAAATTTCAATCAGAATGTAGGAAACAATAGGAGTCAAAATTATAATAATCGTGGGACATATAATTATCAACAAAGACAAAATACTTTTGATTCAAATAGAAATTTTAATTCAAACTATAATAATAATTATAGATACTCTCAAAATCCTTCAGGTCAAAACTCTCCAAATTATAATCGATCTGTTAATGTTCCTCAAAAACAATCAGACCAACAGAATAGACCAGAACCAATGGAAATAGTTGAAAATTTTCAGACACAAGCCTCGGAAGAAACACAACAGCAATAAAAATAAAAATTGATAATAGACCATGCATTTGCCTTATTGACACAGGTTCCAGTATAAGTTTAATAAATGAAAATTTTTTAAAATATCCAATTAAAGAGAATAATATAAAAGTTCAAACAGTAGGAAATTCAGTCACTTTGAATAAATCCATTGAATTTATAATTCCAAAATTATTTAAATCAAAACAAAAATTTTTTGTCAAAGAATTTTCCAATCATTACGATTTTCTTTTAGGACGTAATATTTTAAACCTTACATCAGCCCAAATAGATTTTGGAAAGAATACAGTTAAACTAAATAATTACGAATTTCCAATGATCAATATAATAAAGGAACATAACAAAAATTATACAAACATGTTAGAGGATGAAGAACACATTTACGCATTGGAAACAGAATTAAAAACTAGTTATATTCGAGATGATCATCTCAACAGTGAGGAAAAATCGGCACTACATTCTCTAATGTCCAAATTCTTTGATATTCAGTATCATGAGGGTGACAATTTGACCTTCACAAATGAAATCAAACATAAAATAAAAACTAAACATGAAGATCCCATTTATAGAAGACCATATACTTATCCCTATATTTATGACAATGAAGTAGAAAACCAAATAGCAGATATGATTAAACAAGGTATTGTCCGCAAATCTAAATCTCCTTATTGTAGTCCTATAGTAATAGTACCCAAGAAAATGGATGCATCGGGCATTCCAAAATTTCGTATGGCTATTGATTACAGAGGACTTAACGAGATAACTATTGACGATAAATTCCCCATTCTAGAATATGGATGAAATACTAGATAAGTTAGGAAAATGTCAATATTTTACAACGTTAGATCTGGCAAAGGGATTCCATCAAATTGAAATGGACCCAAGATCAATTCAAAAAACAGCCTTTTCCACCAAGAAAGGACACTATGAATATACTAGAATGCCTTTCGGTCTAAAAAATGCTCCTGCTACATTCCAGCGATGTATGAATAATATTCTTCACGATATAATAGGAACTCATTGCCTAGTATATCTAGATGATATTATTATATTTTCGACCTCCTTACAAGAACATATTCAGTCCCTTCAAAAAGTCTTCGTCCGATTAAGAAAATCCAATCTTAAACTTCAATTAGATAAATGCGAATTCATGAAAAGAGAAACAGAATTTTTAGGCCATATAATTACTACTGAAGGAATTAAAACAAACCCAAATAAAAGTCAAGCTATTCACGATTTTAAAATTCCAAGTACTCCTAAACAAATTAAATCATTTATTGGTCTTTGTGGATTTTACCGAAAGTTTGTTAGAGAATTTGCAAAAATTGCTAAACCAATGACCCAGTGCCTTAAAAAGGGTTCAAAAATAAATGTCAAAGATAATAATTACGTTGAAGCATTTGAAAAATTAAAAACACTAATTACAAATGATCCAATCCTTAGATATCCAGATTTTGAAAAAACATTTGAATTAACTGCTGATGCTAGTAATTATGCTTTAGGAGCTGTCCTAGCTCAAGAAGGTAGACCTGTTTGCTATGCAAGTAGAACATTAAATGATCATGAAATAAATTATTCAACTATCGAAAAAGAGTTATTAGCCGTAGTCTGGGCAACTAAGTACTTCCGACCCTATCTATTTGGAAGAAAATTTAAAATTACATCCGATCATAAACCACTAGTTTGGTTACACAATATTAAAGAACCTAATATGAAATTGCAAAAATGGAAAATATATCTTAGTCAATATGATTGTGGTATGAATTACATTAAAGGAAAGGAAAATTATGTAGCAGACGCCTTATCTAGGCTACCTAAAAAAGAATCAAATAATGAACAACTAGAAGAAACATTTCAAAACGAAGATGATTTACAAAGCACAGGAGCTACTATACATAGCGCCCAAGAAGATAATGACAATTGTATTCAGATTACAGAGCGTCCAATTAATGTTTTCAGTCACCAATTAATATTTGAAAAGGGAAATGAAAATAGTAATGAATTAGTCCGGTATTTTAATAAAACAATTAATACAATAAAATATATTAACATGACGGAACGTACAGCAAAAGATATTATTCTTAAATTTGTATGTGGACACAATTTTGTAATGTACATAAATAATGACGAAGATTTCGCAATATTTCAAAGGGCTTTCATGGAATTAATTAAACCAAATTTGGGAACAAAATTAATGAAAACATCAGTAATACTTCCTAATATATCTACCTACGCAGATTTTCACGAGAAAGTAATTAATATTCATGAGAAAACTATTCATCAAGGTATTAAAAAAACATATGAAGATTTTAAAGCTAAATACTATTTTCCAGATGCACAAAAATTAATCCAAAATATAATTAATAAATGCGATATTTGTAATTTATGCAAGGCAGAACATAGAAAAGTAGCATTAACATTTGAAAAAACCCCTGAAAGTAAAAATATCCGTGAAAAATATGTAATTGACTATTATTTTATTGATCAAAGAAAATTTTTAACTTGTATTGATATCTATTCAAAATTTGTTTCAATTATAGAAACTCATACCACAGATTGGATCGAAAGTAAAAAAGCATTACTTAAAATATTTAATATGTTAGGTAAACCAAAAATAATAAAAATGGATCAAGATCCCGGATTAGTATGCAAATCATTACAAAATTGGTTAGAAAAAGAAAATATTGAGATCGAAATTACTAGCAGCAAGAATGGTATAGCTGATATAGAAAGAGTTCACAAAACAATTAATGAAAAATTACGAATCATAAATACACTTAATGATGCGGAAGACAAGCTCATGAATATCGAAAAAGCTACATATGTTTATAATCATGAAATAACACATGACACTACAGGTAGAACCCCTGCTGAAATATTTATTTTCGGTATGAAACCTAATAAAAATTTCCAAAAAATAAAAGAATCAAAAATTGATAAAATTAATGAAAAACGGGAAGAGTATGAGGTAGATTTAAATTATGCAAAAGTTGAAAAAGATATGAAACGTAAGCTGAAACTTGTTAATCCATTTAAGAAAACAGGAAAAATTTTACAAAAAGATGAAAAACACTGGCAGGAAATAAATAGGGGTCACAAAGTAATAAAACACAAAAGTACATTTAAAAAACTTAAAAAACGCAATTTTTCTCGTTATTCCAGAAATGTTGAAAATTCTGACTCTGATATTGAAAGTGATAATAATAGTACCATGGACAACGTTACCATTAATAACGGCTCAACAAATTAGTATTGTCCCAATTACTTCAAAAAATGGCTATTTACTATTGAATACAGGAACTATAAAAATTCCTCTTAATTACGAACACCACATGATAGAAATAAATCAAACAAAAATATTAAATACATACCAAGAATTTATAAAATATGAAAATTTATATAAAACAATTCCAGATATAGCTTTAGCACTTAAATAATTAAAACATGAAATAAAAGGGATTATCCCATCAAATAGACAAAAACGGGGACTAGTAAATATTGTAGGATCAGCTCACAAATATTTGTTTGGTACACTAACAGAAGAAGATAAAAAAGAGTTAGAAATAAAATTAAATAATATAAAAGAAAATATGATAGAAAATTCAGAATTTAATGAAATCATTGGTATAATAAATAAACATACAGAAGACATAAATAAATTAATACGGGAAGAAGAGGAAAATGAGGCCTTGCACCTTTTTAGATATTCTTTACACATTTTTCTAGAATACATTGAAGATTTACAAATGGGGATTCAGTTAACAAGAATTGGAATATTTAATCCTAAAATATTAAAACATGAAGAGTTAGATGACATTAATGAAGAAAAATTATTATCAATAAAGACTTCAGCTTGGATATGCAGTCAAACCAATAATACTTTTATTTTAGCCCATATACCAACATCTTTTAATGAAACTCAAAAATACAGAATAATTAAATATCCAGATAATTTAGGCCGCCAAATTGACATAAATGATAAATTTGAATATTTTATGAATAATAATAAAAGTGTTTATAATTTGGAAAATTCTGCAAATCCTTTAGTGGATGTAATGGATCAAAAATATTTAGTAACTGACCAATGTATTTCAAAGATCCTTACAAATCAATTAGCAATTTGTCAACACATTTTTATTTCAGAAAAAGAATTTATAAAATACATTGAACCAAATATTATAATAACATATAATTTAAGTAAAACGCAAATTAACCAAAATTGTGAATTATTTAATAAAACAATTGAAGGAAATAATATTATACAATTAAGCCAATGTACTCTTGAAATAAGAAATATCAAATTCACTACTTCAAAGAATATAAATGAATATAAAATAATATTGTCAAGTACCAATGTAACTCTACATGAACCAACACCAATTTTAAAACTTAAAGAATCATTAATCAATCAACAAAAACAAGATATTGTCTACAAATGGATTGTATTTATAAGCCTAATACTTATAGTTGTAAGCATAACAATTTATGTAATATTCACTTATAAGCGTTTAGCCAACCACAAGGAAATTGTTGTCGAATTCAACAAGGATGTTGAAATTTCTAAAGGAGGGGCGAGTAGTGTATCCACAGATACACTTAATGTATCTGCAAATACCCTAGATAACGAATCCCCCATAAAACCAGTATACCCTGCCATACCTATCAAATCGTATATAAACAACATTCCAGAGCCTACTGTGGGAATAATTCAAATAGGCTAGACACAAACCCTTTCCCATAGCATTATCATTGGCATCCAGACATAAACATAGACATAAACCATTCACACGCCTTTATCGACGACAGTAGACGTAAACATCAAACCCCTTTTGCTCCAAATTCATAAACAAGTGCCCATCCTGGGAACCTACATGTCAGCATAAAGCTCTGACCAATCAAAACTATTCAACCAAAGTCCATCTATGCTGCCAGCGTCGCTGTCACCGATAAAAGCTATAGTTATAAGAAAATTGAATTTGTAAAATCAGTTTATAATCAACGATCAATCCAATAGGATATCTTTATAACTCATTCTTGAATTTAATAATAAAACTTATAAAATAAAAATCCTAATTTTTATTTTTTTTTTAAATCGGGAATTAAAACATATAATTTGTATTAGATTAGTTAAGCTAGGGTTGGATAACATCTAAGCTATTGAAATTCCTATTTCTCCACTTGCCTGCTCGTTCTAAAGGAAAATCAATTAAAAATTCATTAAATTTGAGATCGAAGGTAAATAATTTTAGAGCACCTTAAACATGGTTTGCAAGATAAAGTGCTTTTTCCGCAATCGCTGGCCCAAAAGGATTGTCTGCCCCAAAAATGTTAATGAAATAACTTATATAAGTCCTTTTTATACCAGAAGCCCATTTCCATGCCAACCAAAAAAAAAACCAGGGTAACCTTAGGATTTATGTTATTAACATTTTTTCTGACTTAGTAGGCCGTTCCTTTTAGAAAGTCTGTAGACCTCTTTGAAAGTATTTCCAGAGCTCAGTCGGCGTCTGGCCGACCACGGGGGAACATTTATTTTTATTTCACACAAAAAAAAATTATTTTTGTCTTCAATTTTTTATACGATTTATTTTACTTTATTTAATTCATCAAGATGTGCACTACATCCAGATATTCCGTTAAGTACTTCCGAAATATTGTTTTTTTTTATTGGCTCTGAATTGGGTAATCAGATTATTGCAGATGAGATCAGCCTCCGGCTCCGAGGTGTCCTCGCTCTTGTCTTTGGGGGATAGTTTTTGGGTATTTATAAAATAAATCATATTATTTCCTTTACTTATTTTAATGTGCAATCGCTGAACTGATCATCCAATTATTCCCCTTGAGATCTTCCGAAATATTTTTTATTTTTAAATAACGACTTGCCCTGTCTTTTCGTTTTCAGCAGATACGATTCTGTCATCCTTCTTTTTTTATTTTCTTTTAATTTTTATTTTTATTATCTGATTTATATATTATATAGCAATCGCTTTTGAAGTTCAGATAACAATGATACGCTCGACGAGCCCCTCCTTTTCGTTATCATGAGGGTATTATAATTTTGGTCAAAAGTGTGCAACGCAGTGAAAGAGACATCTCCGACCCTATAAAATATATATATCCTTGATCAGGATCACCTCCTGAGTCGATATGAGCATGTCCGTCTGTCCGTCTGTCTGTCTGTCGGTCTGTCTGTCGGTTTCTACGCAAACTAGTCTCTCAGTTTTGGAGCTATCGAGTTGAAACTTTGCACACATCCTTTTTTTCCTTGCAGGTAGTATATAAGTCGGAACGGCCGGGATCGGTCGACTATATTTTATAGCTGCCATATAACTGATTGATCGGAAATGCCATAATTTTGGTGTTTTTTAAGTTAGAGGGTTGGGACTTTTCACACATGTTATATTTGACCAAAATATCTTATGTACAAAATTTCATAAGGATCGGCCGACTATATCCTATAGCTGTCATAGAACGATCGGAATTTGGATGGGATTTGGTACAGATTTTGTTTTGGGAAAAGCAATCTGATTTGTCGAATTTCATAAGGATCGGCTGACTATATTCTATAGCTGCCATATAACTGATTGATCGGAAATGCTATGCTTCGTTGTTTTTCAAGTTTCAAGGGAGTTTCAATGGATTCCTCTTTCGTCAAAATAATTCGATATGCCAAATTTCAAAGGGATCGGCCAACTATATACGATCCGCTATATATCTAATAATAAAAGATGCGTGGCGCAACCTAGCGGACTGCGACTCAACTGCAAGGGTATATCAACTTCGGCTCCGCCCGAAGTTAGCTTTCCTTTCTTGTTTTTATTTATTTTTTGTATTAAGGCTTAGTTTTACGAACCGCTCGTTAATTCACTCAATATTTAATATAGCTTAGCAAAAAACACATTTTTTGGGTATTTATAAAATAAATCATATTATTGGAACGAAGTTTCTTATGGCACGGTATGAGTTTGGCGGAGGAGGGCTAGTCGAGAAAAACCATAACTTAACGTTAAATGGTTCTCCGATTTCATCTCCTTTGTAGAGTGAGAGGATATACCATTTCTCCTCACTTTCTCTCTCTCTTTGTCTCTTATTATCTCTTTTTTGAAGAAATGCGACAGATGATTTTAAAATTGTAATTCATATCTTCAGTTTTCTTTGTTAATCTCAATTTTTCAATATTCAATTGCCAGTTTCAATTTCAATTTTCAAATTAAATTTTTCGCGCGGTTCCCACTTCATACATACAGCCCACCTCCCGTCCAACCGACCGAGGTACGTTGCCGCGTAACGTACGGCTCGAATCGCGGGAATAGATCCGAGACAGATTAAGCGAGGAGTAGGAGAAAGATATCACGAGGAAGAGTGTTGCACAGATAAGGCGTTTAATATAAGCGATTTAAGATTGTTAGTAGAGCAAAGTGACAAGATGTGGTAGAGACCACTGTAGTCCGAACATAATACCCTGACCAGAACAATGAAACTTTCAAAACCATTCATTCGCCTTTCCTGCGAACAACAAGTACAAATGGTCACACAAAAGTTGGTAGTGTCCTCCTAAATATTGTACTGTAAGGGAGCGAATACGATTTAATCCGCCAGCCTTAATAATGCTAGCGACTTTTTCGGGGGAAATACTGGAAGTTCTAGAATTTCCGGCTGATGTCACACTATGACTGATATTTCTCTGAATGGGTGGTAATTGCGATTGGTAATCGTTAAAGCATCGGGGTACGCTGGGTGACCTTAGGTCCTGTTCTGTTGACTCGATATTAAGGGAAGTCATTTTGGCTTTTAGAGCTTGTTCCATCTATCGATGAGTTAATAATTTGGAATATATTCTGTAACATGTTGTTTTGTTGAGCTAGTATACATGATAGATATATCATTGTCTGATGGGTCAAGATGCCAAAAAAATTTAATTAAAAAACTGCACTGCACTGAATGTAAAACATACCTGGCAAAAAATTATTAAACACAATTAAATAGATCCCGCTAATTCGTCGGAGATTTAATTTTTCTTATTTTTATGCTCTCTTTAAATATTTCTTAATCTTGGCTTAAGATAGCAGCCGTAATGCTTCAGACTCGTCAATTAATATCAAAGCTCTGCAACGCAAGTCTAGCCCTAACTATGCTAAAGAAAAAAGCTTTTACATAACTACATTCTTATCTCGATATGCAAAATCATAGATAAGAATCGCGTGATGTTTTGTTCGCTTATTTAAGGTAACCGGTAGATCAATATATTATATGATAAGCTTTTAAGCTTTTCTCTGTCTATCATATAACCGCTCTTCGCCTGAGTTTAAAAACCTTCAGCTTAAAACCATCATCATGGATAGAAACTCTCCACTGCAGCAAACTATCATCCGGAAAGACCCTTACGCAGCGGTACATCTTGCAAATGCCTCCAGCCAAAGTTTCAAAGTAAGACCGAAACCGAAGCAAGGTATTATAAAGCTAAGGCTGAAACACGGGGCCGGACATCAGGAAAACATTGAGGGAGTAACCCGAGGATGTAGCAGTTGAAGCATCGAATACAACTCTCAGCTTAGTAGTGGGGAACTGTCTTCCTTCAGGACGCAGTGATGGGGAAGGAAATACTGACACTTACCTCGCAATTCTGCGGCACCAGAGACATGTGACCATATCCAAGTACTCCTTAATGAAAGACGTATATTGGGTCTTAAATTTAGCTTACGTGAACTTAAGTGAATGGAACCGCCGCAAAGCCTGTGCGTAGGATTCCCCAAACAGCGCCACACTGTCTTTGATTGGAAGGCGAACTGAATAAGCACCGGATTCAAAACGGACGTGGTGCATGACGAAGTGGGCCTCGCAATCGATCTAGCTCTAGATAATTGCGCGCAAGGATGCAATAGCGCATGATGTCGGCAATTGCAAATTGGGCAGCGGGAGGATAAGCATCCGCGGTCTAAGTGCTCAGATTTGAGGCACATTAAGCAGAGGGATACTTCATCGTATCGTTCCTCAACTGACAAGGCGAGACACCTTGGGCAAGAAGGCACAGCGTGTGCCAAGATGCCACACAGGGCACACCAAGCAGGCAGAGCATTCAGAAGCATGTAGGATCGATTGTTAAATGTCCTAAAATCCACCGTCTCTAGGGTACGGCACCTTTGTTCCAGGAACCGAGCCATAGATTTCCAAGTTGGCAGGCTGTCATCACTGCTTCCTGCCAGGGAGTCTTCCCACTTGGCCTTTTGTGGAAGGGTCCAGCTTTTAGAAGATGATCTGGATGAGGACGCACCCTTGAAATTCGGCCGACGTCCCGGAACTCATGAGGGCCCGCATGTGTCCATTGAATCGGTCGGATAACTCCCGAAGAGTAGCAACGGATCCCGGTTCAACCACCCTTAGCCTGGAAGATTAACCGTCGTTTACTAAAACGGTTGCACAAAAAAAGGATAAGGGCAGCGTCGTAGTTAGCGTCGGTAATCTCAAGCGCCCTGACAGTCTCCAGAGTTGAATCCCTTAGGCATGAAATGAGCCACCTGAACTTCTCCATCTTAGTCAAGTGCTGGTGATTGTTAATTGTTTAATGCTGATCAAAATAATCAACCAGGATGAAATCACTTCGGGGTCACCAAAATGTTAAGGTTGAATTTCAGTCAATTTCAATCTTTTTATTTGACGGTTCAATTTAACCAACAAGCTCGCAGCCGTTCAAATCAGTGCCAAAAATACAAGTAAATGAAAGCTTAGCAATAGAAAACTCCTTTTTCTATCCTCTTGGTAGTCTCGCGTACATTTTTTGAGCCAAGCTTAACATTCTTAAGACAGAGGTTGGAACGACTAAGCGTATCGGTGTATCTCGAGAGGTGTGTCAATTGGCGACCAACACGGATCAGGTGCCCTATACTAACTTAAAAAATAACATCATTGCTTGTAGGGGAAATATGACCTAGGGATTCGTATTCTTCCATAAATTCCAAATACATTTTCTTTAAGTTCGGATCTCGAGAAAATCTTCTCTCGAGCAACAGAAAACTGCGGTTGGCTCGAATGAGTTGCCCAAAACGCATGGATCCGACTTAAATGGAAGTCTGATTTTAAATCGACCTGAAAGCAGTATTCTATTAGTCTTTCGATAATGTTCCTCACACAACTCCTGTTATGGCGACAATATCTTTTTAGAAGATGATACAAAATGTAGTCAATTGTATTCAATATATTTTCCGGATACTAGGAGCGTTTTTTAAGTATGGGATGGTTCGGACCTTGCTTTATTTGACCAATTGACAAAAGTTCGAAAAATGACTCAGCTCCAATTAACATATCTATCCGCTGAGGTTTATAAAAATATGGGTCTGCTAATGGCAAGTTCTTTGGTCTGGGGGATAGCCTAATATTGAATTTAAAATCCAAAAGTCGAACGGAAGCTCAATACTATTGATTCTCGACTTCACCACGGTGTGTATCTTTTTCTTTAGTTGATGCACGATTCCTCCCTACGGATCTGTAAGCGTTGAGCAAGATCTTCAGTAATGAAGTTCATTTGTGACCCAGAGTCAAGTAATGCTCGGGCTAATATGTGCTCGCCATTTTTGTTCGAAAACTTACGATCGATGTCCCTAACGAAACCATTTCTAGAGACGACGCATGCACAGCATTTGAAGTGGAAGGGCCATCATTCGTTAACGCTGTAGGAGGATTTTATATTTGTGGTGGTAACGAAAGTTATTTTTACAAATTTGACATCTAGTCAATTTGCGCTTCGCACCTTTTCGCAGACAATTTAAACAGAGAGAGGCTGGCCTAACAAACTCAAACCTTTGCATTACAGCAAGGCGAGCGAACTGCACTGGGTCAAAAAATGGTATAGAGCGTTACAATAACTGCAAGCTGGTTGGTGTTGGCAGAAGAGCAAGCCAACAACGTCTATGAAGTTTCTTGCTAAGCTCAACCCAGACGGCTGGGAAATTTTCGGAAGGCCGAATTGCTCTTTTTAGACTAGCGATAGCTCTGTCATAATTACCCTTGGTGACTTGGAATGCCTTGATAGTTCCTAAGGCTTCATTAGAGAGGCAAGAAATTCAATAATTAAAATTCACCATAGCAGGAATGTTCACATCTTTGTCTATTAAGGTCTCGAAAAGACTTATAAAATTTGTGAACTCCGAATAATTTTCACTGAATTTTGGTAATGCCAAACTGGGAAGTCTAGCCCAAGTTGGGGCTGCAGAAATTGCAGTAGCTGGGCGGGAGTCTTCAGCTGTATTGAAGGCATTACATAAGGACATAATCCTTGCCTTGGTTGTTATTGTTAATTCTTCTAACTCGGCTCCAAATTGATCTATTTCGTCTTATTGCTCAACTCATTTGCTTTAGAAATTGTCTCATATAAAACCTGAAGCATGCATTTAATCTCGGTCTTTTCTAGAGAAAGCATAGCTTGCAAATAACTGTTAACCGATTCGAGCGGTCTCAAAATAAGTGTTTGTCAGTGAGACTTTGAGCAAAAAGTCTGAGAGCAACCGATTGAGTTGGTCGTTTACAAATTTTGCTCGCGCTCAGTCAAAGCACACTTTTTTCTGTTTTCGTTTGGTCTGCTCATTCTATTCAAAAAGTCTTTTGTGCATGTATGTGTGTATGTGAAGTTTAGTGGGCTCAACTTGTCAATTTGCTTTGTAAATCTCTCGTGTAAACCGTGATTCATCAAATTTATTGAAAATGGGACGAGAACTTAATAAAAAAAGTGCATCAATTTTTTATATTTAAAAAAATGGACAGCAAAGTTGTCCAAAGCTTAACTCAAAATAAATGAATTTAAAAGGAAAATATTCATTATACCCTTGCAGAGGGTATTATAATTTTGGTCAAAAGTGTGCAACGCAGTGAAGGAGACATCTCCGACCCTATAAAGTATATATATTCTTAATCAGGATCACCTCCTGAGTCGATATGAGTCTGTCTGTTTCTACGCAAACTAGTCTCTCAGTTTTAAAGCTATCGAGTTGAAACTTTGCACACACCCTTCTTTCCTTTGCAGGCAGTATATAAGTCGGAACGGCCGGGATCGGTCGACTATATCCTATAGCTGCCATATAACTGATTGATCGGAAATGCCATAACTTTGGTGTTTTTTAAGTTGGAGGGTTGAGACTTTCCACACATGTTATATTTGACCAAAATATCTTGTGCCGACTATATGTGCCGAAAATATCGGCCGACTATATTGGCATAACTTTGTTGTTTTTTAAGTTAGAAAGATGGGATTTGGTACGGATTCAATTTTGGGAAAAATCTGATTTGTCGAATTTCATAAGGATCGGCCAACTATATCCTATAGCTGTCATATAACTGATTGATCGGAAATGCTATAACTTCGTTGTTTTTCAAGTTAGAAGCATGGGAGTTTCAATGGATTCCTCTTTTGACAAAATAATTCGATATGCCAAATTTCATAAGGATCGGCCGACTATATACGATCCGCCATATATCTAATAATATAAGATGCGTGGCGCCACCTAGCGGACTGCGACTCAACTGCAAGGGTATATCAACTTCGGCTCCGCCCGAAGTTAGCTTTCCTTTCTTGTTTTTTAATTAAAATAATCAATATATTAGTTTGAAATTGGGAAATTCACGTTTAAAATTTTAACCCTCTAGTGCCCAAGACCGCCTCTAGACGGGTAATGTTAAAAATACCGTTATTTTATTCTTTTCAATCCTTTTGACTCGGTTTTGCATTGTTTCTAATTTGGGAAAGCCCAAAAATTAAGTTGGTTGCTTTTGGAATACATACTAAAGCTTGCGCAAGCTGCTGTATTCATTTGAAGAAGAAAATTTGTGAAACTCGAATGAAGTAATTATTTTGTAAAAAGTGCAAAATGTAAATATTTTTTTTAAATATTATAAATAGTTTGCCGGTGGAATAAAAAATTGTACCGTGTTGTTGATAGTCTCAAGGACGCAAAATACGAAACTCACACTAAAAATAAGCTTTCGTTAGCTTTTTATTGCATTTATAAAATATCCCGTCTAGAGGCGGTCTTGGGACAATTCGGGAAAAAAAATTTATAAAGTAATTTAGAAAGGGAAGCAACTTATGACATATTTAAGTACGAATAACTGCTTGAATAATGAATTAATTGAATAATGTAAATAAGTTATCAGCTCTTTCCGACGTGGAGATTAAAAAATTATTAAATTCTATTGATTTTGGAATTGATACCATGACATTGATCTATGTTGGGTAGAGAGATTTGTGTAACTTCAAGCGGAAGTCCTACTCCTTTTGCAAAATGGTTGTCATCTCAAGTTCGATTGCGTCCAATTCACCTCAAGCATAGAAACGCAAACGTAAAGCGCCTGCTGATCATAATATTGCTCAAGTTAAAGAAAGCACAATAGCTGAATGTGGATCTGTTTGGACTATGGATCCAAAAGCACCGCTTTTCAAAAAGACGTTGTGGTACCAAATGAACCTATTCATGGATATATCTGCAATATCCTTTAATGAGCCTGACCTCGGAGAACTTCAAAATCTGGATACGCCATTCAAGTGTTTTCAATTTTTATACCCTTGCAGAGGGTATTATAATTTTGGTCAAAAGTGTGCACCGCAGTAAAGAAGACATCTCCGACCCTATAAAGTATATATATTCTTGATCAGGATCCCCTCCTGATTCGATATAAGCATGTCCGTCTGTCTGTCGGTTTCTACGCAAACTAGTCTCTCAGTTTTAAAGCTATCTTTGAAACTTTGCACACATAAGTCGGAACGGCCGGGATCGGGCGACCTATAGCTGCCATATAACTGAACGATCGAAAATGGCACAACTGCAAGGGTATATCAAGGGTTCGGCTCCGCCCGAAGTTAGCTTTCCTTTCTTGTTTTTTATTATACTATTATTGAACATATCACTTAGCAAACAAATTTGTATGCTGTCCAAAAGGATCCAATACTTCGTTTTCCACAACAAATTTAGAAATTTGCATTTTAATGACAACAGTAAGTTGCCCTCCAAGGATTCTGACGACCACGATCCTTTATACAAAATACGACCGCTCGCGACTCATTTCAATGACAAGTATCAATTAGTTCCGCTGCGCCAACGCTTATCTGTGGACGAACAAATGTGTGCAACAAAAGAATTGATTACCTAATTTTTTGTTGGCCTATCATCCCAAAGCCGCCTCTAGGCGGTCCAAGGATATAGTCATGTAAAACTCGATCCGAGCAAAAATAAATTTTTTTTTAAACAAACATTTAATTTTGATACATACTCCAATCCAAAAATAATTTTTTTCTTGGAAAAGAAAATTTGGGCACTAGAGGGTTAATAAGTTTTTTCGTCAAATTTCATGTACCATGTGCCACTGTGCAGCAAAACGAAAACAAATTATTGAAAAGACATTTTGCGCTGACTTTTTCAGTCAATCGGTCTTTTACTGAGTCTCTCTGTGCGAGTTTCACTCAAATCTTAAGTTAAGGACCGTTGAATTAAGTTTGGGTTTATTACTCTCCATTCTATAAAAATTATTTTTTTTTCTAAAAAGAAGCAAAATAGATGCAAATTTTAATATTAAAAATGATTTATTTTAATATTTTTTATATTAAAATTAAATTAATTAAAGAAGTTGCTGCTTATTATTAACTTCCAAAAACGACGAAAAAGAAAATGCGTGCACTCGGCTATACATTAGAATTCGATATATATTCAATAATAAACTTAAGCCTAGCTTAACTATTGCGGCGAAGCGGGCCGAATTCGCAAGAGAGCGCAGCTGAGCTTTTATTTTGCTCCCGCTCCGCCCTATGCTAACTTATACTAGACTTCAGTGTTTTTCGTTATTCATTAATATATCTATATTTAATCTAATCAAGCTACAAGATAAATATCTAATATCAGGAATATATTATCTTCCACTCTTTATCTTAAAGCGGACGGACGTGTTTTTTAGTGCGCACTGCATTTTTATTGGAACGAAGTTTCTAATGGCGCGGTATGAGTTTGGTGGAGGAGGGCTGGCCGTGAACATTTTTCAATTTTTAATTTCAATTTTCAGTTTCAATTTTCAATTTCAATTTTCAATATAAATTTAAATTTAAATTTTAAATTTTAATTTTTAATTTTCAATTTCAATTTTCAATTTCAATTTTCAATTTCAATTTTCAATTTTCAATTTCAATATCCTGTTGGACTTATGTTTCGTTTCTGATCCTGATGGAATTACTCTTTCCAGAACTTTGCCCCTTTCTAACCCTGAGGATCCATATCATCCCACTCTTGAGGTTTCCATCGAAAATAATTACTTTTTTGACCTTAAGTCTACAGTTAAATCTCAGAAAGTTCGTTTCTTTCGTAAGGCTGACTTTACGAAATTAAATAAGTTAATTTTGGAATTTGATTGGTCTGATTTACTGGCATGCGAGGATATAAACATCGCATTACAAAAATTGTATTACACTTTGAACATATTTTTCGACGCTTGCGTGCCGTGGAAATATCCGTCCGCTTCAACGAATCCGCCTTGGTATACAAGGCACCTTATAAATTTAAAGAATAATATGAGTAGACTTTTAAACAAACATAGATTATCCGGCTGTACAGTTAGTTATTCAAGATACTTACTAGCTCGGTCCTATTTCACCGTGCATAACGCAGAATGTTATAGGAGTTATATTTGCCGCTGCAGGATTCAGTTTACTCAGGATCCGAAGCAGTTTTATAACTTTGTAAACACTAAGCGTAAACATGTATCTTTTCCCCCACTGCTTACGTTTGAGAACTCTTATGCGAACACCGATCAGGCAATGGACGATCTCTTTGCACAGTTTTTTCAAACTACCTATTCACCTAGCAGCAGTTTAGCTCAGCCTTACACTTATAATATCCAATCAGCCAACCTTATATTTTGCCCATCTTTCGATCAAAGTGGTGTGTTATCGGATCTTCTTAAGGTTAAGCCCGTGTATTCGCCAGGCCCTGATGGAGTACCAGGCTGTGTTCTGAAGTACTGCGCCGAGGCACTGTGCAAACCGCTTGTTAAACTCTTTAATCTATCGCTGGAAACTTCGATCTTTCCCCTTATGTGGAAGGAATCCTTCATTATTCCGCTGCATAAAAAAGGGAAAAAATCCGACGCTGCTAATTATAGAGGCATCTCTAAATTGTCAGCAATTCCAAAGCTTTTTGAAAAACTTATCACTCCACATTTGCAACACCTATGTAGTTCAATAATAACTCCGTGCCAGCATGGCTTCATGAAGCGCCGCTCCACCACTACCAACTTATTGGAGCTAACATCTTTTATCACGGATGGCTTCCGGAATGGCTTACAAACAGACGTCATATACACTGACTTCAGTAAAGCATTTGACTCTGTTAACCATTCGCTTCTTATAAGTAAACTCAGTCTTTTGGGATTCCCAACTGATCTTCTTATGTGGATTTCGAGCTACTTATCAGGGAGAACCCAACGTGTTTTCTTTAAAGATGTTACCTCGCGTGTAGTCCGCGCCACATCGGGGGTGCCCCAAGGAAGCCATCTTGGACCCCTACTTTTTACTCTGTTTATTAACGACTTGCCCCTTGCCTTAACTAATTCACTTGAACTTATGTACGCTGATGACGTTAAGCTGGGCCTTCAGTATAAATTCACTAGCGCCCAGTCTAGACTTCAATCCGATTTGGATAAACTTCAAAATTGGTGTTTAGCAAATAACCTAAAGCTTAATGGATCGAAATGTAAACTTATGTCTTTTTACCGATCTAGTCCTCACCAGGCTATGTACTTTCTCTATGGGAACGCCTTAGAACGATTAACTCAGGTTAACGATCTAGGTGTCCTATTAGATTTTAAACTTAAATTTACCGACCATGTATCTATGGTTAATAAAGCTATGGTTAATAAAGCTATGGGTGTGCTTGGTTTTATTAAAAGATGGTCAAAAGAATTTAATGACCCGTACATAACTAAAACGTTATATACATCACTGGTCCGTCCGATTCTTGAGTATGGATCGTGTGTCTGGAGTCCTCAATATGGAGTACACCAAGATCACATTGAATCTGTACAAAAAAACTTCCTTACTTTTGCGCTTAGGGGACTTAATTGGGATGCAAATCTTTACCTCCCCTCTTATCATAGTAGACTTTTACTATTTAACTTACCATCATTAACAAATCGTAGAACGATGCTGGGTGTCATGTTTCTATATTAGCTTATTTATGGAAATATAGACAGCCAGCATTTACTAACACGTTTAAACTTTAACATTCCTAGTAGAAGGACCAGAAACTTTCGTCCTCTACTCCTCAGCCATTGTAGTTCGACATATGCCCAACACGATCCGTTCAGGGTATTATGTTCGGACTACAATGGTCTCTACCACATCTTATCACTTTGCTCTACTAACAATCTTAAATCGCTTATATTAACCGCCTTATCTATGCAACACTCTTCCTCGTAATATCTTTCTCCTAATCCTCGCTTATCTATCTCGGATCTATTCCCTCGGCTGTACGTATGCAGTGGAAACCGCGCAAAAAAAAAAAAAAAAAAAAAAAATATCATCTAAGCATGTTTGAGTATTCATAAGACATCTTTCTAAAAATCGATACGATAATTTGGGTTTACTTTTAATTCTTTCACTGCGTCTAATTTCTTCTACCTTTTTATTTTCTTTTAATTTATCACCAGTTTCAACGACTGGATCGGGATTCTGAAGAAATGTGGAATTTTCATTGAGTTGCTCATTTAACTCAGAATCAACAGATTCATTATTTTCCACCAAAGGAAAATCCAACTCTTCATTCTCTTTAGTTAAAGATTCATTATTTTGTTCAACAGTATTACTTTGAACATCCGAATCTTTTCCATTTAAAACTCTTGATTTTTGCATGTTTATTTCATCCACCACAACATCTCTTGCTATCATAAATTTCCTCGATTCCTCATTCCATAATTTATAACCATTTGGTTCATATCCAACAAGTATAGCTTTAATTGACCTTTCGTCAAACTTTCTTTTTTTTTACTTTATTCAATGCATATACCGTCGAACCAAAAATCTTCAGATATTTTAACATTGGATTTTTGTTATGCCACATCTCAAATGGTGTTTTATTTATCTTTTGCAATGCTCTACTTGGGGATCTGTTAATTAAATATGTTGATGTTAAAACAGCCTCACCCCAAAAATGTTTATTAAGTTTAGCACCATTGATCAAAGATCGAGCCTTTTCGGTGATAGTTCGTATCATCCGTTCTGATACACCATTCAACTCTGGAGTATGAGGAACCGTTAAATGATAGCTGATGCCTTTTTCAACACAGAAATCACGCATTTCACCAGAAAGATATTCCCTTCCATTATCGATATACAAAATCACAATTTTTAAATTTAAGTGAGCCTCGCTCTTCGCTACAAAGTCCTTGAAACAGAAAAACACATCCGACTTATAAGTTATTAAATAGGTTACACAGTAATGTGTATACTGATCAATAAAACTACATAGTAGTTCTTGTTATCAATGGTAGTGGGTGTTATTGGGCCACAAACATCGGAATGGACAACAAACAAAGGTCGTGTAATAATTTCCTTATTTTTAAATTTTTGAAACTTTAATCTAGATTGCTTGCCATTTATACAAGCCTCGCATAATTCATGATTTAAATCAATATTGCTTAAAATATTAGTATCTTCAAAAAGACTATTTCGCTTTATTTCTAAAAATTTTCCTACGCTTATGTGACCTAATCTTTCATGCCATAATCGATACTCAGCCCAATTTGAAATTTTAGACATAAATACTTTACTGTTTAATTGAAATTTTATAATAGGTACATTGAACTCACGGATTCCATTAAAAACCAATTTACCATCCTTGGATACTTTTACACCTCCAGGATTAAATTCAATGGTCATGCATCCTGCATTTTCTTTACCGATAGTAGGTTGTGTGGAATATCCTTGCAATACAAAACGTTTTGCAAGGTGATTTGGTTTCCGCAGCTGGTAATATTGACAACTCCTTTGGCTGTAGCTTAGATAAACTCTCCGCGTTTGGCAATCTCGATGGGCACATTTGATTGCAAATGGTCATATTTGGAGAACAATGCTGTGTCATTTATTAGGTGGTCTGATGCTCCTGAGTCTAGTATAAACTCAGCCTCGTTTGTATTTGAATTGGAAGTTGCATTTCTCAACATAAAGGCAAAACTATGCTCTGGTTGGGTTGCTGCTGCTGTTGCCATCTGAGCCTGCCCTTCCTTTCTTTTGTTTTCGTTAGAATTCTGATTTGGCAGTCAAAAAGAAACAATCCTTCTTTAAATGTCCTGGCTTACCACAATGAAAACATTTTGGTATCGGTTTGAAACTTGGCTTGAACAATTTTTTCTTAAACTTTTGCATTGGATTATTGTTAAATTTTGTATCTTTGAACTCCTTTTTACCTACTGCTTGCAAGACTTTAATACTCGTATCCTTACTAATATTCCGAAGCTTTATTTCTTGGTCAAGAAGTCGTGTTTTTACAAAAGCCAATGTCAAGTTATCTTCTGATAGAGTCTCTATTGCAGTTATAACACCATCATAACTGGGTGGAAGAGTTAGAAGTAAATGGGAAATTTTATCCATATCATCTAATTTTGCTCCTGATGCGATAAGTTCGGTAATGAGGTCATCAAATGAATTAAAATGATTCTGGAGTGAAGTGTCACCTTTTAACTCCATGGCTAAAAGTTTTTTTCGCAGAGATAGTTGTGATGCCAAGCTTCTTCTCTAGTAAATTGCATCTAAATTTGCAAAAATCTGCTTAGCAGTGCTCCCACTGTTAGTGAAAGATAGAAATGCATCACTTAGGTATTTAATTATTAAACCTTTTGCATTTCATTCTGCCTTTTTTATCTCATCAGTCACTTTTTCATGCGTTTCATCTATAACCTTCAGAAGATCATGCTCTTCCAGCAAAGCTCTCATTCTAAACTTCCATATTGAATATTTCTCCCCGTCAAACGGTTTGATATTTCTTTTCCTTTTATCCATTGTAAGATTCTATCACACAAAAGCAAATTTCACAGCCACAACTCCAGCAACTTCTTACAGCAATAACGTTTCTCAACAGTAGCACTATCTTGTAACACCGTCCTGCCGCTATATGTATGCTATAAGTAAAGCATAAATGTATATATGTATGCTTTACTTATTCACTGTAGTTGTGTCTGGGCCCATAACCTACTGGTTTTGTTAATAAATAAGTAATACAAATAAGTATTAACCAGAAAAACTCAATGAATAAATAAAACACACAATAAAGATTTTATAAACCACACGCTCTCGATGCCAGAAACGAAGTGAAGTAAAATGTCAAGAGGACAAGATATCAACAAATAGGCGAGAAACAAGGAACACATTTTTAGTGTGTATACACTTGCTACATCCTTACATTCAAGTGAATATATAGCATAACTGTCTATGTTACTTTTGCATATTTGAATACGCAAATTTCAATACTTTGCATGAAAATCACTTTGTCCGATTAATCTTTGTATGTTAACTGTTAAATAGGTGTTATCTGGTTTTTGATCGTCAGTCTGATCGTCTGTCTAGGAAAGCTGGGAAAGTTGAGTGAAAGACCTCCGTGGGTAAGTCTGACATTCAAGAGGGGAAGTTTCCTTTGAGGAATTAGGTTTCCTTTGAAGGACCCCCCGAGGGTAAGTCCGACCGTCTCGAGTGCGGGAATTAAAGGGAGTGCGCAAGGGTCTGTAAGTCGATCTGTGATCCGGCGGCTGTACGCGAGTCATCGAACAAGGATAAATCAAGGAGCATGTGGGAAAAGGATTACGGATCCGTGGTAGAACTAAAGCTCAAGGGTAAATCGAGTCAAGGGTATAAAACCAAAAAAGGACACCCCGGTCAAGAAGAAGACTCCGGGGTTTTGGTGAACGCAACTGGGGGTGTGTCCTATGGGGTAGGAAGGCCCTTCGTGCCCTGATCTGTTCGCGAGGCACCAAGGAAGCGTATCCTGCCCGGCGTATGCCGAGAAGTTGGCGGAACAGGTTCGGGAGCGAAAGCAACAATGAGGGGAACCTTTCAAAGGGTATATGGCGGACCTTCAATCTGTAATAAAGCTCGGAGTGCTCAAGGAGTTGGCTTTAGAAGAAGAGGCGTTCAATAGGCAAGCCTCCGCAGGACCACGCTGGGATCACAGTTAGCCGGCGGTAGACATGAGGTGACAGAAGAAGGATCCGCGCCAGAACCCCCCAGAACAACAGAGCCTTCAGAACAAGGATGGATGCAGAGATGGCAGCCAGAGTAACGAAGCCAAATAAGCCACCTACCGCCGAATCAGCAATGGGCAACAAGTCCAAGGCAGCAACAACTGAATCAACATTGAGCTTGCTTGTTAAGTTAAAGCATTATGCTTTGAGAAAACCCATTAATATTAGGTGTTAAACCAATATTAATAATAAACTATTATACAATATATCGAATTCTGGATTACCTTTCTGCATGTTTTCTACATTTTACATATATTTATAGCCTGGCAGGTATATTCTTGGTCATATCCCCTCCTGGGTCGATATGAGCATGTTCGTCTGTCCGTCTATCCATCTGCCTGTTGACATAACTTTGGTGTTTTTTAAGTTAGAAAGATGGGACTTGGTGCAGATTCCATTTTGGGCAATCTAACCCGATCTGCCTGTTCGTTCGTAAAGCGTTGTGCGGTCACAACGTCGAAATTGAACTCACAACCCGGCAAACCCGTAGAACGTATAAAGGTTCTGACTAAAGGTACCTGGATTCTGCAAGGGACCGATCGAGTAGCTCAGGCGCTTGCTGTGATCAGGCTGCAGTTAATGTGGGATTCTTAAAGTTCGGGGCTGGTTCTCCTCAAGTACAGATGGTACGGGGTTTCGGTTGATTCCGGTTGGTATTCCGCGGGTTCTACTTGTGGTCCGTTTCACGGGAGCAACACTCGAAGTAGGTGCCGTAGTTTAAACACTGAGTAACGAGACGATTCACTCTGATTTCGCAACTCTCTTTATTCCAGAACAACAATTCTTAAATAAGAAGTTAAATTATACATAATTAAATCTAAGAAAGGTCAATGTTTATGAACGTGCTAAAACTAATGTTAATGCCAGGTCCCACTGATAATGCTGATTTCTGCTTCTGGCGCCGTCTACTAGTGCTGGGTTAATAGGTTGGATGTAGATTTATGCTTATTACTAATTATTAATAGGAATTGGAGGTGACTTCCACTCCATCGATTCTTGGTTTTGCGATGGCTGATATGGCCCTTATTTGTTTGTACCATAGAACTGGTTGTTGCTGGTCCGGATATAATTCATCCTAACGGGGTCCGTTCAAGTAATGGATGTCCTTGTCCTAGGTTTATATGTAGCGGCTCGATGAGTTGTGGGAGATATTCTGCCCCGAGCAGCAAATCGATACCTTGCGGCTGAGTGAAGGTGGGATCTGCCAAACGAAGTTCTGGTGGAATAATTTTCGGTCGTAGAATTGGCTCAGCTGGTTGATTCATCATGACTTCTGGTAGTATATACGCCACTACTTTGTGTTTTGAAATTAGAAGTTAATGAAAACATATTTCATACTGCTCGGGACCTCGTTCGTTTTGTGCCTACTATGCACTATGCCTACTACGCCAAGTGTCTTGATAAATGTTGTGGAGATTAAACTCTTGGCCTCTCCAACCACATGGTTTTCTAAGTACCGGAATTTTACCGCATCGCTATACTCTTGATTGTGGACCAAATCCGTGAAGATGTCGCAGAACCGGGGCCACTTCAGATAACCCCCGTCAAATTTTGGAATGTCGACTGGTGGTATTACAAATGGAGATGCTATCGCGGGTTTTTGTGATGATGCTGAAGCCTATTGTGATTCTTCACTCAGAAACGAAAAGTATTCTGCTCGTACAACCTGAAATCTGTCATCGGTATGTCCATCATTTTTTAAGGTGGGTTCCAGGTCGATAAGAGATCATGGTATCCCGTGACGATTTCCCTCCGTAGCTCCTTCATGTATTGTCTGATGTGTGTGGACAATTTCCGTCCTTCGGTGCAGTTGAACAGAAAGTCTTCCATATCGCCTAACCGTCCCTCATATCTTCGTTTTAATGATGTTAATTGGGGGTCTTCTTCTTCGTTTCCACGTGATTGTGCCTTCGTTTCCAGATTTTCTCTTGATTTCCGGGCCTTTGTGACGGCCGTGACCCTGATGGGATTCCATCGGAAAAAAAGGCTTCTTATTTTTTCAAAAGTTCTTCAAGCGCTTTGGCCTTTGTGAAATTCTCATTTTCCGGACTTAGTGCCAACTCATGGAGCTTGGCATCATTCTTCTTAAACTTGATCCATGTGTGAGTGATTTGTTTGAGCCTCTCCTCAAAGTATCCCTCCTTGTGCTTTCGCTCTGCGGAGTCTTTTGTGAAGTTTCTTTTTAGCCTTTGGATGGCTAAGTTGCTTTCAATTTGCTCATCAATGAGCTTTTGGGTTACGGGGTCTTATTCTAGTCCCGTGTGGCTTGTGTTCTGGGTGTGATCCTATAGCAAAGGATCATGTCGAGGTCACCAAATGTTCATTCATAGAGCGTTGTGCGGCCGAATTTGAACTCGCTGGCAAACCCGTAGATCCCGGAGTCGTAGTCAAAAGAACGTATAAAGGTTCGGACTAAAGGTACCTGGATTCTGCAAGGGACTGATCGGGTTGACCCGGCGCTTGCTGTCGTCAGGCTGGAGTTGAGGTGGTGTACTTGTAGTCCTCCTCAAGTACAGATGGTATGGTGGTTCGGGTGATTCCTTATCGGCCGGTCTTACTTGTGATCCGTTTTACGGGTGCAACACTCGAAGAAGGATGGGTAACGCGGGGTCTACTTGTGGTCCGTTTCACGGGAGCAACACTCGAAGTAGACTGGTATGCCACGGGTTCTACTTGTGGTCCGTTTCACGGGGGCAACACTCGAAGTAGGTGTCGTGGTTTCAAACTCTGAGTAACGAGACGATTCACTCTGATTTCGCAACTTTCTTTATTTCAGAAGAACAATTCTTATATAATTAAATCTAAGAATGATATTGTTGAGCTATCAGCGTTTTGATAGCGGCCGAATTAACAAGACGAGGCTCAATTTTAATATTCAATTTATTATGGGTCAATTTAACCCCAAAACTAATTCCGCGGCCGATCCAAAACAATGCCGAAAAACAAGTGCCTAAAACCTAAGAGCTTGCGCAGAAGCTCCACCAAAGCTCCCAAAGTGCATACGCTACAAATAACAATAAAGCGCAAGCGAAACTGGGTGACAAAACAGAGAAGAATACATGCTGATAACAACAGCTTTATGATTATTTTAAATTCATTTTTTGGTGGCTGCTTGGCCCAACATCCTCCCCCCATTGAAGGGTGGGCCTTCAATAACCCTGTTGGAAGGACCAGCAGTCACATCCTTGCAGTGGTTTTTCCGTGGGTTGTCTTCCCTAGCATAGAGCGCCGACACATCCCGTGATAGTTCACCTTGTCCAGAAACCACACAGCCAAATCAAGTATTCTAAGCAACAGGGAGCCCGTGACCTAATTGGATTTGGCCAGCCGACAATAGGTCAAAGAATAAGCTGGCTCCAATCAACAGGTACACTCGCCGCGTTTTGTGGAAGTTGGGGTCAGCTAGATCCATATTGCCAGAATTCTTCCAGCCCGAAGCATCTATGTCCTGGCTAGGCTGATAGTCCGTTATATATGTGAAGCTACAACAGCCTCAATTTCCACTGAATACGTGCTAAGGCGGGACTTCAAGCACACATTAACGGATGCTCCGTTCGTTTCAAACCCAGCGTCGCCGAAACCGGCCACCGTTGTGGAGCATTTGGAACGGCCAAGCTGAAGTTCATTCGCCAGCCGCCACGAGATGAGGTGCACTTGTGAACCGGAATCCAATAAAACTCGGCAAGGCAAGAAGGCTTCAGATCGGCCACGAACGAGTACATTGGTTGTTGGCAGGAGCACTAGCTCAGCATTGCGATCCTGGTTCATAACAGGGTTGATGGGACGGGAGACTCGTGCAGGTGAAATCTGCCCGCGAGGGTGCAAAAAAATATGATGACGGTGATTGCACGCCGAGCAGCGGGAAGCTGAGCATCCGCGATTGAGATGGCCATCCTCCAGACAAACAAAACAGCGAGCCAGACCTCAATTGGCAAAGCACTAAACTTTGAACAAGAAGGAAGCTCGTGCACCAAAATACCACATAGGGCGCATAGAGCAGGACGGGCGTTAATAACCATGCACGAAGATCGGTTATTTGAAGATCTACCTCGGCCCACTTGGTTAGCTGGTGGATAACCCGACAAAGAAAAGTCGACGCATTCAAGAGTCCGGCACCTTTGCTCCAAGAAACGTGCCTTGGACTCCCAAGACGGAAGGCTGTCGTTGCTTCCGGCGAGAGTGTCTTCCCACTTGGCCTTTGTGGCAGGATCCAACTTCTGCAGAATAATCTGAATAAGCAAGCATCCGTAGATCTCGGTAGCGGATCCGGAACTCATAAGAGCCCGCATATGCCCATTGAACCGATCCGATATCTCCCGCAAAGTAGCAACAGACCCTAGCTCGACCACACGAAGCTGCAGGAACTCATTGATGTGAGACTGAAATTTTAAACGCCAGCGTGGGCAGCGATTCTCATGGAGCGCTTGGCAACCTCCACCTGAATTTCCACTTGCACATCAATCGCCAGCTGCGAGAATCTCCAATACAGATCACTCCCGATCTCGCTCCTTGGCCCAACAGATATGAACGTGCTAAAACATTCGTTAATGCCAGGGTCATCCACCTCTGAGTCGGCTGATTCAGATTTCTTGTTCCTGCATTGTTTTTTTTTGCTAGGGTTTTGCTTGCCTCGGTCAGTCGGTCGTTCTTCCCACTGATAATGCTGATTTCTGCGTCTGGCGCCGTCTACTAGTGCTGGGTTAATAGGTTGGATGTAGTTTTATGCTTATTACTAATTATTAATAGGTGTGCCAATAGATTAGTGGGTTTGTATATTGCGACATGCTGATGCTTTAGGTCGGCAGTTGGACTTATGTTTCGTTTCTGATCCTGACGGAATAACTCTTTCCAGAACTTTGCCCCTTTCTAACAAGGAGTATCCATATCATCAATCGAAAATAATTACTTTATTGACCTTAAGTCTACAGTTAAATCTCAGAAAGTTCGTTTCTTTCGTATGGCTGACTTTATGAAATTAAATAAGTTAATTTCGGTATTTGATTGGTCTGATTTACTGGCATGCGAGAATATAAACATCGCATTACAAAAACTTGATTTCACTTTGAACATATTTTTCGACGCTTGCGTGCCGTGGAAAAGTGAAAAAATCCGACGCTGCAAATTATAGAGGCATCCCTAAATTGTCAGCAATTCCAAAGCTTTTTGAAAAACGTATCACTCCACATTTGCAACACCTATGTAGTTTAATAATAACTTCCTGCCAGCATGGCTTCATGAAGCGCCGCTCCACCACTACCAACTTATTGGAGCCAACATCTTTTATCACGGATGGCTTCCGGAATGGCTTACAAACAGTCCGCGCCTCATCTGGGGTGCCCCAAGGAAGCCATCTTCGACCCCTACCCTTCGACCCCTTTTATACTGTTTATTAACGACTTGCCCCTTGCCTTAACTAATTCACTTGTACTTATGTTGTAGCGGTGCGGAGAACTCCAGGATCAAGGGGTACTAGCGCCACCTAGCGGGCGGTAGCCGTTGCAAGTGGCAACATTATACTCTAGTTTATCGGCAATCTGCAAGACTGCATTTCCGTTAACGTTAAGTCTCCCACTAATCCAAGCTCTAGCCCCGCCAGGAAGCTACTGCTAAACGCACCATGCTTTCTTTTCCAAACCGCATCTTGACCTGAAAAGTTGCTTTCTGAGAGGTTGCTTGAAAGGTAGCTGTTCAAGGCTATCCAAGAAGGAAAAGAGAAGTTGGATCAGGTTAAGTCGCGATCCGATCTTGTCCCGATCCAAGTCGAGATTTACTAGCTACACGGATTTAAAGTGTAAAACAGTGGATAGTAGAAGCGTTCTGGCCAGATTGTGGTCATATTAAATATTGTTTTCCCAGGCCCCTAAGGGTAAGTTCGATAAGCTGCAGAGCAGAGCAAATGAAAATGCTCTCACACAAACATTTTTTTATCTCATGGTGGGGAACGGTGGGTTTGGATAATCACCGTTTACCTCTGTCACGGAGACAGAAGCAGCGAGCAGGGCAAAGTTGATCCCCGCTCCAAGAAGCTTAGTCAATTTTCGGCACGGTCTCTATACAGTTCGGCGTGGGCATAAGTCCGATATGGCCCAAACATAAAACATGCAGTACGCGTAAAATTATAATATAAAGAAAAAACCCCGTTATAGTTAATACTAAATAATATCGTAGGTTAAAATTTCTAAAGTTTAAAAGTATAAGTTAAAGTCAATTATAATGATTCATGCCAATTCATGCCAATGAACAAGATTGGCATGAATTTGTAAAATTTAAATATGTAAAAGTTAAAAAAAAAATGTGAATATGAAAAGTGAATTGTGAGGCTACAGGAAAGTATTATCACGACCCAGTTTTAGCTGACCCAAAAGCCGTCGTGAGCGTCCGTAATCTGAATCCTCTAAATAACACCACGACATTTGCCGACGAGATATAGCCGGATTTCAACGCGTGCGGGATTAACAGGTTGCAAGACCACCAGCTCAGACGTTCGTTACAATGTACGCTGATGATGTTAAGCTATGCCTTCAGTATAAATTCACTAGCGCCCAGTCTAGACTTCAATCCGATTTGGATAATCTTCAAAATTGGTGTTTAGCAAATAATCTAAAGCTTAATGGATCGAAATGTAAGCTCATGTCTTTTTACCGATCTAGTCCTCACCAGGCTATGTACTTTCTCTATGGGATCGTTAACTCAGGTTAACGATCTAGGTTTCCTATTAGATTTGAGACTTAAATTTACCGACCATATATCTACCATGGTTAAAAAAGCTATGGGTGTGCTTGTTTTTATTCAAAGATGGTCAAAAGAATTTAATGACCCGTACATAACTAAAACGTTATATACATCACTGGTTCGTCCGATTCTTGAGTATGGATCGTGTGTCTGGAGTCCTCAATATGAAGTACACCAAGATCACATTGAATCTGTACAAAAAAACTTCCTTACTTTTGCTCTTAGGGGATTTAATTGGGATGCAAATCTTTATCTCTCCTCTTATCATAGTAGACTTTGACTAATAAACTTACCATCATTAACAAATCGTAGAACGATGCTGGTTGTCATGTTTCTATATAATCTTATTTATGGAAATATAGAATATGTAATATTATAGCCAGAATTTACTAACACCCTTAATAACACAGGCCGACAATTTCCGACTTTTTTTTTCCTCCACGCATAATTTTACCTGCTCCATAATCTTTAGGCTCCCCTGAACCAAAGTCCAGAACAAACATAGGTTCTATCACCCACCGTTTCCGCGGTACACCTAAGAGAAGAAATTGATCAAATTTTACCATATATTGAATTATGTAGGCCGTGTAATGGCTATGACCATCATTGTTTCCAGTACATTTCATTTTTGAAATGTATGTGTACTAACTAAAATTAAAAAATGGTATCTAGCAGTTACCATATCTTTGGAATACTCATCCAAAGTTGAAATCTAAGATTTTCTACGTTAACTTTTGGTCTTCTATGATTTTTCCCCAAACATTTTTCTATGGAAGATTTTTATTTTCTTATTGAAATCAGTAGATCAGTAGTTTTTAATCTCATATTTTCAAAAAGTCATGGCTATCTACAACTTCTGTAAAGCTTTACTAAACAAGCTGAACCTGCAATAGATACGTTTTGAATATAGAAACAGTTGTAGATAGCCATGACTTTTTGAAAATATGAGATTAAAAACTCCAATTTAATTGAAGAAAATATTGTTGAACAACCTATATTAAATTCAATAAAATTATTTCGAGTTTTTCCTTAAATCCAAAATTAAAACATGGTATGATCTACTGATTTCAATAAGAAAATAAAAATCTTCCATAGAAAAATGTTTGGGGAAAAATCATAGAAGACCAAAACAGTATTCGGAAGACGTAGGAGAGAGCGGAGGCGGCGGGGAAAGCAGTGGCTCACGACAGCGCAGCTGTGTTTAGAAAATGCAGAAAAGAGGAAATGCATTTGGGACGGCCAAAAGCGGAAGCGCGGGGGTATTTGGATAAAGTCCGGTGATCTGCATAATAACAATGTGAATCGGAGGCCCAAGCGGGGCAATAGGGGACCAACAAAGGGAACCAGCCAATGGAAATTCGACGGGAATTCGGGAAAGCATTAACGACGAGAACAGAGGCATGAAGGATTAACGGCAGGAAGCGAGATTTGAAAGGATTAACGGTCGCCTGAGGCGCTATGTAAGGAGGGCTTCTATGAAAGCTGGACGTGTTTAGTGTAAGTGTATATGGTAGACATTCAATCTCTATTGAAGCCATTAAAGAAATCCATAAAGGAGGTTATAAAAAGACTGGTTGACAACTGCATGCCGCGCATGAAAATGTTCATAAGGAACCGCGCCAGAACCCGCCAAAAGGAGAGGAACGAAACCACATGAGGCACCTACAGCGAATCAGCAATGGACAGCAAGCCCAGGATGAGTTGGTGCAAGAACCCAGAATATTGTTCTGGAGGATTTGCGGCGCAATAGGGGTAAGGGGCACAGCGGGAAACGCGCATCGATATCAGCAGTAAAGACGAAGACAGAGATCGCGAGGTGATGTCTCTCAAAGCTAGTTGGAGGATTATCAAGAGACGATCAGCAGTTGTCGGCGGTCGTCAAGGTCGGAGGATCTGTAGAATTAAAAAGGATGTGTCTTATCCAACTGGATAATACTTTCCAATAAAGACACTGAACTAGTGTCTTTATTCGAAAGTATTATTGTTTTCTTACACTAAGGCTTCTAGCTGTCGGCACAGCGGCAGAGCAGCCGTTTTACATATTTATATATACAAACGAAAGTCCTGTTAGTTACACTACTTATAACTCAAGAACGGCAGAACAGATTTGTCTGAAAATTGGTAGGGAGGTAGCTTAGAGCCAGGAGACGGACATATGATACTTTTTATCCCGTTCGACAGCGTTCCCGAGTGACTTGACATGAAACGTCAGTCACTATAAAACGTGGTATAACAAGAAAGAATCAGACTTGGAATAACAAAACGCAAATGACTGCTATGTAATTGACGTTACCACACAAAAAAGCGTGTCTGTCGTGTTCTTCATTTCATGATCGTCCAACCACAATACGCCACAGAGAAACGTGACAGGGTAATCTAGTTTTATATATAAGTAAAGTTACAGTATATGGAAACGGGCCTCTGCCCGAGAGTTATGCCTGCACATATAATATGTATGTGTAAAGTGGTCAGCGTGGGAACCATACTGACTCGGCTCTAAATGTTGAATGCAATTGCATTTCATATTACGTATGCACTTGAAATGTGTTTGGGCACTTGACACGCTGTCGCTGAGTACATTATTGGTATTTATGTTTTGTAATAAGAACTCATGTGTGCATACACCACAGATCAGAAATTCAGGCCATGATAGACACCGGAGCAACGGCTAGCTTCATTCCTGAAAAGTTAGCGGAGAGCCCAGAAATCGCTGGAAAACGAACACCAACGAGAGGATTGGTAAAGATGGCCAATGGGAACCACACGGAAACTCTAATGTAGTAGTCTAATGCAGTAGTTGGCACAACAACAACATGCACAGGCCACCAAGTCACGATCCCGAAAAAAAAGATGGAGCTCGCTCCGAGAGCGAACGGGAAAAAAGGTTCATTGAGGAGAAGCTAGTGGCCTTCGCAAACCAGAAGGGTTGTTTCAACGTAACGGACTACAGGATTACGATGAATGACGACATCCCAATAAAACAGAGGTATTATCCCAAGAACCGAAAATACAAAGGGAGATGAATGCAAAGGTGGAGGAACTGCTGCAGAAGGAATGCTACGAGCCTTCGAAAAGTGCGTATAGACGAATAAGACGGGACAATGGAGAATGTGCATGGACTTCCGCCAAATAAACGCAAATGCCATTCGATGCCACGAATAAACAACATAATCCACGAAGCAAAATCCACGAAGGAGGTGATAGAAAGGCTGGTGGAGAACTGCATGCCGCGAATAAAAATGTTTATAAGGCTATAAGCATGCACTTCGCTCGAAGAAGTGATGGGTCTAGCCGAGGAATTTCAGGAGCTGGCCTTGGAGGAAGATGTCTTTAATAGGTAAGCCTCCGCGGTAGACAGGAGTTGGCCGAAAGAGGAACTGCACCAGAACCCACCAGAGCAACAGAGCCCTCAGGACAGGGATGGAGGCAGAGATGGCAGCCTGATGATCGACGCCAAATGCGGCAGCAAAAGCCGAACCAAAATTGAACGGTAGACACAGAGGAGCCATGGGCGATTTGTGCGGATTTCGTAAGACCTTTGTCGAGGTCCGAGCATGCTACCACCATGCTGTTGGTGATGATTGATCGATTTTCAAAGTGGACGGAGATGGTTCCAATGCGGAAAGCCGCAACCGAGACGCTGCAGAAGGCAATCCGCGAAAGAATTATCGCTATATACGGGGTGCCAAAGGTGATGGTAACAGATAATGGTGTGCAATTCAGCAGTAGGAGTTTCCAAAAATTCCTCGAAGAGCTCGGAGTGCGCCACAAATTTACCGCACCTTATAATATGGCGGAAAATCCGACGGAAAGAGACAATAGTCTTGACCGACAATGATCGCCCAGATTGGCGGCGAAGATCAGAGGATATGGGCCAGAGTTAATGCTGGCAGTGAACTCAAGCGTGTCCGACTCCACGGGATACTTGCCATGCTTCGTAACACAAGGCAGACCATAACGAGGCGAAGAGCGCGTATAGCCCACCCATCGTTATGGTGAAAACAAAGACGGGTTAAAGTATAAAGTCCGAGGACTTTCGCCAAATATACGAAAAATCAATAAAGGATGCGTACCCGATGCCACGAATCAATTTTATACTAGAGCAACTTACGGAAGCAAGATTTTTCAGCAGCCTTGACCTTAAAGGCGGCAAATTAAAGGATAAACACGGACAAGTGCCATTTCTCCAGGGAAGAGCTACTGCACCTGGGCCAACGGATATCGAGTCAGGGCATGGATCACTGTGCAGTTCTGACGCAGGACACTGATGAGGGCGAGCGAGTAGTCACTTACGCCAGTTGAACCCTGATAGGATCAGAGAAAAATTACTCCACGACTAAGAAAGAGTGCCTAGCAGTAATATGGGCGATTCGTCAGATAAGACCATACCTGCAGGGCTGATCCTTATGAAATTTCGTGCATAAGATATTTTTTTGGGCAAATATAACAGTCCCAACTTTCTAACTTAAAAAACACGAAATTTATGGCATTTCCGATCAATCTGCACAACTGCATGCCGCGCATGAAAATGTTCATAAGGAACCGCGCCAGAACCCGCCAGAACAACAGAGCCCCCCAGGAGAAGGATGGATGCAGCGAGAGGAACGAAACCACATGAGGCACCTACAGCCGAATCAGCAATGGGCAACAAGTCCAAGGTAGCAACAGCCGACCCAACATTGGACGGTAGACCCAAGGCAATAGAAGGCGAATCAGCAATGGACAGCAAGCTCAGGGTGAGTTGGTGCAAGAACCCAGAATATTGTTCTGGAGGATTTGCGGCGCAATAGGGGTAAGGGGCACAGCGGGAAACGCGCATCGATATCAGCAGTAAAGACGAAGACAGAGATCGCGAGGTGATGTCTCTCAAAGCTAGTTGGAGGATTATCAAGAGACGATCAGCAGTTGTCGGCGGTCGTCAAGGTCGGGAATCTGTAGAATTAAAAAGGATGTGTCTTATCCAACTGGATAATACTTTCGAATAAAGACACTGAACTAGTGTCTTTATTCGAAAGTATTATTGTTTTCTTACACTAAGGCTTCTAGCTGTCGGCACAGCGGCAGAGCAGCCGTTTTACATATTTATATATACAAACGAAAGTCCTGTTAGTTACACTACTTATAACTCAAGAACGGCAGAACAGATTTGTCTGAAAATTGGTAGGGAGGTAGCTTAGATCCAGCAGACGGACATAGGATACTTTTTATCCCGTTCGACAGCGTTCCCGAGTGACTTGACATGAAACGTCAGTCACTATAAAACGTGGTATAACAAGAAAGAATCAGACTTGGAATAACAAAACGCAAATGACTGCTATGTAATTGACGTTACCACACAAAAAAGCGTGTCTGTCGTGTTCTTCATTTCATGATCGTCCAACCACAATACGCCACAGAGAAACGTGACAGGGTAATCTAGTTTTATATATAAGTAAAGTTACAGTATATGGAAACGGGCCTCTGCCCGAGAGATATGCCTGCACATATAATATGTATGTGTAAAGTGGTCAGCGTGGGAACCATACTGACTCGGCTCTAGATGTTGAATGCAATTGCATATCATATTACGTATGCACTAGAAATGTGTTTGGGCACTTGACACGCTGTCGCTGAGTACATTATTGGTATTTATGTTTTGTAATAAGAACTCATTTGTGCATACACCACAGATCAGAAATTCAGGCCATGATAGACACCGGAGCAACGGCTAGCTTCATTCCTGAAAAGTTAGCGGAGAGCCCAGAAATCGCTGGAAAACGAACACCAACGAGAGGATTGGTAAAGATGGCCAATGGGAACCACACGGAAACTCTAATGTAGTAGTCTAATGCAGTAGTTGGCACAACAATAACATGCACAGGCCACCAAGTCACGATCCCGAAAAAAAAGATGGAGCTCGCTCCGAGAGCGAACGGGAAAAAAGGTTCATTGAGGAGAAGCTAGTGGCCTTCGCAAACCAGAAGGGTTGTTTCAACATAACGTACTACAGGATTACGATGAATGACGACATCCCAATAAAACAGAGGTATTATCCCAAGAACCGAAAATACAAAGGGAGATGAATGCAAAGGTGGAGGAACTGCTGCAGAAGGAATGCTTCGAGCCTTCGAAAAGTGCGTATAGACGAATAAGACGGGACAATGGAGAATGTGCATGGACTTCCGCCAAATAAACGCAAATGCCATTCGATGCCACGAATAAACAACATAATCCACGAAGCAAAATCCACGAAGGAGGTGATAGAAAGGCTGGTGGAGAACTGCATGCCGCGAATAAAAATGTTTATAAGGCTATACGCATGCACTTCGCTCGAAGAAGTGATGGGTCTAGCCGAGGAATTTGAGGAGCTGGCCTTGGAGGAAGATGTCTTTAATAGGTAAGCCTCCGCGGTAGACAGGAGTTGGCCGAAAGAGGAACTGCACCAGAACCGACCAGAGCAACAGAGCCCTCAGGACAGGGATGGAGGCAGAGATGGCAGCCTGATGATCGACGCCAAATGCGGCAGCAAAAGCCGAACCAAAATTGAACGGTAGACACAGAGGAGCCATGGGCGATTTGTGCGGATTTCGTAAGACCTTTGTCTAGGTCCGAGCATGCTACCACCATGCTGTTGGTGATGATTGATCGATTTTCAAAGTGGACGGAGATGGTTCCAATGCGGAAAGCCGCAACCGAGACGCTGCAGAAGGCAATCCGCGAAAGAATTATCGCTATATACGGGGTGCCAAAGGTGATGGTAACAGATAATGGTCTGCAGTTCAGCAGTAGGAGTTTCCAAAAATTCCTCGAAGAGCTCGGAGTGCGCCATAAATTTACCGCACCATATAATCTGACGGAAAATCCGACGGAAAGAGACAATAGTCTTGACCGACAATGATCGCCCAGATTGCCGGCGAAGATCAGAGGATATGGGCCAGAGTTAATGGTGGCAGTGAACTCAAGCGTGTCCGACTCCACGGGATACTTGCCATGCTTCGTAACACAAGGCAGACCATAACGAGGCGAAGAGCGCGTATAGCCCACCCATCGTTATGGTGAAAACAAAGACGGGTTAAAGTATAATGTCCGAGGACTTTCGCCAGATATACGAAAAATCAATAAAGGATGCGTACCCGATGCCACGAATCAATTTTATACAAGAGCAACTTAGGGAAGCAAGATTTTTCAGCAGCCTTGACCTTAAAGGCGGCAAATTAAAGGATAAACACGGACAAGTGCCATTTCTCCAGGGAAGAGCTACTGCACCTGGGCCAACGGATATCGAGTCAGGGCATGGATCACCGAAAGGTTGCGGCGACTTCTGAGTTGAAACCCCTAACTGTGCAGTTCTGACGCAGGACACTGATGAGGGCGAGCGAGTAGTCACTTACGCCAGTTGAACCCTGATAGGATCAGAGAAAAATTACTCGACTACTAAGAAAGAGTGCCTAGCAGTAATATGGGCGATTCGGCAGATAAGACCATACCTGCAGGGCTGATCCTTATGAAATTTCGTGCATAAGATATTTTGCAAATATAACAGTCCCAACTTTCTAACTTAAAAAACACGAAATTTATGGCATTTCCGATCAATCAGTTCTATGGCAGCTATAGGATATAGTCGTCAGATCGCGGCCTTTCCGACTTATACACTGCCTGCAAACAAAAAAAGGATATGTGCAGCGACCAGTGGCGCCAGCGACTATCCTGGCGACTATGGCGTGAGTGCAGTTCTGACGCACGACACTGATGAGGGCGAGCGAGTGGTCGCTTACGCCAGTCGAACGCTGATAGGAGCACGGAAGAATTACCTGGCGAATATGAAAGAGTGCCTAGCCATAATATGGGCAATTCAGCAGCTGAGACCATAGCTGGAGGGGTACTAGTTCAACGTGATTACGGACCATATGGCACTGAAATGGCTGAATAATATAGAGAGCCCACTGGGAAGGATTGCGAGACGGGTCTTTGAGCTGCAACAGTATGACTATGTTATCAGCTTCCTTATGTCTCTATGCATCCCTGGCAGGAAGTACCTTGCTACTACCCCTGCAATTGTCTTTCCTCTGCCTAGATATCCCGCTGTCGGTGCGTCGTGGTTCTTCTTCAGCTGTCTTTGGCATATAATGCCTTCGGCATTCTCGGCTCTCTGCCTTGGGCTACGAAACACGGGGAGTATCCCATGGAGTCGGACATGCTTAAGTTTACTGCCAGCATCAACTCTGGCCAGTGTTCGTCCCATGACCTCTGATCCTCTCCTGCCAATTGGGCGATCATTTTTTTCACCGTCCTGTTTGCCCTTTCCGCCGGACTTTCCTGCGATGTGTATGGTGAGGAGTTTTTATACCCTTGCAGAGGGTATTATAATTTTGGTCAAAAGTGTACAACGCAGTGAAGGATACATCTCCGACCCTATAAATATATATATATATATATATATATATATATAATATGTATATATATTCTTGATCAGGATCACCTCCTGAGTCGATATGATCATGTCCGTCTGTCCATTTCTACGCAAGCTAATCTCTCAGTTTTAAAGCTATCGAGTTGAAACTTTGCCCACATCCTTCTTTCCTTTGTAGGCAGTATATAAGTCGCAACGGCCGGGAACGGTCGACTACTTGCCATATAATTGATTGATCGGAAATGCCATAACTTTGGTGTTTTTTAAGTTAGAAAGATGGGATTTGGTACAGATTCTATTTTGAAAAAAACAATCTGATTTTTCGAATTTCATAAGGATCGGCCAACTATATACGATCCGCTATATATCTAATAATATAAGCTGCGTGGCGCCACTTAGCGGACTGCGACTCAACTGCAACGGTATATAAACTTCTCCGCCCTAAGTTTACTTTCCTTTCTTGTTTGAAACTCCTACTGGTGAACTGGACACCATTATCTGTTTTCTTTTCGCGGATGTCTTTCTGCAGCGTCTCGGTTGTGGCTTTCCGTATTGGCACCATCACCTTCTACTTAGAGAATCAGTCAATCATTACCAACAGCATGGTGTTCCCATAAGGCCCCATGGGTCCTGCTTCTGACTTGGTTTGTACCGCAGCACCTTCTGTGTCTTGCCAATCGGTACACACAGCTTCCATGATGCTACTTCCTAGCTTGGCAAGGCTCTATGTGGAACATGTCGGTACACCAGCTTCTCTTCTTTTATGTATTCTGGACATTTCTGTGGGTTTTCTCGTATTTGCTTCTTCAGTGCGCTTATCCATATGCATTCAACGTCTTCGCTTGCTGTGGCATTTCTTAACTTTTGCATAATTGGCTGGCGGTAAAGTGCCATTTGTCCAAATCGGACATTGGGTTCGCGGCGAAATTAGCACCAAGGCACGACAGGCCGTATACTGTGGTGAACTTCGTATCGCCAGTAATCCCTGTGCTACGCCACGTTGTCATAAAAAAGAAAAAAGGGCACCCCTGAGTGAGCTAAAAGGAAAGGAGTCGGCCCCACAGGCATAAACAATAATTAATAATCATAAAAAAAATAAGGGACAAAGGGTGAAGACAAAAAAAGGTAAAAAAATATGTAAACAAAATCACAAAAAAAAATTTACACCAACAAAAAAAAAATGGCTTATAAAAGGAGAAATACACAAAAAAAAATTTTAAGAACAAATTTTAATGAAAAAAATATACATGTTCGTGCGTAAAGCGTTGTTCGGCCACTACGTCGAATTTGAACTCGCGGGCACAACGGTAGGTCCCGGAGTCGTATTAAAAAAACGTATAAAACCCGGATTAACTGGATTCTGAAAGGGACTCATCGGGTTGACCAGGCGCTTGCTGTGATCAGGCTGGAGTTGATGTGAAATACTTAAAGTCCGGGGCTGGTTCTCCACAAGTACAGATGGTACGGAGTTTCGGCTGATTCCTTATCGGCCGGTCCTACTTGTGGTCCGTTTCACGGGACCAACACTCGAAGTAGACTGGTATGCTCGGGTTCTACTTGTGGTCCGTTTCACGGGACCAACACTCGAAGTAGGTGCCGTAGTTCAAACACTGAGTAACGAGGCGATTCACTCTGATTTCGCAACTTTTTTTATTTCAGAAGAACAATTCTTATATAAGAAGCTAAATTATACATAATTAAATCTAAGAAAGGTCAATGTTACGTGCTAAAACTAATGTTAATGCCAGGTCCCGCTGATAATGCTGATTTCTGCTTCTGGCGCCGTCTACTAGTGCTGGGTTAATAGGTTGGATGTAGTTATATGCTTATAACTAATTACACTGTGCGACAAAAAAAAAAACGAAATACACTTGTAAAACGAGATATTGTAGGTTGTTAATCTGGTCGAAGAGAACTCAAAACAAGAAAGGAAAGCTAACTTCGGGCGGAGCCGAAGTTTATATACCCTTGCAGTTGAGTCGCAGTTCGCTAGGTGGCTCCACGAATCTTATATAATTAGATATATAGCGGATCGTATATAGTTGGCCGATCCTTATGAAATTTGGCAAATCGAATTATTTTGCCAAAAGAGGAATCCTTTAAAACTCCCATCCTCCTAACTTGAAAACCAACGAAGTTATAGCATTTCCGATCAATCAGTTATACGGCAGCTATAGGATATAGTCGGCCGATCCTTATGAAATTCGACAAATCAGATTGTTTTTCCCAAAATAGAATCTGTACCTAATCCCATCTTTCTAACTTAAAAAACAACAAAGTTATGCCAATTTCGATCGTTATATGACAGCTATAGGATATAGTCGGCCGATCCTTATGAAATTTTGTACAGAAGATACTTTGGTTAAATATAACATGTGTGGAAAGTCCCAACCCTCTAACTTAAAAAACACCAAAGTTATGGCATTTCCGATCAATCAGTTATATGGCAGCTATAGGATATAGTCGACCGATCCCGGCCGTTCCGACTTATATACTGCCTGCAACAGAAAGAAGGGTGTGTGCAAAGTTTCAACTCGATAGCTTTAAAACTGAGAGACTAGTTTGCGTAGAAACAGACAGGAAAGGTCAATGTTATGAACGTGCTAAAACTAATGTTAATGCCTGGGTCATTCACCTCAATCTGAGTCTGCTGACTCAGATTGCTTGTTCATGCGTTGCTTGTATCGGTCAGTCGGTCATTCATTCCGCTGATAATGCTGATTTCTGCTTCTGGCCCCGTCTACTAGGGCTGCCTAACCTACCTACTAACGGTTGGATGTAGTTTTAGGTTTAATACTAATTATAAATAGGTGTGTCAATAGGTAAGTGGGTTTGTTAGTGGGTTTGCAACAGCGACATGCTGATGCATATTGATTGCATCAAATTACAAAGTGTGCATATAGGGTAGTAGGTCTTGGCACTAGGTGCCAACATTCTCCCCCCCCCAGGGGACTCAATCCAATGCGGCTGTGCCTTGTTGTTGGACCGTCTCAGTGAACCGTTGTGTACCCTTGCAGTAGAAAATATTGTGGATATTAAAACTAATTACTAAAAATCTAATGTTAATACTTTAGAAATACTTTGGGCTTTGTGAAATACTCATTCTCAGGACTTATAGGGCGAGGTCATGGAGCTTGGCATCATTCTTTTTAAACTGGGTCTATGAGTGAGTAAGCTGTTTGAGTCTCTCCTCGAAGTATCCTTCAGTCTGTCCTGTCTGTACTGTCTGTCCTGTTTGTCCTGTCTGACTGTCTGTCCTGTCTCTCTATCCTGCCTGCATGTCCTGTCTGTCTGTACTGTCTGTCCTGCCAGGTCTGTCTGTCGTATACAATATACAATGTACAACAATGTACAATGTAATACAATGTACAACAATATATAGATGTCGGGAAATGTTGGTCGTTTTTCTCAGTCATTTTTTATTTTGCACACGCAGCGAGTCGCAATGATATTCTTCTTTATGACCTTTCACTTCCGATGGCTGTTCTCGATTGCCTTCCCTTTCTACTTCCTTCCTTCCATCATTGCGCCACGCTCAGCAGGGCTTTACTCTCTTTCCCTACCGCGCTCTTATTCTAATAAGCTTCTCTCTCTTCATTTTCAATGCTCATTTATTTCCTTTTGGACCATACACTTAACTTATAAATAATCAGTAAATATTATTTGAATTAAATCTATCTTATCTCCGACACGGCCTTCCTGACTATAACACGTCCTCTTGTTGCTTTGCATAGTACAAGATATATCAGAACACATCATTGTCAATATTTTATATTACTTAGCTTATCCCTATGATTACAAAGCTTACTTATACTTCAAAACAAAATCAATTGCACTTCTTGTGCCTTCAAGCGTTTTGACGGGATAACACTTCTCAAATTCTCTAGAGTACAAGCTCTCTTCCGTACAAACCCAACCACTTGGATATCCATCAGAGATTAGCTTAGCAGGATAACTTTCTTTTCTTTCACATATCTTAGACTACACGCTCTCTTCCGCTCAAGCTCAATCATCTGGTTACCAATTCACTTTTCATCAAATCATAATTTTAGCAGGCTTCTCTCATACAAATCAGAGTACTACGCTCTCTTCTGCATAAAATTTTTCCCTCGCAGCCCTCTTGGGTCACAGATCTCTTGCTTGCATGCACTACTTTTTGCCGTCGTCAAGCTCTTCTTCAAATTCCAAGGTCTCTCGATCTTTAGGCACACTACGCACACTATCATGCGGGTATTTATACACCCTTCTAGTTGTCAATGATTTTAACAAATATCGGTCACCATCTAGCAATTGTACAATTTCGAATGGTCCCTTAAACTTTGGATCCAACTTCGTTTGGTGCCGCTCTTCGCTTTTCAGCAATACATGATCGCCAATTTTATGCCTTACTACCTGAGCATGCTTTTTATTTACTCTTGCCTTATCATACTGAGCATTCTTACTTATGCCTTCCTTAGCTTCCTTCCTAGCCTTATTCAGATCTACACGCTCTTCCTCATTTACAGTGAGCATTCCCAAGGGTCTCGCTTCTTTGCCAATCATCAGCTCTAATGGACTATGGTTAGTTACCCGGTTCATGGTACAGTTTATTGCCAATTGTACTTCGCCCAATGCTTCTTGCCATGTTTGCTCACTTGTCTCTACAGCCTTTAGCATGCCCTTTAGCACACTCATAACGCGCTCCACCTGGCCATTTGCCCTACTGGCACCCGTTGCTACTACATGAAGGTCAATTTTGTTATTGGAACAGAATTTTCGAAATTCGCTACTCGTGAAGCATCTACCTTGGTACGCTATAATTCTGTTAGGAACACCAAATACTGATATCGCAAACTTTACTGACTGTATGCAGTTCACCGTGTCCAAGTTCCACGTGTGGTAAAGGTAAACAAATTTGGTGAAGGCATCAATTTGAACTATTACGTATTCCTTCTCGTCCTTTTTTCCGCTTAATTTCCCACTAATATCAATGTGCACCGTATGCCATGGTATCTCTACTTTGGGAATGGGATGTAACTCCGATTGTATTTTACCTGACACCGGTTTTGACAATTTACATGTCACACAATTTTCTACAAATCTTCGCACGTATTTTGACATTCCATCAAACCAATATTGCTCGTAAATCTTATCTAGGGTTTTTTGCCACCCCAAGTGCATTACAGCTTCGTGAACATGATTAACCACCGACCACCTGAATGCCCTGGGTACGACTGGCAAGCATCGTGTCTTCCCATTTCTTTGAATTTTACGATGCAGCAAACGGGATCACTAGTTAGCACCTTAATAATTTTTTTTCGAATTTCCTCATGCTTTTCGCTCCACTCAAATTCGTTTATTTTTTTTGTTAGCAGATAAAGAGGCTTCATTACTTCTGAGAAATGCGGGACAAATTTCCTAAAGTAAGATGCTAAACCTATGAACTGTGTAGTTTGTGTGACTGATTCTGGTTTGGGAAGTTGTGTTAGTGCTTGCATTTTTTGAGGATTGGGTTTTAGCTCGCCATCTCTTATAAGAAAACCTAAGTACTCTATCTCCGTTTGCAGAAATTTGCATTTTTTAATGTTAAAGGAAAAGCCTGACTTTGATAATACGCTTAGAACTGTTTCCAATCTGTCAAATGCTTCCTCTATAGTACTAGAAACAATTAATACGTCATCGATATAGACTACTGCATACTTATTAACCAAATCTCCTTAAGCTCGAACTATGGCACGTTGAAAGACTGACGAAGCGTTTTTGAGGCCATAGGGCATAGCTAAAAATTCATATTGACCCTCTGGTGTCACGAATGCAGTTCGCTCAACTGAATCGGGGTGAATTGGCACCTGATAGAAGCCACTGGCCATGTCTAGGCTAGAGAAATATTTAGCGCCTTGCAGGCGATCTATTTGGTCTGATATTAATGGCAAGGGGTATCTATCTGACACAGTATTTGCGTTGAGTTCTCGATAATCTATGCACAGTCTGTCACTGCCGTCCTTCTTTTTTACAAGTAACATTGGACTAGCGAAAGGGGAGCTTCTTGGTCTAATTACGTTGGATTCTAGCATTTGCTGAATCTTTTCTCTTACTATTTCTTTCTCACTCTCGCTAAGACGATATGGTCGTCTCTGTACTGTTTTGTTTACGTCCACTAAACGGATTTCTAAAGAACCTGTCGTGAGACCAAGTGCATTACACCGAGAGGCATTCATTTGCATTAGGACGTCCCTTGAGCATGTTGAGCAACACTGCTGCCGGCGTCTCGTTGCCTTCGTAGCGTTCCATGAGCAAATCTCTGAATTGCGACCAGCTCATTCCGGGAAAACAAATTTGCGAAAGCCACTGCGATGCACTACCGAGTAGCGATTTGCTGAGCGTCATCACCAAGGATGCACCTTCTTGTGGATGTTCACTTAAAATCATATCCGCCGTTTTGCACCATGCTGCCGCGTCGGCTTCTGCAGCTTCGGGGTTGAATATCGGTAACATCGCGGTAACAATGTTGGTCGTTTTTCTCAGTCATTTTCTATTTTGCACACGCAGCGAGTCGCAATGATATTCTTCCTTATGACCTTTCACTTCCGATGGCTGTTCTCGATTGCCTTCCCTTTCCACTTCCTTCCTTTCATCATTGCGCCACGCTCAGCAGGGCTTTACTCTCTTTCCCTACCGCGCTCTTATTCTAATAAGCTTCTCTCTCTTCATTTTCAATGCTCGTTTATTTCCTTTTGGACCATACACTTAACTTATAATTAATCAGTAAATATTATTTGAATTAAATCTATCTTATCTCCGACATAGATATATTGCTCTGTCTCTCTCTATAGAATATCCACGAAAAATGAGCATTATTATTACGCTTTTAAATATATCATTTCGTCATGTTATTTGGAACGTCATTAAAAAATCTCAATGACCAAGAATGGGTGACCCCATATAAATGTCGGGAATGATCGAGGATTTGAAGAGGATCCGAGGAGCCCTCCAGCCCGAGGTGGATGATACCATGCCTCACGTGACTCATGGCCAGTTGGTCGCCATTTACGAGGACTTTAAGGCCATCCACGGCGCGCTTGTAGAATTGTAGAATTTTAAAGATCAGCAGCTACTTGGAATGGACCGATCCTGGATTTGAGGAGCTGCAAACTCTTTAGACACACTACGCACACTATCATGCGGGTATTTATACACCCTTCTAGTTGTCAATGATTTTAACCAATATCGGTCACCATCTAGCAATTGTACAATTTCGAATGGTCCCTTAAACTTTGGATCCAACTTCGTTTGGTGCCGCTCTTCGCTTTTCAGCAATACATGATCGCCAATTTTATGCCTTACTACCTGAGCATGCTTTTTATTTACTCTTGCCTTATCATACTGAGCATTCTTACTTATGCCTTCCTTAGCTTCCTTCCTAGCCTTATTCATCTCCACGCTCTTCCTCATTTACAGTGAGCATTCCCAAGGGTCTCGCTTCTTTGCCAATCATCAGCTCTAATGGACTATGGTTAGTTACCCGGTTCATGGTACAGTTTATTGCCAATTGTACTTCGCCCAATGCTTCTTGCCATGTTTGCTCACTTGTCTCTACAGCCGTTAGCATGCCCTTTAGCACACTCATAACGCGCTCCACCTGGCCATTTGCCCTACTGGCACCCGTTGCTACTACATGAAGGTCAATTTTGTTATTGGAACAGAATTTTCGAAATTCGCTACTCGTGAAGCATCTACCTTGGTACGCTATAATTCTGTTAGGAACACCAAATACTGATATCGCAAACTTTACTGACTGTATGCAGTTCACCGTGTCCAAGTTCCACGTGTGGTAAAGGTAAACAAATTTGGTGAAGGCATCAATTTGAACTATTACGTATTCCTTCTCGTCCTTTTTTCCGCTTAATTTCCCACTAATATCAATGTGCACCGTATGCCATGGTATCTCTACTTTGGGAATGGGATGTAACTCCGATTGTATTTTACCTGACACCGGTTTTGACAATTTACATGTCACACAATTTTCTACAAATCTTCGCACGTATTTTGACATTCCATCAAACCAATATTGCTCGTAAATCTTATCTAGGGTTTTTTGCCACCCCAAGTGCATTACAGCTTCGTGAACATGATTAACCACCGACCACCTGAATGCCCTGGGTACGACTGGCAAGCATCGTGTCTTCCCATTTCTTTGAATTTTACGATGCAGCAAACTATTCCTGATTTCATAAGAATTAGCTGTTTCTTTCTGCATTTCATCACTATTTAACTCGGTCATGATTTGCGATATGTCTTGATCACGCTTCTGTTCGGATATAAGCCAGTTGTGGGTTATAGTTGCCAAGTCAACTCGTCCCTCCACTACCTTACTCAAACTTTCCTGCTCTACTATGGTGACGGGATTCCTAGACAAGCAGTCAACGAGAGCCATTTGGCTCCCTTTTTTATATTCCACCTGGAATTCGTATGACTGCAGAAATGACCACCAACGATGAACTCGCGGCGTCAATGCCGCTTTCTTTTGACTTGCACTAACAGACATTCAGTCCGTATATACTGTGAACTTTCTGCCGCTTAAATAATGTCGGAAATTTCTAATCGCATTGTACACCCCCAATGTCTCGAGTTCATACGAATGATATTTTGACTCGGATATTGTGGTGCATTTACTGTAATACTCAACTACACGGCGCTGACCATCTACCATGTGCAATAGCATAGCGCCATACCCATTGGCGCTAGAATCCGTATGCAGCTCTATTGGTAAATTTGGATCGAGTATGATCAAAACGGGATCACTAGTTAGCACCTTAATAATTTTTTTTCGAATTTCCTCATGCTTTTCGCTCCACTCAAATTCGTTTATTTTTGATGTTAGCAGATAAAGAGGCTTCATTACTTCTGAGAAATGTGGGACAAATTTCCTAAAGTAAGATGCTAAACCTATGAACTCTCTAGTTTGTGTGACTGATTCTGGTTTGGGAAGTTGGGTTAGTGCTTGTATTTTTCGAGGATTGGGTTTTAGCTCGCCATCTCTTATAAGAAAACCTAAGTACTCTATCTCCGTTTGCAGAAATTTGCATTTTTTAATGTTAAAGGAAAAGCCTGACTTTGATAATACGCTTAGAACTGTTTCCAATCTGTCAAATGCTTCCTCTATAGTACTAGAAACAATTAATACGTCATCGATATAGACTACTGCATACTTATTAACCAAATCCCCTTAAGCTCGAACTATGGCACGTTGAAAGACTGACGAAGCGTTTTTGAGGCCATAGGGCATAGCTAAAAATTCACATTGACCCTCTGGTGTCACGAATGCAGTTCGCTCAACTGAATCGGGGTGAATTGGCACATGATAGAAGCCACTGGCCATGTCTAGGCTAGAGAAATATTTAGCGCCTTGCAGGCGATCTATTTGGTCTGATATTAATGGCAAGGGGTATCTATCTGACACAGTATTTGCGTTGAGTTCTCGATAATCTATGCACAGTCTGTCACTGCCGTCCTTCTTTTTTACAAGTAACATTGGACTAGCGAAAGGGGAGCTTCTTGGTCTAATTACGTTGGATTCTAGCATTTGCTGAATCTTTTCTCTTACTATTTCTTTCTCACTCTCGCTTAGACGATATGGTCGTCTCTGTACTGTTTTGTTTACGTCCACTAAACGGATTTCTAAAGAACCTGTCGTAACACGTCTATTTGGAATGCCATCAATGAGACATTTGGAATATTTGGCCAGTATGTCGTTTAATTTTAACTCCAAATTAACATTAATTTTATGATCTATGTCGTTTACATTTTTATCATTATTTAAAGACAATACGGTTTGAGTTTTGTAGATATCGAATTAATCTCTTTCTAAAGTTACCCCAAAACCAAGCTCAAAAATGTCTTGTCAAATTATCATATCATATTTGAGGCACTTATTATCTACTACATGAAATGACAATTCAAAATTAAATTCAGAAATTTGTATGGTGGACAGAATCTGCATATTGCAAAATCAAAGAAAAATGGAAACTTCTCACCAAATTGAATTGCAGCCCCATTTGGCTGATGTAATGCGCACATGTCTACTCTCCTTTCGTTGCTGCTTCGGCTCGCTGTTGCTCTTCCTCTCGTACACACTGAAGCGATATGTCCAACGCCGCCACACTTGAAGCAAGTTATTGTTGATCTCTCTCGTACCATCGTTGTTCTGTTGTTGCTTTCGCCATGTCTAGTCTCGTTTCGTTCTTCTGTTCTCCTCTTGCGACACTCCATTGCCTTATGTCCAAGTTTTCCGCAATTATGGCATCTAATCGGCGCCTGCATTTTGAATCTCTTCCTCTCGGGTCCCTCTGATCCAGAAAATTCTGAATTTCTGCTGAACGTGTGCGCCTTGAGTTGTTGTTGCAGTTCAGCACGTGTTTTTATGTTTGTGGTGAACGCTACACGCTGCAGTCTAGGGTCAGTTTGGGATGCATGGCCAAGACTAGGGATATAGCGATCTCCTCATGGGTCATTGATTTCCACTTGGTCAATAACGATGTAATTATTCGGCTTGTATACACCGAGAGGCATTCATTTGCATTAGGACGTCCCTTGAGCATGTTGAGCAACACTGCTGCCGGCGTCTCGTTGCCTTCGTAGCGTTCCATGAACAAATCTCTGAATTGCGACCAGCTCATTCCGGGAAAACAAATTTGCGAAAGCCACTGCGATGCACTACCGAGTAGCGATTTGCTGAGCGTCATCACTAAGGATGCACCTTCTTGTGGATATTCACTTAAAATCATATCCGCCGTTTTGCACCATGCTGCCGCGTCGGCTTCTGCAGCTTCGGGGTTGAATATCGGTAACATCGCGGTAACAATGTTGGTCGTTTTTCTCAGTCATTTTCTATTTTGCACACGCAGCGAGTCGCAATGATATTCTTCCTTATGACCTTTCACTTCCGATGGCTGTTCTCGATTGCCTTCCCTTTCCACTTCCTTCCTTTCATCATTGCGCCACGCTCAGCAGGGCTTTACTCTCTTTCCCTACCGCGCTCTTATTCTAATAAGCTTCTCTCTCTTCATTTTCAATGCTCGTTTATTTCCTTTTGGACCATACACTTAACTTATAATTAATCAGTAAATATTATTTGAATTAAATCTATCTTATCTCCGACATAGATATATTGCTCTGTCTCTCTCTATAGAATATCCACGAAAAATGAGCATTATTATTACGCTTTTAAATATATCATTTCGTCATGTTATTTGGAACGTCATTAAAAAATCTCAATGACCAAGAATGGGTGACCCCATATAAATGTCGGGAATGATCGAGGATTTGAAGAGGATCCGAGGAGCCCTCCAGCCCGAGGTGGATGATACCATGCCTCACGTGACTCATGGCCAGTTGGTCGCCATTTACGAGGACTTTAAGGCCATCCACGGCGCGCTTGTAGAATTGTAGAATTTTAAAGATCAGCAGCTACTTGGAATGGACCGATCCTGGATTTGAGGAGCTGCAAACTCTGATGAGTCACATTGGTGATGTCATAAACTCACGGCCTTTATTGTCTCTATCAGACGATCCTGCACACCTTGATTGACTGGGGGTCAGTCAGTCAATTTTGAACACAAAAAACTAATTTTAGTTCATTTTTTCTCTATTGGCATTATCGAGATTGTTGGTCGCTCTGCTCGCTCTGCCTATATTCTTAGGCGGGCTCTCATTCCCGCCAATTCCATACAATTCATACGCATCATTTTAGAATATATTTTGTGAGGAGAATAGATCTCCCACACGCCAAGACAGGTGGCAAGCAGAAACGCAGAAATGCATTTGAAATGCCCAAAGGGGCGCGGGGGATATCCGAACAAAGTCCGGTGTCCTGCTCAATAACAATACGAATCGGAGGCCCAAGCGGGGCAAAAGGGGGGGGGGCAACAAAGCTTCCTTGGAGGAATTAGGAGTATAGGCTGAAGGACCCCCCGTGGGTAAGTCCGACAGTCTCAAGTGCGGGATTTTAAGCGAGGGCGCAAGGATATGCGATCACTAGCTTAAGATCCTCCTGTGGGTGAGTCCAGCGGCAATACGCGAATCAGCCAAGGAGTAGAAATCAAGGAGCAAGTATAAAAAGGATCAAGGATCCGTGGCGGAACTGAAGCCTAAGGGTAAATCGAGTCGGGTTGGGTTATTCCCGGACACGAGAAGTATCCTGGCTTACGCCTTGTCAGTAACCTGACCGGTGTGATCCTGTAAAGCGAGGGGTAGCCAGCTCGGGAACTCAAGCCCAACAGTGAAACCAAACAGGGACACCCCGGTAAAGTCAATCGAATCCTGATCCAGACGCTGGGACGTACGCACAGCGTATCACATGGAGTTAAAGAAGAAGCGACGCCAAAACCTCTGGCCTGCAATAGATCCTGCGAAGCGTAGGCACGTAGGTGTTTGGAGGCGAGTGGCGAACGCAACCGGGGGCGTGTCCTGTGGGGTAGCTAGGCCCTTCGTGCCCTGATCCGGCCTCCAGGCGCCGAGAAGCGCATCCTGACCGGCGTATGCCTAGGATGTGAGCTTATCGGTCTGCTAACACGGATTAGGTGCCGGCCACGGCGAAAGGGCATTCCCAGTGAGCCAATTCCACAGGAGCAGCGGCGACGACAACAACAGTGACAGCACAGGGCACGCAACTGGAGCACGTGAGTCCAAACGGATGGAACAGTGACCACACGCATTGCCGCAAGCTTTGGGAGGGCGTGTGTATTGGCACCAACCCGAAATGGTTCGGCGGATCGGTGGGAGGACGAGCGGTCGGTCGGCTGAGCCAAGCAGCCGGTGAGATTCACCATTTTGTAACTTTATCGAAATAAAGGGTTCTCTATAAATCACTCTCTGAATCACGTCGAAAATATAAATTCGAGGGAACGATCCCCCAAAAGGAATACATGGTGGACCTTCAGACGCTAATGAAGCCATTAGGAAAGTCCATAAAGGAGGTGATTGAAAGGCTGGTGGAGAACTGCATGCCGCGCATGAAAATGTTCATGAGGCCATACGCATGCGCATCGCTCGAGGAGGTAATGGGTCTAGCCGAGGAATTTGAGTAGCTGGCCTTGGAGGAAGAGGTCTTTAATAGACAAGTTTCCGCGGTAGACAGGAGGTGGCCGAATGAGGAACTGCACCAGAACCCACCAGAGCAACAGAGCCCCCCCAGGTCAGGGATGGAGACAGAGATGGCAGCCGGAGGATCGACGCCAAGTACGGCAGCAACAGACGAACCAAAATTGGTCGGTAGACCCAAGGCAACAGCAGCCGAGTCAACAATGGGCATCAAGCCAAAGTCCGAGGCAGCCGAATCTGCAGTGGGCAGGGACGCCTGGAAAGGGACAGGTATAAAACCCAGCCCAGGTATGCAACAGGTGCGGAGACATGGGCCATTGGGCCAGTGGGTGCGGGATCCCCAGAATTTTGTTCTGCAGGATGCGCGGCGCAATAGGAGTAAGGAGCACAGAATGCTGCCAAAGAGCGGGAAACGCGCAGCGATCTTAGCCTTAAAGATCGCAAGGTGCTGCCCTCTCAGAACTAGTTGTAGGATTATCAGGAGACGATCAGCAGTTGGCGGCGGTCATCAAAGTTGGAGGGGCAGAAGTGAAGGCCATGATAGACACCGGGGCAACGGCTAGCTTCATTTCAGAAAAGCTAGCGGAGAACCCGGGAATCGTCGGAGAGCGGAGAACAACAAGGAGGCAGGCATGGGAGACAGCGCAGTGCTGGGATGGGATTTCCTCGCAGAATTTGACACAACAATAAACTGCGCAGGCCACCAAGTCACGATACCGAGAAGAGAAAGATGGAGCGGATGCCTGGAGGATAGGCTGTCCATAGCTATAACTGGATCCACGGAAGAATGGCGGCGTTCAAAAACCAGAAGGGATGTTCAAACATAACCCAGTATCGGATCACGATGAAGGTCGACATCCCAATAAAGCAAAGGTACTATCCAAAGAACCCCAAAAAAAGGGGAGATCAATGAAAAGGTAAAAGAGCTGCTGGAAAAGGGATGCATAGAGCCTTCAAATAGCGCCTACAGCTCACCCATCGTCATGGTAAAGAAAAAGACGGGCCAATGGAGAGTGTGCGTGGACTTCCGACAAATAAACGCAAAATCAGTGAAGGACCCATACCCAGTAAATTTTTGAGCAGCCTCGACCTTAAAAATGGCTATTGGCAAATCCCACTGGAGGAAGGGAGCAGAAAATACTCGGCCGTTACGGTACCAGGGAAAGGTCTGTACCAGTGAAAGGTGATGCCGTTCGGGTTACACTCAGCCTCGGCAACGTTTCAAAGGGCTTTAGACCAGGTCATGGGACGTGATATGGCTCCGCACTCATTGGCATATCAGGATGACATCATCGTGTCGGACGCACAAGGGAATAGCATATGGCGAATTTGAAGAAAGTATTCCGTAGACTGCAAACTTGAAGATAAACACGGACAAGTGACATTTCTTCAGGTAAGAGCTGTTGTACCTGGCCACCGGATAACGAGTAAGGGAATTGGCATGGATCCCGGAAAGGTAGCAGCGATTACGGATTTGAAACCCCAAAAGGGTGAAAGGTCTGCGGCAGTTAATTGGGATGGCGTCGTGGTATTGCGAATTTGAAGAAAGTATTCCGTAGACTGCAAACTTGAGGATAAACACTGACAAGTGACATTTCTTCAGGGAAGAGCTGTTGTACCTGGCCACCGGATAACGAGTAAGGGAATTGGCATGGATCCCGGAAAGGTAGCAGCGATTACGGAATTTAAACCCCAAAAGGGTGAAGGGTCTGCGGCAGTTAATTGGGATGGCGTCGTGGTATCGGCGATTCGTCCCAGACTTCACAGGTGTCGCCAAACCACTAAACGATCTCCTTTGAAAGGGAACAAATAGGGAATGGACGGCGAGACACCAAGAGGCGTTTGAGAACCTAAAGTCGCGGTTAGCTGAGGATCCAGTGCTGGCATGCACGGAATTCTCGAAGAAATTTGTACTGCAAACAGACGCCAGCGACTACGGCGTGGGGGCAGTCCTGACGCAGGACACTGATGAGGGCGAGCAAGTGGAGACTTACGCCAGTCGAACGCTGATAGGCGCGGAGAAAAATTACTCGGCAACTGAGAAAGAGATGAGCCCACTTGGAAGGATCGCGAGATGGGTCTTCGAGTGCAACAATATGATTATGTTATCAGCTACAGGAAAGGCAAGCTGAATGTAGCTGCAGATGCACTTTCCCGCCAGCCGTTAGTAGAAAAGTTGAGCAGTGCCACGAAGACATGGAGTGCGTTTGCAGGAAATTACGGGAAAACCCACAGATATGTCCAGAGTAGGTAGAAGAGGCAGGCCTGGTTTACCGACATATTCCACATAGAGCCGGAAGCGAAGAAGTAGCTTCATGGAAGCTGTGTGTGCCGATCGATATGAGGCAGCAGGTGCTAAAGGACAACCACGACGAACCGACAGCGGGACATCTAGGCGGAAGAAAAACAATTGCGAAAATAGTAGCAAGATACTTCTGGCCAGGGATGCAACGGGACCTAATTAAGTATGTCAGAAAGTGCGAGATGGTGTCCAGTTCACCAGTAGGAGCTTCAAAAAATTTCTCGAGGAGCTCGGAGTTCGTCATCAGTTTACCCCACCATACACGCCACTAAAACCCTACTGTAGTATGCATGGGTCATTATAGGAAGCATCCACTGTAGCAATACAATATTGTGCTACAGTGTTGTTATATAAACATAATGCCCCGGCCAAATAGCCAGTTATATACATATGCCTTAAAGCCTCACTCCTGGGAAGTGCATTGGTCAACAAATTCCCATGAGTTGTCAACGCATACAAGTGCGCCATGCATACTTACCTTATACTAGCCTTATATACGAGCATAGAAATATATAAATTAATAAGATGTTGTGCGGTGATGATTCGACGTTGACAATTTCTATTCCGCCACGGATTGTTCCTGGAGATGTAAGGTTGGGGCAACAGGCCCTTTGATGTCTTCTAGCCGGCTGGCCGTACAATATCCAGTTAGGAAGATTAGGCTGGAGGGATGACTGTCCCTCTTTATCTGCTGGCCTAGAGACTCAGTCAGATTTGTAATAATAAATGCTTTACGACGGATCGTCGGAGTTTCGGTATGAGAGCGATGGCTCTCTATTTTATAATTGTCAAAACAGAACTGAACTTAAGAACTATGCACGAGCTTCCGGCCAGACGCTGGGTCAGCAATTTGGCCGGAGCGAGCTGTCGGACGATCGGTCGTTGCCGTCGCCCGGTTGTCTTAGTTAACTACTCCCCCCTCCAGATTAAGGCCGCCCTCGGCTGACCCTATTTGGGCAATCACTTCCATTAGTTGGGCCGTAGATCTCTTGGCCTGGGTGACTCGCCAATAAGTGAGGCCGATACAAATCAACGCACAGCAAACTGCTCCCGCGACTAGCGCTATCTGGTGCGAGCGGTAGTTGTTGACATCTTCCCCAAATCTCTTGATATGCTCCAGGTTACGTTCACTCAAGCGGTGAAGGTAAGGGAGGCTGAGAATATTGTGCTCCAGAGAAATGTTCAGGGAAGGCGAGCTGGCTACTCCTGGTGCCCTCTTCTGGGCCGTATCATGATTGATATAACGGGTTTTATTAACTTATTACCTTCATTGTAACTATCGATGAAGGTGATAAGGTGTGTTCCTTGTAGGTAGATGTAAGTGCCATTGTCGACACTCACACGAGCCGGGCGATCGTTTATGATGAGGATTCCCTCGTCCACATACGTGATGGGATGCAGGTCGCTATGCTGGATGTCGCAGTGCGCAATCCCACCCGCGTGGAGTTCCTCGGCGCAAGATCTTTTCAACGCCAGTTGGCAAAACGTTACTCCCGATGACATGGAGCAGTTTTTTACAGTGTGGATCTCTCCATCGCAGTCCGCTTGACCTTGTCCTCTAGTCTGAGCATTGTGTCGTGATGCGACACGGGAAAAATTGTAATCTTGACGCAAGCTGACTTAATTTTAGGAAACTTGATAATGAAATGAATAATGTTAGCGGATTGTAAAACTTTAACGGACGCAACGGACAAAATATCTTTGATGGGGGTATCTGCATGATCTAATATGCTAGGGCTAACTATATTGATTTTGGCGAGCGCAATTGCAAGCAATAAATTTTGCAGCTCCATTGTAATCATCCTATTCCGAGATAATAACATCTCGTATAGGTGTCCCGAATCAATTTCGGAATCTTTAGCCGACCTCAGAATTTGATTGACTGTGTTGGTATTGTTATTTATCTGTTCTTGTACTTTACTGTTAATATTGACCTGTCTATTGTTTGCATTAATGAGCTGGAATTCGGTAAGCCTAACTTTTTCAAAATCCTCCGCGGCTGGCGTTCCCGCCGCTACCTTTAACGCCGCTCCCAAGAAGTCTAAACTCCTAGCTACTCTATGGTGGATGCTCAGTGACTCGAGCAGGTCACGCAGGTGAGCGACATCTACGCTCAAAAGTTTCTGCATGTGTGACTGGGGAAACATGTGAATCATGTTATTAGTCTCTTCCACCACGCGCCTGTATTCTGAGAGATTTGCCGTGTGTCTCACGAATGCAAATTCTTCCCATACTAATATTCGACCATCAATGATGGGAATGTATTTGGCCTGCGAGTAGTCCGTGACGTGTGTCGATGTTAGGGTCAAAAGGAATAACAGAGGTATAGTAGTGAACATTTAATTTTCGGATTTTTTATTGTAGTGTTTTGCAAGATATAAGAAGCCCACCACCAAGCATATAAAATAAAGCGTAGAATAGCCTAAGTAAAAACAATGGTAATGACAAATAAAAAATAAGAAAACTTATGCCAAGTGGCTAGGATTAAAAAATGTGAAAAAAAGGTAGTAGAAATTATCAGACAAATCAAGTCAACATGACCATGCCTCGTCTACCTAAGGTTGTCCTTGTGGACCACCCTCCCCTTAATGAGGACTGTGGTCTCCATGTCCGCTTCCACAACTTTCTCTTCACACAATGGAGAGAGTTTGTTGCCTAGTCGCCTGTTGGATTTTACTGGGACTTTTTCGCCAACTTCGAACACCCTGTTTTGTCGGGAAGCATTTTCCCTGTTTCTGAGCTTATCTTGGGCAATCCTAATCTTATCCTGAATCTCATACAATGGTTCTTCCGATTGTGTTTGTATCACGTCGGCCGGCCTCTTGTCGATGACCGAATGGATAGAATTATTGTATCTGGCTGTGGCCAGCAAGATTAGCTCGACGGTGTCACTGATGCCTTTATCAATTTTAAGGCACCTGGCGAGCTCCACCAGAGTGCTGTGGAAGCGCTCCACTTGTCCGTTTGAGGTACTGTGGAGGAGCGGTGCGTTTGAAACGTTAACGCCGAAATGGTTTTCCAGCATGGTCAAAATGGTGTGCGATTTTAACGATGGTTCGTTGTCGCAATATATGACCTTGGTTTTAGGGAAAACATTCATCAGCAGTAGTAATGCCGGTTTCAGGTCCTCTATGGTTTTAGAGGAAATTGGTTGGACTATGGCAAATTTCGAGAATTTGTCAATGCACGTAAGGAAATGTTTTTTGTCCGTGGAAAAAATGTCTATGTGTAGCATTTCTCCTACATGAGATGGGAGTGCCGTCTCGCCAAGCTCATGCTTTTTGGGGTGTCTGTCATACTTCGCGTTAGCGCCTGTCCTACAAATAGCGACTATTTCGCTTGCTAGTTTAGCCATTTTCGGGAAGTAGTACTCGGAGAGTACTTGCTTCACGTTTTCTTGGGCAGACCTGTGAGCTCTGTTGTGCTCGACAGTGAGAATTTCCCGTCTTTCGTCAATTGCAAAAATATCCGTTACTCGGTTTTTGCAGTGCCAAAATTTGGTGGCAGGGAATTGCCGAACCAATTTGTCCTGTACCATTGCTAGCGTGTGCAAATCGCAATGGATGGCGTTTACGCCTTTAGGAACTATTACGTCCGCGAGCTCCTCCAGCAATGACTCCTCGCAAGAGAAGTCAATGTTATGCCGTCTGTTATTTCCAAAGAGAACGAAGCTGCGTTTCGACGAACAGCGGGCTTCTTCCAGAGTTATCTGGCTTTGGAAGCAATTTAGAGGCTTGTCCGTTGATGGGATAGTGTGGGTTAGCGACAGCTCACTGTGGATTGCGGCCGCGCTTGAAAACGCCTCCTCTTCTTCTACAACGTTGAGTTGTTGCCTTGATAGGGCATCTGCAACGAGGTTGTCTTTGCCAGGCATGTAATGAACCTTGGCACCATACTCGACGATGCGTTCTTTCCATCTTTTAATTTTCGTATTCGGATTAGAATCCGACACCGCGTAGGTCAGAGGTTGGTGGTCAGTGTAGACATTTATGTCTTTGACCCCATACAGGTAGCGACGCAGCTTTCCTAGTGCCCAAACTATTGCTAACAGCTCCCTTTCGTTGGTAGCGTAGTTAACCTCTCTGTCCTTTAAGGTCCTGAAGATCATAGTGATGGGTCGTCCCTTTTGGGAAAGCACTGCGCCAATGCCGTATGCCGAGGCATCTGTCGTTAAATCAAATGCCATTTTATAATCGGGATAGCTGAGGATGACATCCTCTGAAGTCAGAATGTTACGCAACTTATGGAAAGCAAGCCGTTGCTGCTCGCTAAATTGCACTTGGATATTCCTGGATCTGTGCCTACTGACACTTCCATGCTCCCCTTTAAGTATTTCAGATATGGGCCTAGCTATTGATGCGAAATCTTTGATGAAGCATCGGTAATAACTGGCCAGGCCAAGGAACGATCTCACCTCGAATACATTTTTGGGTTCGGGGAATTCCTGTATGGCCTTAATTTTTTCTGGGTCTGTTGTGGTACCTTTATTAGTGACAATAAAGCCCAAGAAACTAACGCTCTTGCCGACACCCTCATGCCGACACCCTCATGTTGGCGTCGAACAGGCTCTTAAGAACCCAATCCACATGCCGTATGTGGGCGTTTTCGTCTTCTGAAAAAACGATGACATCATCAACGTAGACATAGCAAAATTTGCCAATCTGCTCTCGCAGTATGTCGTCGATGGTTCTCTGGAAGATGCTGGCAGCATTCTTCAAGCCAAACGGAAGCCGGCGAAACTCGTACTTTCCTCCGTTAACGGAAAAGGAAGTCTTTTCGGGGTCACGCTCTGCCAGAGTGATCTGGTGGTGGCCTGACTTCAGATCAAGTGTCGTGAAGTATTTGGCTTTGCCTAAATTCCCTAGTATCATAGAGATGTTTGGCATGGGATAGCGATCGGGTATCGTCCTCTCGTTCAAGTCCAACACGAGTCGCATTTTTCGGTTGCCCGCTTCGTCAGTGCCCCTTTTGTCTACTACCCATATTGGGTCATTGTAGGGGGACTTTGATTTTTGTATTATGCCATTCTTTAGCAACTCTTTGCATAAATGGGCAAGCGAGGATACCGTCCTGATGGTAGCTACCACCGACGTGTTGTAAGGCAGGGCCTCGTTGGGGTTTGCGAAGGCTTTCTTTCGTTTGCCAAGCATTTTAATAAAGGCATCTTTAACTAGAGGTGGCGCGTCCGAGCAATCAATGTTGGTAAAATTGACGTCGGGGCACGATTGGAACTCTAAATTTTCTACTTCGGAGGTGGCCGGAAGCTAGACAAAGCGATGCCCCTGCCTGTTTTAACAGGTCAAGACCAATTATGGCACCAAAGGAGGACAAATCTGGTAATATTAAGAACGTGGCCTTCAAGTTAAACAGGGAAACATAACACTTTTTAGTGATAGTGGTGACGCCATGGATCGAATGTATCGTAAATGGCGATTCTACTGGGCGGACACCTTTCAATCCTTCGTATGGACGGATGAAATTTTTTGCCGCGCCCGTATCTATTAAAAGTCTCATGTTTACCCCCGCTACTCTTCGTCTGATGACAGGTAGCAAGGATTTTCCCCTAAAAAATTAATTGCGTCTGAGTCATATTCAAGGATACCATCGTCACTGACCTCTTGTGCCGCGCTTGAAGCTGCGGCGGTATAATCCTCGGTTCCATTTGGGCTTTGGGTAATGTGGTTTACCCTCTGCCTTTTGGGCGGGCCGGACCGGTCGGATCCGGCCGGCTTCCTATTTTGGTAGGCCGGCGCTTGAGATGGCTTGAGCAACCTAGACATTGAAGGGTCAACATCCATGGGCTCTGGCGTGTTTTCGTGACGCCTGTCACCGCTCGGAGCGGAGTGCACCTGAGCCTTGTGTTGTTTGGTGAAGTGCGGGTTTTTACCCGCACCCCCTTGGGAGTGCCCTTGATATGATGTTTGTTGGCGATCTTGCGCCTTTGGAACTTGTTTCCTGTCCCTATCTTCCAGGCTCTTCGCGAACGATGCTGCGAAGGTGTACCTCTCGTGGTTTGATTCAACTTCTTGCGCCAATGCCAGCGCAGTTGGCATGTCCTTCGGCTTTGCCGAGAAAAGGACATCGGAGAGGCTGCGCTTGAGGCCCGAAATAAAAATACGGAGCGCATTATCCCGGAACTTTTCGCATAAAATTCTTGCCGCCGACGCTTCGTACGACATAGTTGCCTTATTAGTGAGCAAGGTGAGTTTCTTCTCGACCTCGTCATAGTATTGCAGAAGCGTGAGGCTTCCCTGTCTGAGGGTGCCCATTTCCTGCTCGATGACGTGAATCTGTCGTTTGTCACTATATGTGAAATCTAGGCGGTCTATAATCGCATCAAAATTCAATGTTGTGCCAAACGAGGATAGCACTGCATCGGCAGGGCCCCTAATCTTACTCCTAATTATGACTACCGCCTGATAATGGCGTGAGCTATTAACATAATTCCTAAAAATGTAATACGCAGCTACCGCCGCTTGCCGCAAAGAGACGTACGTTTCTTGTGCCCCCGTAAATTCGGGCAGGCATTTAACGGCATCTAAAGGCTCACTGCATTGAACATTGTCTTTGATTTCAATGGGCTCATAAACCTTGATTTTTGGAGCCTCTGCTTGTGCGGGTGCGACTTGCACCGGTGCCACCTGAGCGGCCAACTGCTCTATGGCTTGGCGCAATTCCTGCTCTTTGTTGACCCTTTCTGCCAAGGCATGGTTAACCGCGGCCTGAATTACAACTTTAAGCTGTTCTGGGTCCATAATTCTTACTGTGGGGTTAATACGCGGGGTCCCATCGCTATCAGAATCTGAGTCACTAGCGTATTGTTTATTCTCCCTGTACCGCTGGAATGGAGAGCTCATATGTATATATGCTCATATGAATGTTTGCTCAAGCTATTCTGCCCATGAAGGCAGTTAGCATGGCAAGGGGTGTGCGGGGTCGGAGCCGCCGCTCTAGCGACAAGTAAATGAGCTCGTCAAATCGAGCCGGTGCCCTGCCAAGCAGCGACAGGGTCAAGGGTATACGGGGACTGAGCCTCCGCTATGAGAAACAAAGAAATAAATAGCAAGAATTTGCCATACAAATGCATATGCAGCGGGATCGGATTTCCATCAGTGGCCGAGTGGGGGTAATAAAAAAAATGTATTGCGAGGCAAATACTAAGAATTTAGGGTCTAAGCAAAGAGGCACAACGAATTATATAAACAAATTCACAATTTATGAATATCCAAACTGCAGAATTAAACGCCGATGAAGTGAAAAATAATTTTAAATAAATTCACGACAAATTTGTTCGTTAGCGGCGGCCTAGTGCTTTAGAGATATTTAATATCCGTACTTATTTTTGGCAGTAAAATGCAAACAATACACAGACAGCATAAAACAAATATTATTATCGCACATATAATTCACCATTAAATTGTCAATCAAATAATGAGTTAATTAGTTTTTATTTAATACAAAGTTAACACAAAAATATTAAAGTTGAGCTGCAGAAATTATTCCGGCAGCGATTTATTTTATTTATTTTGAAGCTAAACTAATGCAGATATAGGAAAGTATATGTAATTGGAGGTGCTCACTTACATATTTCCCCAATTTGCTACAGTGGGTACTTTAAGAGGTTGGGCGCCAATTAATAAGATGTTGTGCGGTGATGATTCGACGTTGACAATTTCTATTCCGCCACGGATTGTTCCTGGAGATGTAAGGTTGGGGCAACAGGCCCTTTGATGTCTTCTAGCCGGCTGGCCGTAGAATATCCAGTTAGGAAGATTAGGTTGGAGGGATGACTGTCCCTCTTTATCTGCTGGCCTAGAGACTCAGTCAGATTTGTAATAATAAATGCTTTACGACGGATCGTCGGAGTTTCGGTATGAGAGCGATGGCTCTTTATTTCATAATTGTCAAAACAGAACTGAACTTAAGAACTAACAAAATTGAGACTCATAGCGGCCACTCCAATGGGCAGTGCTTGCCGGCTATGCACGAGCTTCCGGCCAGACGCTGGGTCAGCAATTTGGCCGGAGCGAGCTGTCGGACGATCGGTCGCTGCCGTCGCCCGGTTGACTTAGTTAACTTATATCTATATGAATATAGCCGCGACTGATCGCTGCCGAGCCTTTGTAGGCAGCGCAGCCGCGAGCAATATAATATTAATTCACTCTGGATTTGACTTTTAAAGAATAAAGAACGACATGGCCAAAAACCCAAAACACAATATCTATCTATAAAGTTTACATGGCGACCGTAACACAGATCCTGCCAGGAGTAGACACAATAACAAAAGAAAACAAAAAACAAAGTGACAAACAAACATAAATGCAACATAAAAAGTATAAATATATATAATAAAATATGTATATATATAAATGGCACAACAAAAACAACACTATTCAACATAAAAATAAAAACAATTATTTCGGAGAAAGGCCCAAAAATCATCATCGTGAATGAGTGAAAAAATAAGTTTGGAAGGCAATCCACCCCCTGTGCCACCGATGGATGACCAAGATTTCAACAAAGCTACTCCTGTCGAACAAAAAGACGCACCGACTCTAGAGGAGACCACGCCCACTCACAATATCTGAGTATAGGGCTCGACAGCAGAAAACTACTCTGAAAAAAAAGAAGCGCAGCGGAAAACGAGTTCAACTACTTAGGCAGAGAAGACTCATTAAGGATCGTACAAAAGCAGCAAGGACGGAGCAGGAGAAGAAAACACACGAGAAGAGCCTGGAAGGAATTCTACCCAAGCCGATGCGCGAAAGCGCTGCTTGAAAAATATTAACCACTGTTATGCTGTATACTAAAACCATATAACTGATGTTGATTTATATAGAGCAAAATATTGTAAATCAGTTATATGTAAATTAACAATTTTTATTTGTTCTTCCTCTTTTCCTTCATTTTTATAAATAAACCCAACGCGATTGCGCACGGGAATTAAAGATTTTGTCCTTCTCTTAATTTTTTTTTTAATGAATAATAGCATTATTAAGTTTGACTTCAATAATAAAAATAAGCCATATATATTTGGCATAAAATATAGAATTTTAGAACAAACCCCAAAAATGGGTTTAATAGAGACGAAAACTGTCGATTCCACGGCAAACGCCATAAACAAAATAGAATCAGAAAAAGTAGATATGGAAACGGTTACCCTATTGTTAATAATAATCGTCGTTGTAATGTTAGCGAACGTGTTTATCAAATTATACAAATTACATAATAAATGCTTGCGCAAAAGATTCCAAAGTCAAGCTAGTGACTTGGATAAAATCTAAAAAAAAAAAAAAATACACATTGCAACTTCAATTATGATCAAAGGTAACAAATATAAAAAATATTCTCCATTTAAAACAAAACAATAAAGATGACCACCATAGAAGCCATTAGAAAGGTTTAAAGAACATGTTCAACAAATAGTCCCAACGACTCCAATAAGTATAAATCAATTAGAATACCTTCTAATTGAAACATTTAATTTCAAAAATTCACCATTAATACATTGCTCAAAAACACAAAAAGCGATTGTGTTAAGCACCATTCCAGGTGTCCAAATAAAATCAGTACTGGAAGAACATGAAACATTGGGCAAAACACTAGTTATGGTAGTATTCAGAAAATAATCCTCCATATTAACAGAAATGCAATCGAATGAATTATACACCGAATTAAATAAATTAAAAACCGATTTTGACAAATCATATAAATCTTTAACTCAAAATCGTAGAATTCAACAGAATACCATACACAAACACGCCGAAATATTAGTAGCCCGTTTCAATAAAGCGCGGATATTAATATATGACCAGAGAGATTGATTAGATAAAAATCGATGTTCACAAGTTTCAAAGTTCCTAACAAGATTGCGATCTAACCTAATAAATAACCAAAATAATGGGTATAACCAACAATACACAATAACCACATCAATAATTATAGAGGTCTCGGAAATTTTAGAGGTAACAACCGTGGTGGAAATAACGGCTACAATAACAGTAACACTGGTGGAAATACCAATTCCCAAGTTCGAACTATTGAATCCCAGCCGGAAAACTAAAGACTTCCCTTAAGAAAAAGCCACAAAACTTACAACTGTATAAAATAAACCTCAGCCTCAATATTTATGTAACCATTAAAAATTACGTTACAAAAACATCCCTAACTCTGTTAATAGATACAGGCTTGGCTTACGCCTTGTCGGTTCCTGACCGTTAAGACCAGGTGTGATCCTGTAAAGCGAGGGGTAGCCAGCTCAGGAACTCAAGCCCAACAGTGAAACCAAACAGGGACACCCCGGTAAAGTCAATCGAATCCTGATACAGACGCTGGGACGTACGCACAGCGTATCACATGGAGTTAAAGAAGAAGCGACGCCAAAACCTCTGGCCTGCAATAGATCCTGCGAAGCGTAGGCACGTAGGTGTTTGGAGGCGAGTGGCGAACGCAACCGAAGGCGTGTCCTGTGGGGTAGCTAGGCCCTTCGTGCCCTGATCCGGCCTCCAGGCGCCGAGAAGCGCATCCTGACCGGCGTATGCGTAGGAGGTGAGCTTATCGGTCTGCTAACACGGATTAGGTGCCGGCCACGGCGAAAGGGCATTCCCAGTGAGCCAATTCCACAGGAGCAGCGGCGAAGACAAGAGAGCAGCGACGACAAAAACAGTGACAGCACAGGGCACGCAACTGGAGCACGTGAGTCCAAACGGATGGAACCGTGAGCCGAATCGGCGCCAGGCACCAAGACCACACGCATTGCCGCAAGCTTTGGGAGGGCGTGTGTATTGGCACCAAACCGAAATGGTTCGGCGGATCGGTGGGAGGACGAGTGGTCGGTCGGCTGAGCCAAGCAGCCGGTGAGATTCACCATTTTGTAACTTTATCGAAATAAAGGGGATATTTATAAAACGCAGCACTCTGTGTTCTCTATAAATCACTCTCTGAATCACGTCGAAAATATAAATTCGAGGAACGATCCCCCAAACTCTGTGAGCTAGCCGCGGCATTTGTTGCGAGCAACGAGGAGAACCGTTCAAGGAATACATGGTGGACCTTCAGACGCTAATGAAGCCATTAGGAAAGTCCATAAAGGAGGTGATTGAAAGGCTGGTGGAGAACTGCATGCCGCGCATGAAAATGTTCATGAGGCCATACGCATGCGCATCGCTCGAGGAGGTAATGGGTCTAGCCGAGGAATTTGAGGAGCTGGCCTTGGAGGAAGAGGTCTTTAATAGACAAGTTTCCGCGGTAGACAGGAGGTGGCCGAATGAGGAACTGCACCAGAACCCACCAGAGCAACAGAGCCCCCCCAGGTCAGGGATGGAGACAGAGATGGCAGCCGGAGGATCGACGCCAAGTACGGCAGCAACAGCCGAACCAAAATTGGTCGGTAGACCCAAGGCAACAGCAGCCGAGTCAACAATGGGCATCAAGCCAAAGTCCAAGGCAGCCGAATCTGCAGTGGGCAGGGACGCCTGGAAAGGGACAGGTATAAAACCCAGCCCAGGTATGCAACAGGTGCGGAGACATGGGCCATTGGGCCAGTGGGTGCGGGATCCCCAGAATTTTGTTCTGCAGGATGCGCGGCGCAATAGGAGTAAGGAGCACAGAATGCTGCCAAAGAGCGGGAAACGCGCAGCGATCTTAGCCTTAAAGATCGCAAGGTGCTGCCCTCTCAGAACTAGTTGTAGGATTATCAGGAGACGATCAGCAGTTGGCGGCGGTCATCAAAGTTGGAGGGGCAGAAGTGAAGGCCATGATAGACACCGGGGCAACGGCTAGCTTCATTTCAGAAAAGCTAGCGGAGAACCCGGGAATCGTCGGAGAGCGGAGAACAACAAGGAGGCAGGCATGGGAGACAGCGCAGTGCTGGGATGGGATTTCCTCGCAGAATTTGACACAACAATAAACTGCGCAGGCCACCAAGTCACGATACCGAGAAGAGAAAGATGGAGCGGATGCCTGGAGGATAGGCTGTCCATAGCTATAACTGGATCCACGGAAGAATGGCGGCGTTCAAAAACCAGAAGGGATGTTCAAACATAACCCAGTATCGGATCACGATGAAGGTCGACATCCCAATAAAGCAAAGGTACTATCCAAAGAACTCCAAAAAAAGGGGGAGATCAATGAAAAGGTAGAAGAGCTGCTGGAAAAGGGATGCATAGAGCCTTCAAATAGAGCCTACAGCTCACCCATCGTCATGGTAAAGAAAAAGACGGGAGTGTGCGTGGACTTCCGACAAGTAAACGCAAAATCAGTGAAGGACCCATACCCAGTAAATTTTTTAGCAGCCTCGACCTTAAAAGGGTGAAGGGTCTGCGGCAGTTAATTGGGATGGCGTCGTGGTATCGGCGATTCGTGGTATGGCGAATTTGAAGAAAGTATTCCGTAGACTGCAAACTTGAGGATAAATACTGACAAGTGACATTTCTTCAGAGAAGAGCTGTTGTACCTGGCCACCGGATAACGAGTAAGGGAATTGGCATGGATCCCGGAAAGGTAGCAGCGATTACGGAATTGAAACCCCAAAAGGGTGAAGGGTCTGCGGCAGTTAATTGGGATGACGTCGTGGTATCGGCGATTCGTCCCAGACTTCACAGGTGTCGCCAAACCACAAAACGATCTCCTTTGAAAGGGAACAAGTTGGGTATGGACGGCGAGACACCAAGAGGCGTTTGAGAACCTAAAGTCGCGGTTAGCAGAGGATCCAGTGCTGGCATGCACGGAATTCTCGAAGAAATTTGTACTGCAAACAAACGCCAGCGACTACGGCGTGGGGGAGCAAGTGGAGACTTACGCCAGTCGAACGCTGATAGGCGCGGAGAAAAATTACTCGGCAACTGAGAAAGAGATGAGCCCACTCGAAGGGATCGCGAGATGGGTCTTCGAGTGCAACAATATGATTATGTTATCAGCTACAGGAAAGGCAAGCTGAATGTAGCTGCAGATGCACTTTCCCGCCAGCCGTTAGTAGAAAAGTTGAGCAGTGCCACGAAGACATGGAGTGCGTTTGCAGGAAAATACGGGAAAACCCACAGATATGTCCAGAGTAGGTAGAAGAGGCAGGCCTGGTTTACCGACATATTCCACATAGAGCCGGAAGCGAAGAAGTAGCTTCATGGAAGCTGTGTGTGCCGATCGATATGAGGCAGCAGGTGCTAACGGAGAACCACGACGAACCGACAGCGGGACATCTAGGCGGAAGAAAAACAATTGCGAAAATAGTAGCAAGATACTTCTGGCCAGGGATGCAACGGGACCTAATTAAGTATGTCAGAAAGTGGGAGAAATGCATGGAAAAGTGCGGACTTCGTGGGACAGTTGCCGAGGTCCAAGCATGGAAACACCACGCTGTTGGTGATGATCGATCGGTTTTCAAAATGGACAGAAATGGTCCCAACGCTGCAGAAGGCAATTCGCGAAAGGATTATCGCGCGAAACGGGTGCCAAAGGTGATGGTGACAGATAATGGTGTCCAGTTCACCAGTAGGAGCTTTAAAAAATTTCTCGAGGAGCTCGGAGTTCGTCATCAGTTTACCGCACCATACACGCCACTAAAACCCTACTGTAGTATGCATGGGTCATTATAGGAAGCATCCACTGTAGCAATACAATATTGTGCCACAGTGTTGTTATATAAACATAATGCCCCGGCCAAATAGCCAGTTATATACATATGCCTTAAAGCCTCACTCCTGGGAAGTGCATTGGTCAACAAATTCCCATGAGTTGTCAACGCATACAAGTGCGCCATGCATACTTACACCCTTACGCTCGGGCCGCTACCAGCCTTATATACGAGCATAGAAATATATATCTATATGAATATAGCCGCGACTGATCGCTGCCGAGCCTTTGTAGGCAGCGCAGCCGCGAGCAATATAATATTAATTCACTCTGGATTTGACTTTTAAAGAATAAAGAACGACATGGCCAAAAACCCAAAACACAATATCTATATAAAGATTATATTTTGTACTTAAAGTTTACATGGCGACCGTAACACAGATCCTGCCAGGAGTAGACACAATAACAAAAGAAAACAAAAAACAAAGTGACAAACAAACATAAATATAACATAAAAAAGTATAAATATATATAATAAAATATGTATATATATAAATGGCACAACAAAAACAACACTATTCAACATAAAAATGAAAACAATTATTTCGGAGAAAGGCCCAAAAATCATCATCGTGAATGAGTGAAAAAATAAGTTTGGAAGGCAATCCACCCCCTGTGCCACCGATGGATGACCAAGATTTCAACAAAGCTACTCCTGTCGAACAAAAAGACTCTAGAGGAGACCATGCCCACTCACAATATCTGAGTATAGGGCTCGACAGCAGAAAACTACTCTGAAAAAAAGAAGCGCAGCGGAAAACGAGTTCCACTACTTAGGCAGAGAAGACTCATTAAGGACCGTACAAAAGCAGCAAAGACGGAGCAGGAGAAGAAAACACACGAGAAGAGCCTGGAAGGAATTCTACCCAAGCCGATGCGCGAAAGCGCTGCTTGAAAAATATTAACCACTGTTATGCTGTATACTAAAACCATATAACTGATGTTGATTTATATAGAGCAAAATATTGGAAATCAGTTATATGTAAATTAACAATTTTTATTTGTTCTTCCTCTTTTCCTTCATTTTTATAAATAAACCCAACGCGATTGCGCACGGGAATTAAAGATTTTGTCCTTCTCTTAATTTTTTTTTTAATGAATAATAGCATTATTAAGTTTGACTTCAATAATAAAAATAAGCCATATATATTTGGCATAAAATATAGAATTTTAGAACAAACCCCAAAAATGGGTTTAATAGAGACGAAAACTGTCGATTCCACGGCAAACGCCATAAACAAAATAGAATCAGAAAAAGTAGATATGGAAACGGTTACCCTATTGTTAATAATAATCGTCGTTGTAATGTTAGCGAACGTGTTTATCAAATTATACAAATTACATAATAAATGCTTGCGCAAAAGATTCCAAAGTCAAGCTAATGACTTGGATAAAATCTAAAAAAAAAAAAAAAATACACATTGCAACTTCAATTATGATCAAAGATAACAAATATAAAAAATATTCTCCATTTAAAACAAAACAATAAAGATGACCACCATAGAAGCCATTAGAAAGGTTTAAAGAACATGTTCAACAAATAGTCCCAACGACTCCAATAAGTATAAATGAAGGACCCATACCCAGTAAATTTTTGAGCAGCCTCGACCTTAAAAATGGCTATTGGCAAATCCCACTTTGGCTATTGGAGGAAGGGAGCAGAAAATACACGGCCGTTACGGTACCAGGGAAAGGTCTGTACCAGTGAAAGGTGATGCCGTTCGGGTAACGTTCGGGTACACTCAGCCTCGGCAGCGTTTCAAAGGGCTTTAGACCAGGTCATGGGACGTGATATGGCTCCGCACGCATTGGCATATCAGGATGACATCATCGTGATCGGACGCACAAGGGAATAGCATATGGCGAATTTGAAGAAAGTATTCCGTAGACTGCAAACTTGAGGATAAACACGGACAAGTGACATTTCTTCAGGGAAGAGCTGTTGTACCTGGCCACCGGATAACGAGTAAGGGAATTGGCATGGATCCCGGAAAGGTAGCAGCGATTATGGAATTGAAACCCCAAAAGGGTGAAGGGTCTGCGGCAGTTAATTGGGATGACGTCGTGGTATCGGCGATTCGTCCCAGACTTCACAGGTGTCGCCAAACCACTAAACGATCTCCTTTCAAAGGGAACAAATTGAGAATGGACGGCGAGACACCAAGAGGCGTTTGAGAACCTAAAGTCGCGGTTAGCAGAGGATCCAGTGCTGGCATGCACGGAATTCTCGAAGAAATTTGTACTGCAAACAGACGCCAGCGACTACGGCGTGGGGGCAGTCCTGTCGCAGGACACTGATGAGGGCGAGCAAGTGGAGACTTACGCCAGTCGAACGCTGATAGGCGCGGAGAAAAATTACTCGGCAACTGAGAAAGAGATGAGCCCACTTGAAGGGATCGCGAGATGGGTCTTCGAGTGCAACAATATGATTATGTTATCAGCTACAGGAAAGGCAAGCTGAATGTAGCTGCAGATGCACTTTCCCGCCAGCCGTTAGTAGAAAAGTTGAGCAGTGCCACGAAGACATGGAGTGCGTTTGCAGGAAAATACGGGAAAACCCACAGATATGTCCAGAGTAGGTAGAAGAGGCAGGCCTGGTTTACCGACATATTCCACATAGAGCCGGAAGCGAAGAAGTAGCTTCATGGAAGCTGTGTGTGCCGATCGATATGAGGCAGCAGGTGCTAACGGAGAACCACGACGAACCGACAGCGGGACATCTAGGCGGAAGAAAAACAATTGCGAAAATAGTAGCAAGATACTTCTGGCCAGGGATGCAACGGGACCTAATTAAGTATGTCAGAAAGTGGGAGAAATGCATGGAAAAGTGCGGACTTCGTGGGACAGTTGCCGAGGTCCAAGCATGGAAACACCACGCTGTTGGTGATGATCGATCGGTTTTCAAAATGGACAGAAATGGTCCCAACGCTGCAGAAGGCAATTCGCGAAAGGATTATCGCGCGAAACGGGTGCCAAAGGTGATGGTGACAGATAATGGTGTCCAGTTCACCAGTAGGAGCTTTAAAAAATTTCTCGAGGAGCTCGGAGTTCGTCATCAGTTTACCGCACCATACACGCCACTAAAACCCTACTGTAGTATGCATGGGTCATTATAGGAAGCATCCACTGTAGCAATACAATATTGTGCTACAGTGTTGTTATATAAACATAATGCCCCGGCCAAATAGCCAGTTATATACATATGCCTTAAAGCCTCACTCCTGGGAAGTGCATTGGTCAACAAATTCCCATGAGTTGTCAACGCATACAAGTGCGCCATGCATACTTACACCCTTACGCTCGGGCCGCTACCAGCCTTATATACGAGCATAGAAATATATATCTATACCGAGCCTTTGTAGGCAGCGCAGCCGCGAGCAATATAATATTAATTCACTCTGGATTTGACTTTTAAAGAATAAAGAACGACATGGCCAAAAACCCAAAACACAATATCTATATAAAGATTATATTTTGTACTTAAAGTTTACATGGCGACCGTAACACAGATCCTGCCAGGAGTAGACACAATAACAAAAGAAAACAAAAAACAAAGTGACAAACAAACATAAATATAACATAAAAAAGTATAAATATATATAATAAAATATGTATATATATAAATGGCACAACAAAAACAACACTATTCAACATAAAAATGAAAACAATTATTTCGGAGAAAGGCCCAAAAATCATCATCGTGAATGAGTGAAAAAATAAGTTTGGAAGGCAATCCACCCCCTGTGCCACCGATGGATGACCAAGATTTCAACAAAGCTACTCCTGTCGAACAAAAAGACTCTAGAGGAGACCATGCCCACTCACAATATCTGAGTATAGGGCTCGACAGCAGAAAACTACTCAGAAAAAAAGAAGCGCAGTGGAAAACGAGTTCAACTACTTAGGCAGAGAAGACTCATTAAGGACCGTACAAAAGCAGCAAAGACGGAGCAGGAGAAGAAAACACACGAGAAGAGCCTGGAAGGAATTCTACCCAAGCCGATGCGCGAAAGCGCTGCTTGAAAAATATTAACCACTGTTATGCTGTATACTAAAACCATATAACTGATGTTGATTTATATAGAGCAAAATATTGGAAATCAGTTATATGTAAATTAACAATTTTTATTTGTTCTTCCTCTTTTCCTTCATTTTTATAAATAAACCCAACGCGATTGCGCACGGGAATTAAAGATTTTGTCCTTCTCTTAATTTTTTTTTAATGAATAATAGCATTATTAAGTTTGACTTCAATAATAAAAATAAGCCATATATATTTGGCATAAAATATAGAATTTTAGAACAAACCCCAAAAATGGGTTTAATAGAGACGAAAACTGTCGATTCCACGGCAAACGCCATAAACAAAATAGAATCAGAAAAAGTAGATATGGAAATGGTTACCCTATTGTTAATAATAATCGTCGTTGTAATGTTAGCGAACGTGTTTATCAAATTATACAAATTACATAATAAATGCTTGCGCAAAAGATTCCAAAGTCAAGCTAATGACTTGGATAAAATCTAAAAAAAAAAAAACAAGAAAGGAAAGCTAACTTCGGGCGGAGCCGAAGTTGATATACCCTTGCAGTTCAGTCGCAGTCCGCTAGGTGGCGCCACGCATCTTATATTATTAAATATATAGCGGATCGTATATAGTCGGCCGATCCTTATGAAATTTGGCATATTGAATTATTTTGCCCAAAGAGTAATCTGTACCAAGTCCCATCTTTGTAACTTAAAAAACACCAAAGTTATGCCAATTCCGATCGTTCTATGACAGCTATAGGATATAGTCGGCCGATCCTAATGAAATTTTGTACATAAGATATTTTGGTCAAATATAACATGTGTCCCAACCCTCTAACTTCAAAAACACCAAAGTTATGGCATTTCCGATCAATCAGTTATATGGCAGCTATAGGATATAGTCGACCGATCCCGGCCGTTCCGACTTATATACTACCTGCAAAGGAAAGAAGGGTGTGTGCAAAGTTTCAACTCGATAGCTCCAAAACTGAGAGACTAGTTTGCGTAGAAACCGACAGACAGACAGACAGACAGACGGACAGACGGACAGACGGACATGCTCATATCAACTCAGGAAGTGATCCTGATCAAGAATATATATACTTTATAGGGTCGGAGATGTCTCCTTCACTGCGTTGCACACTTTTGACCAAAATTATAATACCCTCTGCAAGGGTATAAAAATACACATTGCAACTTCAATTATGATCAAAGGTAACAAATATAAAAAATATTCTCCATTTAAAACAAAACAATAAAGATGACCACCATAGAAGCCATTAGAAAGGTTTAAAGAACATGTTCAACAAATAGTCCCAACGACTCCAATAAGTATAAATCAATTAGAATACCTTCTAATTGAAACATTTAATTTCAAAAATTCACCATTAATACATTGCTCAAAAACACAAAAAGCGATTGTGTTAAGCACCATTCCAGGTGTCCAAATAAAATCAGTACTGGAAGAACATGAAACATTGGGCAAAACACTAGTTATGGTAGTATTCAGAAAATAATCCTCCATATTAACAGAAATGCAATCGAATGAATTATACACCGAATTAAATAAATTAAAAACCGATTTTGAAAATTAATATAAATCTTTAACTCAAAATCGTAGAATTCAACAGAATACCATACACAAACACGCCGAAATATTAGTAGCCCGTTTCAATAAAGCGCGGATATTAATATATGACCAGAGAGATCGATTAGATAAAAATCGATGTTCACAAGTTTCAAAGTTCCTAACAAGATTGCGATCTAACCTAATAAATAACCAAAATAATGGGTATAACCAACAATACACAATAACCACATCAATAATTATAGAGGTCTCGGAAATTTTAGAGGTAACAACCGTGGTGGAAATAACGGCTACAATAACAGTAACACTGGTGGAAATACCAATTCCCAAGTTCGAACTATTGAATCCCAGCCGGAAAACTAAAGACTTCCCTTAAGAAAAAGCCACAAAACTTACAACTGTATAAAATAAACCTCAGCCTCAATATTTATGTAACCATTAAAAATTACGTTACAAAAACATCCCTAACTCTGTTAATAGATACAGGCTCAGACATTAGCATTTTAAAAATAAATTCAGATCAATATAGATTCAACCAAAACCATAACAATGTCTGGTATAGGAGAAGGTACTATTCAATCTCAAGGTTTAACTTTTGTAGAAATTCAAACAGGAAAATTCATAATTCCATTTCATTTTCATTTAGTAAACAATGACTTTCCAATACCATGTGATGGCATATTGGGAATGGATTTCATAAAAAGGTTCAATTGTCAACTAGATTTTTAAATAGATCAAGATTGGTTAATAGCAAGACCATAAGATTTCAATCAAGACATAAATATTCCAATTACGCATTCAAATAATAATAACTTATTTATCCCAGCACGATCCGAAGTCGTGAGACAAATTAATATAATAACCACCCATAAAGAAGTCCTTATTAAAAATCAGTGTATAGATGAAGGCATCATTATAGCCAGCACTATAACTGATTCAAGCAACACATTTGTCCGAATATTAAATACGACCGATAAAAATAAAATAATAAACATTTCCAAAATAAAGTACGAACCATTGGAAAATTATCAAATTGTCCAAAGCAACGAAACTAAAACCAGAAAAGAAGATGTCCTTTCATAATTAACGAAAAATTTTCCTACAATGTATAAAAGCACCCTCACCAAACTATGTACCAAATTTACAGATATATTCGGATTAGAAACCGAACCAATTTTAGCAAATAATTTCTATAATCAGAAGCTGAGATTAAAAGATTTTACACCAGTCTACATTAAAAACTATCGAACACCACATAGCCAAAAGGATGAAATAAACAAACAAGTAGAAAAGCTAATAAAAGATGATATAGTAGAACCATCAGTATCAGAATACAACAGCCCATTGCTGTTAGTACCCAAAAAGTCACTTCCTGGCTCAGAACAAAAACGTTGGAGACTAGTTATTGCCTATCGTCAAATAAACAAAAAGCTACTAGCTGATAAATTTCCACTACCAAGAATCGAAGATATCTTAGATCAACTTGGTAGAGCAAAATTTTTTTCCTGTCTAGATTTAATGTCTGGATTTCACCAAATTACCCTAGAAAAGGAATCAAGAGATATTACCTCTTTCTCTACAAGCACTGGGTCATTCAGATTTAAAAGACTACCTTATGGAGTAAAAATAGCATCAAATTCATTCCAAAGAATGATGACATTAGCATTTTCGGGATTATCCTTTCCTTTATATGGACGACTTAGTAGTTACAGGTTGTTCAGAAAATCATATGATAAAAAATCTAACTAATCTATGTAGAAAACACAACCTTAAGTTACACCCTGAAAAATGCTCTTTCTTTTTGCACGAAGTCACATTTTTGGGACACAAATGCACAAACAAAGGAATTTTACCCCAGATGAATCTAGAAGATTCGTAGCCTTTTGCAATTACTACAGACGTTTCATACCAAATTTCTCGTATTAATCAAGACACCTTACCCATTTGTGCAAGAAAAACATAAAATTCAACAGGACTACTGAGTGTCAAGAAGCTTTTGAATATCTTAAAAACGCACTAGTCCAACCCACACTATTAAAATACTCAGATTTTAATAAAGAATTTTGTATAACAACAGATGCTAGTAAGCAGGCATGCGGTGCAGTTCTAACCCAATCATCTGATGGGATAGACCTTCCGGTAGCATACGCCTCAAGAACATTTACAAAAGGCGAAAGTAATAAGTCCACAACTGAACAGGAATTGACAGCTTTACATTGGGCAGTTAACTATTTTAGACCATATATATATGGAAAACATTTCACTATAAAAACAGACCACAAACCATAAACATATCTTTTTTCAATGAGAAACCCAACTTCCAAGTTAACAAGAATGAGGAATAATATAAATTTACTGCAGTATACCTTAAGGGAAAAAACAATTATGTGGCAGATGCCTTATCAAGAACAAGCATCGATGAACTAAAAGAAATGAACAGACAAATACTAAAAGTCACTACTAGATCCCAAAGTAAACAGAAAAATAACTGCGCAGTTTCAACATCTAGTTCGGATTTGCAAAAGCAACCGACAGCTTCTAAGCCCAAGATATTTGGCGTACCGAAGATATTTGGCGTAACGAAGATGTCAAAAAAGTAGTGACCTTGCATTTAACAATATCGAAGTGTTCTCTCAAGAAGGGAAAACAGATATATGCAAGAATAAACGTCAATGATCTATATACCAATGGAATATTCGATTTAGATCAATTTTTCCAAAGGCTTGAAAAAATAGCCGGTATAAACAAGATAAGACAGCTTAAAATGGCACCGAGTGAAAAAATCTTTGAACTCGTTTCAATAGAAAAATTTAAAGATAAGGGCAATGAAATATTATTAAATTTAAGAGTAGCGCTACTCCAGCCGGTGACCATAATAGAAAGTAAAAAAGAAAAGGAAGCTATTCTGTTTACATTACATGACGATCCTTTACAAGGCGGACACACAGGCATAACAAAAACGCTAGCAAAAGTAAAAAGACATTACTATTGGAAAAACATGACCCGTGACGTTGCAAACCACATAAAGAAATGTCTGAAATGCCAAAAATCAAAAACCACAATCCATACAAAAACGCCTTTGACGGTAACAAAAACCCCATTAAAAGCGTTTGATATAGTATTAGTGGACACGATCGGTCCATTACATAAATTAGACGAAGGTAACGAATATGCAGTCACTCTAATATGCGACTTAACAAAATATCTCGTTACAATCCCTAAGTGCAAGAACAGTAGTGAAAGTCACATTCGAATCTTTTATTCTAAAGTACGGTCCAATGAAGACGTTCATTACGGACATGGGAACTGAATATAAGAATTCAATTATTAATGATTTATGCAAATATTGCAAAATTAATAATATGACATCTGTTGAGCTATTAATAGTTTTTAATAGCAGCCGAATAACTATACGCGTTTCAAATTATAGTTTCAATATATTTATTTTGGGCTCAATTTAACCCTAATATATGCGGCTCCAATCAACTCCAAATCACAACAAACGCCAAACCAAGAGCTTGCGCAGAAGCTCAACTAAAGCTCCCCAAAGCGCATACGCTACAAATACCAATAAAGCGCATGCGCAATAAAACATGCTGATAACAACAGCTGCAGCTTAGCATATTATAATTATTTTATATGCATTCTTTGGTGGCTGCTTGGCCCAACAACATAAACTGCACATCATCTTCAAACATTTGGGACAATAGAAAGAAGCCATAGAACATTTAAGGAATACGTTAGATCATACGTTTTGTCAGATAAAACAGACTGGTATGTTTGGCTCATATACTTTACATATTGTTTCAATACAACACCCTCTGTTGTACATGGATACTGTCCATATGAACTAGTGTTTAGTAAAACCCCAACCTTAAACATTAAATTCAGTAGCAGTGAATACATTACACCACTGTATGACGTAGAAAACTTTGTAAAAGAATCACAATTCAGACTCGAAAAAGCTTATAAAAGAGCGAGAATGATGATTAAACAAAATAAGCAAAAACAAAAAGAAACCTATGATAAAAGATCAAATGATTTAAAATTAGAAATAGGAGATAAAGTTTTATTAAAAAACGAAGTAGGGCATAAATTAGACTTTAAGTATACAGGACCCTATAAGGTAGAAAGTATAGGAGAACGAGATAACATAACAATCTCAAACGTATAGAATAAAAATCAAACAGTTCATAAAGATAGATTAAAGAAATTCTATTGATATTTCTATGGCGGCCACCAATCAATCAATCAACAAAAAAAAAAAAAAAAAAATTATCTATATATATATAAAAGAACATCGTGTTTTATGTTACACAACTTATAAATCAAGAACGGAAGAACAGATTTGAGTGGAAATTGGTAGGGAGGTAGCTTAGAGCCAGGAGAAGGACATAGGATACTTTTTGTCCCGTTCGACAGCGTTCCTCCCTTTCCTCCCTGGCCCATACTTTTTTATTTAGGCAGACAGCTAAGAAGAAAATGTCAAATGTCAAAATGTCAGTTACAAACGAAGTCAAATTCATAGTCAGGCTCTCAAATTTAACAACGAACCAAAAAGATTGTGTTGCGCTGAAATCAATATTAAAACTATTTCTATTAAATAAATAATTAACAAGTGGATTGAAGTGAAGTGAAGTTTAATTAATAATGCCGCGACCAAGACGGTCGAATCTTTCCCGACAAAGCCGTAATGCAAGAAGAATACAAAATATTGCATATGAAAGGACTGAAGAAGAACGAGAAATTGCACGTGAACAGCGCCGCAATAGTATGGCTCGACTTCGTGCTTCTCAAATAGATTTCAATTTGCGACGCAGATATTTAGCTGATTTGAATCGAGCTGCGTTTCGATACGATTGCAGCAATGATTACAGCTTGCATCCTAGCGTTTGCATTGGGCAAATGGACGTTGTTTGCGAGTATTGTGGTGCATTAAAGTTTTCCGGAGAAACGCCTGGATTATGCTGCGTTAATGGTAAAGTGAAATTGCCAGTGTTGACTCCGCCACAAGAGCCATTGTATTCATTGGAATCACGCCACTTTCTTGCAAATACTCGAAAATACAATAGTTGTTTCCAAATGACGTCATTTGGGGCAGACATCGAAGAAGGAGGTTTTAATCCGACATTTAAGGTATTTATTTTTGTACTTACATAGAATGTAGTTAAAGAATCTGGTTTTTATTTTGTAGATAGAATCGAGCGGTTTAATATCATTTCCAAATAATTTCTGTAATTTTGACTCATCAAAAGACGAACTTATCAACAATGTATTTCCAAATATTATTTCTAACTACAAAAATAATGAATGGTTGAGTGAGCGAGCAATTTTAGCGGCTAAGAATAAAGATGTAGATGACCTGAACTACATAATTCAAAATAAGATCATTGGAACAATGCATTCATTCAAATCTATTGACTGCGTCACAAATGAAGATGAAGCCACCAACTATCCAATTGAATTTTTAAACTCTTTGGACGTGCCTGGCTTACCACCGCACAATTTACGCCTAAAGGTTGGCTCCGTAGTAATCATGCTTCGAAACATAAACCAACCAAAACTGTGCAACGGTACGCGTTTGGTGGTTAGTAAATTGATGAACAATGTAATTTACGCTACGATAATGATAGGAAAATTCAAAGGTGAGGAAGTTCTCATTCCGAGGATCCCGATGATCCCAACCGATATGCCGTTTGAATTTAAAAGACTTCAATTTCCGATACGTCTTGCATTTGCCATGACAATCAACAAATCACAAGGCCAATCCTTAAAAGTTTGTGGTTTAAATCTAGAACATTCATGTTTTTCCCATGGTCAATTATACGTGGCATGTTCACGGGTCGGAAGACCATCTGCGTTGTTTGTTTTTGCGCCTGATAATAAAACAAAAAATGTCGTGTATCACAAGGTGCTTAAGTGAAGAGCAACCTATGTACTAAAATACAGAAATAATAATGAATGATTAAGGAGGAGAAACAAAGAATATTGTATACCCACAAGTATTACAGAATTTAATTAATTTGAAAATTATTCTTTTTTGTTTGACTTATTTTTTATGCGTGCAACAACAATATGCCACAGCGAAACGTGGCAGGGTACTGCTAGTATATAATAATTAGCAAAATAAATAAGATACTATATATAAGATAACGTTCTCCGGCACCACTTCTCGCGGCGCACAAACGTAGGCAGGTACTCCATGATGTCGAAGTGAAAGGTGAAACGAGCCGGACGGGCGCCGCGAAGCGCTGCGGTTTGGGCGCGGCTACACGGCCCCGGGATGGACCAAAGCCCGGGAGACCCCGGCAGAACTCGCACCACGGCTCACCTGAGATGTAGGAGTGAAGGCATCCCTGAGGTTTAGCTTGGAGGACAGGCCGGCCCCGGATTCACAGCAGACGTCCTAGGGCCAGGGAGACGGGGTAAGCGCAGCTTTCTCTGGATTCCCTCTCTTTCGGTGGCAAAGTTTTCCCGCGTGCGCTGGTTAGCGATGCCGAATGTTGGACCAAATGACCCAGCTGATCGGTAGTGCTGCCTAACCCCGACGAAAGCGGTACCGGTAGAGGGCGCTCACCGGAAAACACCGACAGATGGCGCCACTCGGCGCTCCTCTTCGAGCTGTTGGAGGCCGTCACCCACAGAGGGCGGCACCAAGGAGAAGAATTCATAGCTCTCCTTTGGAGGGCGGGCCTGAGATAAGGAACAGTGCACAAGGTCATGGATCGGACCGATTTCCAACCCCCCCGCCGCGGCGGTGCACGCTGGAAAACGGGGCTCTGGTGACCGAGCAGGGGCGGTATATCCCCCATCGTGGCATCGATGGTTACCGCCCTCCACTTTCCACTTTTCACCTTCTTCTTCCTCTACTCCACCCCAAACCCACGTAGCGTCTGTCCCACATTGGGCGGCTACGCGGTCTGCGTCGGAGCCATAGTGGCCGGCAGTACCCATCCACCTGGCAGTAGGTATAAAATGCAAACCTGGCAGTAGGTATAAAAAGCAAACCCGAAGGATGATGTACACTAACGACATTACTCCAGGTGGCAACCACTCAAGTGGAAATCCACCCGTGGGGAAACCCACGGCCGGGGCACGGATTCTGGAGGCCCCAAAACACATCCCAAAGCAAACTGACGAGGCGGTGGCTAGCTTGGCCGCCCCGGCAGATCCTGCGACAAGCCAAAACGTGGAGCAATCTTCAGCATTCATGAGCAGCTCGAAGATACTGCGTTCACCCTGCGAACATGCTCAGTTCCCTCCTCAGGCGATGGCCAGCCGCTTGCTGGCTGCCTCAAAAATGTGGGACCGCTTAGCCACCGGGATTCCGGGCTAAGGTCCGCCTTGCTCTGCGACCGCGTCGCATCATCCGCTGCGTTGTCAGCTGTAGGCACCCATCTCCACTGGGAAACCTTTGAGGACTCCAAAATCTCCGCCACTCGGTTGCCAACAAACTGCTTGTATCGGCGGTGGGTGCTGCCGATCCATTTCAGCACCGTTCTTGAGTCCGTCCATAACACCGTCTTACTGATGTCCACACTGTGCTCCTTCTTGACAGTGTTCATCATTCTGGTTCCAAGGACCGCTCCCTGCAGCTCCAGCCGTGGGATAGACATCGTTCTCATTGGTGCACACTTCGTCTTTGCGCACACGAAGCTAACCAGCTCTTTGCACGTCGTACGTGGCCCTCCAATAGGCCATGAAGTCATCCGTTGCTACCTGCCAACGCATTCCAAAGATCTTCTGCTCAGCCTCACCCCATCCGACGCTATTGACCTGCCCAGGTGGTCCCAACGCCGCTTCCACGATGGGTGAGCTGGATGAAAACTGGCATAATTCGAATCCATCCTCCGCTTGTATCTCCTTCACTCGGGTAGATACCGCAATAGCTTCGCTCTCCTTAGCGAAACTGTCTACGTAGTCATCGACGTAATGGTGGTCGATGATGGCCTTGACCGCCCTCGGATCTGAATCCCGAAACTTCAGGGCATTCACCGTCTTCACGTAATGAGCAGTGCTCGGCGAGCAGGCTGCTCCAAACGTCATTACGTTCATCTCGTACACATCCGGGTCTCGATCGTCGTTACCATCTCTCCAAAGGAATCGTTGGGAACATCTATCCTCGGGTCGGATCAGCACCTGGTAAAACATCTCCTTGATGTCACCCCAGACTCCGACTGCTCCTTCCCTGAAGTGGAAGAGCACGGCTGGCAAGGGCTTGTAGTGCTGAGGCCCCTTGTCCAGCGCCGAATTTAACGAGGTTCCTCCAACCTTGGCTGCAGCATCAAACACAAGCCGGACCTTATCGGGCTTGTTCGGGTTCTCTACACCAAAATGTGGCAAGTACCATAGCTTGTCGCTCTTCACCGCGACCTCATCCGGCTGCAGCTTCCTTGCATATCCTTTGGACAAAAATCCTTGATGATCCGATCGTATTCCAGCGCCAACTGCCCGTTGCGCTTCAACTTCTTCTCGACGTTGATCAGCCGTCTGTGCGCCATCTCATAGCTCCGTGGCAGCACAGCGCGGTCGTCCTTCCAGAGCCATCCCGTCTGGTAGCGACGCCCCACTTTCACCATGGTGTCTTCGAGGATCCTTTGGGCCCGCGCGTCGTCGCTGGTTGCAACCGGTGGCGCAAGCTTCACACCAAAACTTTCCATCTCGAAGTAGTCCTCCACCATCTTTTCCATCGTATCATCCATTGACACGGCTAGAAGGCAGGACCTCGGTGACGGCGTAGTTGATTGTCCACTTACCGGCCCAAACACAACCCATCTAAGCTCGTTTGCGGCCGCATACGGTCCCTCTCTGGCAAACCGCCTCGTCCTAAGTGGCAATCCCAAATGTCCATGGTCCAGTCCGATGAGCAACTTCGGCACCACGTTGCTGTAGGGCTTCATCGGCAGTGGCGAATGCTTATGCACGCCCTGGACATCTCGTCGACATAACGTCTGCAGTGGCAGACTCAAGCTCGATACGGCGTACACGTTCCTCAACGGGTGGCGAGTGGGCTACTCAGCTCCACTTATCTCCAGGTTCACTACGTAGGTGGGCTCCCTGCTGGCCCTTCCTCCAAACCATTGGATGTTCAGCTTTCGCTGTTCGCCTCGCACTCCCAGATCCCTCCGTAGCTCGTCGTCGATCATCGTTACGGAGGATCCTTCATCCAAGAGCGCGTATGTGTCCACCTGGCGAACAGCTCCGTACAGCGTTACTGGCAGTATACGGAACAAAAGTCGGCCTCCTTCGACGTCGATGCTTAGATTCCTCTGCACGGGCGCCTCCGCTGGCTGCGGGGCCCATCTCTCCAGGCTGTTTCTGGGGAAAGCCGACTGCTGGCTCCTCTCGTGGTCCCTTTAACCACCTCGTGGCGAAGACCTCCTGTCGGGGCTGCGTCTGGAAACTGCTGACTGCCGGTTTCCTCCGTTGTGTCGCCTGAAGCCACCTCGCTGTTCCGGCCATCTGCGCTGTTCGTCCGCTCCATGTAGCAGACGGTGATGCGATCTGCGGCATCCGTTGGTCTGGCACTCGCAATGCACATCGCAGGATCTGGACGAATGACCACTCCGTAAGCATGTAAAGCAGAGCCGATGCCTCTTCACCATGCTCCACCTGCGCGGTGGCGAAGCTCCGAAGAACTCCCTGCAGCTCGTCGTAGCATGCTGCCCTCCACACATTGGACAACCTCCATGCCGATCATCCCGCTGCTCGCCTCCGTTCTGGTCGACGCTCGCGTGTAGAACTCGACGCCTTGGCTCCTTTCCCTCGCAATCCAAAATCGTACACACGATGTTGTTTGCGTACTCCTGTAGCCACGCGCTGAAGTGCGCTACAGTGGGAAAAGGCACGATCGATGCAGCGTGCCTGGCCCAATCCACTCGCTTGCTCGTTGGAAGCTTTGCCACAAGCTCCTCCATGAGGGTGGGGTTCCCCAAATGCTGCTCCGCCGACTGCAAGAAGGCCGTGAGGTTACTCACTCGGGTTGCGAAGGGAACGATCCTCGCCAGGTGCTGCTCCGAAATCGGTGGCACCTCACGCACGCTGTTCAGCTGGCTGCGTATAAGCTGCTCCGGTCGGCCAAACCTAAAGCGCAGCTGCTCCATCACGGCGCTGACTTTCTTAGGGTGAATCAGCAGCGACTTCACTGTCTCGCGTGCTTCATCATTCAGTGCCTTCAACAACCTCTGGTTGTTCTCCAGGTCCGTGCAGTTGTACGCTTGGGTCGTCACCACAAATGCACAATTAAAAAAGGGCCACTCCTCGGGCTGCCCTCCAAATACAGGCAAGTCCGGGAGCCTCCTTGGCCCATTCGCTCCTTGGGATCCATTCGGCGTCATCGATGCATAGGACGCAACATATTGCCCCGTTGTGGATGCCTCCGTGCGCTGTCTGCGCAGCACTTGTAGTGCACAGTGGATCCACAGGATGATTGCTACTCATTAGCAATGGCGGTCCTCTCCAGGATGGTGGCAGCGTGCAGGCCGCACCGACGCCGCTATGTGGGACCGGCCCGACCCCGTAGGTTGGGGCCTCACCGCTCGATGTGGCTAATGGCGGTCCGCTCCAAGATGGCGGCTGCCCCGACGCTCCACTGATGGCGCCATTTGCGCTTGGGCCGACTGCGATTCGCGCGATCGGCGGTACTCATATTATTCAAGGCTTTAAGCTTTCTCAGCTCGTTCTCCAACGCCGTGATCCTTTCCAGCAGGTACAACGTGAGTGGCTGGCCCACCGCCGGCTCCGAATTTGCAGCTGTGACAGCAGTACTCCTTGATTGGGACGCTACTGAAGTCCCCGTGACGCGAGAAATGGCCGCCGCCGTGGTTATATTCACCTGCGGCCGGTTTCCTGCTCCACCACTCACTTGTAGGGGTGGCTTCCCCTCCGTTCAGCCGGGAACTCCTCCTGGGGGAATGCTGCCCCAGCGCTCCAAAATGGCGGACCTGTGCCTTCTGGCCGCTGGCTGCGGCCGCTGATGCTTGGGGCTCTTTGCGACTCCTGATCGCTGGCTGCGTCTCCCTGACGCAGGCTGCGTCTCCCTGTCGCTATGTAAAGCAGAGCCGATGGAGACGCAGGCTGCGTCTCCCTGTCGCTGGCTGCGTCTCCTTGTCGCTGGCTACGTCTCCTTGGACTGCGGAGTGCGACCCTTACAGTCTCCCTAGGACTGCGAATAAAAGATGTTGTTTTGTCTAATGTGGAGTTGCCTTTAAACGGTTCCCACAAACGTAGGTTCAATGAAAGAAGACGCTTCAAGGGCCTATTGCCGTGGCAGACGGGCGCGTTTTATTCGCAGTGTGCCCTCCTACAATAAAACAAAACAATGAGAAGGCACTTTTTCGGCGGAACTTTTCCAAAATCAGTAGGCCCGTACTTCAAAGGGCCAAGCTATCGGATACTTAAAAAATACTAGATCCTACTTTGGTATTAGTATTTGACTAACTCTACCTATCGATCGCAATGTTTGACCGTCGACAGATAGAAACAAAAAAACACACTGAAAAAAGAGAGAAAAAATTGGAAAGAAAATATCAAAAAAAAAAGAAAAAAAAACATAAAAATTTAAAAAATAAATTAAAACGAAAAAAAAAAATGATTTGTTTATTGTCTCATACAATATCATTATGTATGTATATACCATTAACATCAATGTATAAATAATTTGTCTACAAATTTTTAACAAGTTTCTCAAAGTTCTTAATTTGACACATAGGCGTTTATCCGTCTTTACGGGACGGCCAAGGAAATCTTCCCCCTCGTTGAACTGGGAAGTAACTTAATATCAAAAAAAAAAAATAAGAAAAAATAAATATATACATATATATAAAAATAATAATAATATATATAGTAGGCAAATATAGCTCCTTAGGAGGAAGAAGAAAGAAAAATATATACAAAGGAAAAATTTGTAATAAATTTAAAACACAAATAAAAAAAAAGAGGAATAGATGTACAAATACAATGAGCAGGAAAATTGTTTTACAAAAAAATGTATAGGTACAATTTCAAAAAATAAAATAATTCAAATATTAGGAGAGAGCGGGGACGACGGGGAACGAAGCGGCCCACGACAGCCCAGCTATGTTTAGAAATTGCAGAAATGCATTTGGAATGCCCAGAGGGGGAGGAGCGCAGGGATATCCGAACAAAGTTCGGTGACCTGCTCAATAACAACCAAGTCGGACTTTTCGGTGCTACCAGCGTTTGTTCTCAACAGCGTTTGTTGAGGATCTGCAAACTCTGCTGAGTCACATTGGTGATGTCATAAACTCACGGCCTTTATTGTCTCTATCAGACGATCCTGCACACCTTGATTGACTGGGGGTCAGTCAGTCAATTTTGAACACAAAAAACTAATTTTAGTTCATTTTTTCTCTATTGGCATTATCGAGATTGTTGGTCGCTCTGCTCGCCCTGCCTATATTCTTAGGCGGGCTCTCATTCCCGCCAATTCCATACAATTCATACGCATCATTTTAGAATATATTTTGTGAGGAGAATAGATCTCCCACACGCCAAGACAGGTGGCAAGGGGGGCAACAGTTGGGGGGACAGGCAAGCTAGCACGGCTGCGTGAACGAAAGAAGGAGAAAGAGGAATCACCGTGGAACGTAACGGTCCCGGGCGGTCCACCGCGGCCGCGCTCGAATGTCATAGGAGAGAGCGGGGACAGCGGGGAACGAAGCGGCCCACGACAGCGCAGCTATGTTTAGAAAGTGCAGAAACGCAGAAATGCATTTGGAATGCCCAAAAGGGGCGCGGGGGATATCCGAACAAAGTCCGGTGTCCTGCTCCATAACAATACGAATCGGAGGCCCAAGCGGGGCAAAAGGGGGGGAGCAACAAAGCTTCCTTGGAGGAATTAGGAGTATATTCTGAAGGACCCCCCGTGGGTAAGTCCGACAGTCTCAAGTGCGGGATTTTAAGCGAGGGCGCAAGGATATGCGATCACTAGCTTAAGATCCTCCTGTGGGTGAGTCCAGCGGCAATACGCGAATCAGCCAAGGAGTAGAAATCAAGGAGCAAGTATGAAAAGGATCAAGGATCCGTGGCGGAACTGAAGCCTAAGGGTAAATCGAGTCGGGTTGGGTTATTCCCGGACACGACAAGTATCCTGGCTTACGCCTTGTCGACTCCTGACCGTTAAGACCAGGTGTGATCCTGTAAAGCGAGGGGTAGCCAGCTCGGGAACTCAAGCCCGTCAGTGAAACCAAAAAGGGACACCCCGGTAAAGCCAATCGAATCCTGATCCAGACGCTGGGACGTACGCACAGCGTATCACATAGAGTAAAAGAAGAAGCGACGCCAAAACCTGCAATAGATCCTGCGAAGCGTAGGCACGTAGGTGTTTGGAGGCGAGTGGCGAACGCAACCGGGGGCGTGTCCTGTGGGGTGGCTAGGCCCTTCGAGCCCTGATCCGGCCACCAGGCGCCGAGAAGCGCATCCTGACCGGCGTATGCCTAGGAGGTGAGCCTATCGGTCTGCTAACATGGATTAGGTGCCGGCCACGGCGAAAGGGCATTCCCAGTGAGCCAAGGATACCGAAGGTCCATGGCGCCCGCAAAGGAGAAGCAGCATCAAGCGGTAGGATCAGCGACGGGAGCAGCGAAAGGAGCAGCGACAGGATCAACGTCAGAAGCAGCAACAGGAGCAGCGGCGACGGCAAGAGAGCAGCGACGACAACAACAATGACAGCACAGGGCACGCAACTGGAGCACGTGAGTCCAAACGGATGGAACCGTGAGCCGAATCGGCGCCAGGCACCAAGACCACACGCCCTGCAGGCCGCAAGCTTTGGGAGGGCGTGTGAATTAGCACCAACCCGGAATGGTTCGGCGGATCGGCGGGAGGACGAGCGGCCGGTCGGCTGAGCCAAGCATCCCCGTGAAGAACCGCTTCTCTTAAATCTAAAACTGCAAGTTTCGAGACGGGCTGCAGCATTGTCCGAGATAGATCATTATCGTTCACGCGCACAGTGGCGCGTCTGACGACTCCATCAGCTCCGCTGTAGACCTCCTCCACGATACCCTTGCGCCACTCTCGTCTGGGCAAGGCAGGATCGCAGACGAAGACCATATCGCCCTGGCGGATAGTCTCCGTTCTCCGGCACCACTTCTCTCGGCGCACAAGCGTAGGCAGGTACTCCATGACCCACATCCTCCACAAACGGTCTCGTAGCATGCGGGCAATCCTACACTGCTTTCGCGTAGAACACTCACTGCGCATCTCCTCCGCATCAGGTGCATCTGGAACATGCTCAGTTCCCTCCTCAGGCGATGGCCAGCCGCTTGCTGGCTGCCTCAAAAATGCGGGACCGCTTAGCCACCGGGATTCCGGGCTAAGATCCGCCTTGCTGTGGGATAGACATCGTTCTCATTGGTGCACACTTCGTCTTTGCGCACACGAAGCTAACCAGCTCGTTGCACGTCGTACGTGGCCCTCCTATAGGCCACCGCCGCGAATGCAGATTGACTTGCATCCATGAACACATGCAACTCGATGGTTCGAACTGCTCCACGGCCAAAATTGTGGCGAGGACATCGGAACTGTCCCACGGCGTCCATCTCTCTGCGCCAGGCAGCAAAGGCTCTGCCTATCTCCTCCGGCAGTGGTTCGTCCCACTGGATCTTCTGTCTCCAGATCTCCTGCAGCAACAGCTTTGCTGTAATCATCAGGCAGCAAAGGAACCCCAATGGGTCGAACGTCGACATCAGCAAGCTCAAATACTCCCTTTTTGTAGGGACTCGATCTCCACTTAGAACGCTTTTTGGCACTCGATGATACTCCACGTTGCACCTGAAGTCATCCGTTGCTACCTGCCAACGCATTCCAAAGATCTTCTGCTCAGCCTCACCCCATCCGACGCTATTGACCTGCCCAGGTGGTCCCAACGCCGTGGGACTCCTTTTTGCAAAATGTGGGCAAGTTGGTAGAAGCGCAATCAGCGACTGCTTGCGATGGACAGCAGTACGAAGATTTAAAAAGATTTTTTTGTCGGTCGAAAAAATGTCGATATGCAACATTTCTCCAAAATATGACGGTATAGGTGTAGTTCCTAATTCGTGCTTCTTGGGATGGCGGTCGTATTTAGCTTTATTGCAGACCTTACAATTTGCGACCACTTCGCTGCTAATTATAGAGGCATCTCTAAATTGTCAGCAATTCCAAAGCATTTTGAAAAACTTATCACTCCACATTTGCAACACCTATGTAGTTCAATAATAGCTCCGTGCCAGCATGGCTTCATGAAGCGCCGCTCCACCACTACTAACTTATTGGTGCTAACATCTTTTATCACGGATGGCTTCCGGAATGGCTTACAAACATACGTCATATACACTGACTTTAGTAAAGCATTTGACTCTGTTAACCATTCGCTTCTTTTAAGTAAACTCAGTCTTTTGGGATTCCCAACTGATCTTATCTGGATTTCGAGCTACTTATCAGGGAGAACCTAACGTTTTCTTTAAAGATGTTACCTCGCGTTTAGTCCGCGCAACATCGGGGGTGCCCCAAGGAAACCATCTTGGACCCCTACTTTTTACACTGTTTATAAACGACTTGGCCCTTGCCTTAACTAATTCACTTGTACTTATGTACGCTGATGATGTTAAGCTATGCCTTCAGTATAAATACACTAGCGCCCAGTCTAGACTTCAATCCGATCTGGATAATCTTCAAAATTGGTGGTTAGCAAATAATCTAAAGCTTAATGGATCGAAATGTAAAGTCATGTTTTTTTACCGATCTAGTCCTCACTAGGCTATGTACTTTCTCTATGGGAACGCCTTAAAACGATTGACTCAGGTTAACGATCTAGGTGTCCTATTAGTTTTGAGACTTAAATTTACCGACCATATATCTACCATGGTTAATAAAGCTATGGGTGTGCTCGGTTTTATTAAAAGATGGTCAAAAGAATTTAATGACCCGTACATAACTAAAACGTTAAATTTTAACATTCCTAGTAGAAGGACCAGAAACTTTCGTTTTCTACTCCTCAGCCATTGTAGTTCGACATATGACCAACACGATCCGTTCAGGGTATTATGTTCGGACTACGATGGTCCCTACCACATCTTGTCACTTTGCTCTACTAACAATCTTAAATCGCTTATATTAACCGCCTTATCTGTGAAACACTCTTCCTCGTGATATCTTTCTCCTAATCCTCGCTTTCTCCTGTGCAGCCCCATGAGCGCGATTGTGCTCGGTGTTAGCGATTTAAAGCTGTTCGTTAGCGTTGGTGATGTCGCTGACGAAGTTTTTACAATGCCAAAACTTTGTCGCAGGAAATTCCTGCCTCAAGGAATGTTGGATACGAGCCAGTGTAGGGAAATCACAATGAATTGCGTTCACAACGTTGGCGTTGATGATTTCCTTAACAGATTCAACAAGCGAGTCCTTATTATTAAAATCAACGATATGGCGGGTTTTATTTCCGAAGATTATGAAATCCCGCCGAAGCGCTTGGCTTGCTTCTTCCAAAATGATTTAGTTTCTCAAGTCGTTAAGAGGTTTGTCTGTAGTTTCTATGGTGTATGAGAGCGAACGCTCACTATGCACCGTGGCCGCATCGGACTGGGCCTCAGCCTCTAGGTTATTCAGGGGTTCCCTCGATCAGCTACCAGGTCAGCTACCAGGTTTTGCTTCCCGGGTGTGTAAAGCACTTTTCCGTTGTTCTCATCAATAAATGCTTTCCATCGCTAAATCTTACCGTTGGTGTTTTTGTCGGATACCGCATATGTGAGGGGCTTGTGGTCTGTAAAGATCCGTACCTCCTTGTTAGGTAGTTTTGGAGTTTGCCTATTGCCCAGACTATCGACAATAATTCTCTTTCGTTGGTGGCGTAGTTCAGTTCGCAGTCTTTAAGCGTGCGTGAAATCATGGTAATAGGTCTTTTATTCTGGGACAGTACCGCGCCTATTCCACTCGCTGAGGCGTCGGTGGTTAAGTCAAACGGCAATTTGAAATCAGGGTATGTCAATATGACATCTTCCGATGCCAAAATGTTACGAAGGTGATCGAACGCATTTCGCTGGGTTTCATCAAACCTGACGGCTACTTTTTTCGACATATTCTTGCTGACCGTCCCGTTTTCACCTTTGAGGATGGCTGTAAGAGGTCTAGCAATAGAGGCAAAATTCTTTACAAAGCTCCTGTAATAACTCGCCAGGCCGAGGAAAGACCTGAGGCTAAATAGATTTCTTGGCTCTGGGAACTCTCTTATTGCCCTGACTTTTTCTGGGTCTGTTTTTGTCCCTCCTCTGGTGACAATAAATCCTAAAAATTCAACGCTCTCTTTAAAGAACTTTGTCTTTTCCCATGCCACCCTCAAGTTGGCAACGAGTAGGCGCCCAAGCACTGTGTCAAGGTGCTTGACATGATCCGTTTCATTTTCGGAAAAGATAAAAACGTCGTCAACGTAGACGTAGCATATTTTGCCCATTTCTTCCCGCAGCACATCGTCGATGGCTCTTTGGAAAATACTCCCAGCGTTCTTTAGACCGAAGGGTAGTCGGCAAAATTCATATTTCCCACCATTGACGGAGAACGAGGTCTTCTCTCGGTCCTTTTCAGCCAGGTATATTTGATGGTACCCTGACCTTAAGTCTAGGGTGGTAAAGAATTTAGTTTTCCCCAAGTTCTCTAGAATCATGGGTATGCTTGGCATGGGGTAGCGATCGGCGATTGTTCGCTCGTTCAGCTTCCTGAAGTCGATTACTAATCGCTTCTTCTTGATGCCATTATCGTCAGTCCCTGTTTTGTCAACCACCCAGGCTTGTTGTATGGGGATCTGGACGGCCTAATTATGCCATTTTGCAGCAGCTCTTTGATTTCTTTGTTTACAAAGTCCGCTGCCCCCATAGGATAGAGGTCGTTCGAATAGTAGCGATGACCGAAGTGTTAAAGGTGAGTGCCTCGTTAGAGGTCAAAAACACCATAACCTTTTCAGAATAATTTTTTTGAATTCGGCTTTAGCCGAATTTGACACCACTATATCATCGATTTTTGTGAAATTGACATTCTATCAGTCAAAAAATTTGAGCTTTTCAGTGACGCTTGCGTATTTTATTACGCTGTTGCCTAGGTCTAATGCTACTCCTGCTCGCGTTAGCAAATCGAAGCCTATTATAGCATCGAACGTGCTCAGTGTATCCAAGAGGAAAAATGGGACGTCTAGTCCAAAGATGCGCATTACGCACATGTTTTTGACGTCACTGGAGCCGTGAATAGAGCTCACAGTGAAAGGGGTCTCGACCGGCATTACGTTTCTTTGCTGTGTCGATGAGAATTTTTACTGTTTTGCCGGCCAACTGTCACTCGACGAACGGCAGTCGAGAGCGCTCCCTAAAAAATGGAGGAGGTCGTTAAGCTCGGCGGTATCGCTATCTTCCTCAATGGTGGCAACCTCAGCCTCAGCTGTGGCGGCATATTCTGTTTCCTCCTGTTGGGGCTGGGCTATATTATTGACGCGTTGGCGTCTTTGGCCCGATTGCCTCTGGGACGAGTTCTGCCTTTTGTAATTGTTATTACTTTGCGGTTTCCCTTCAGCTTGTTTCTTGTCTGAATTTAGCCGTTGAGGGGTCTACTTCCATGGGCTGAACTTTATTCTGGTCTAAGGTCTCAGGATCCCTGCGCTTTGGCTAGGAATTGTCCTCATGAGGCCTACCTTGGTTTTGCTTAGGAATGAAGTGCAGATTTTTGTCGTCACCTCTCCATTGCTTTCCCTGACCTTTATTGTTGTGCCTGTGGCCCTCATTGAAAGGGGCCTTGTCTTCCATAGCTTTCGCGTAAGATGCCGCGAACGCACTTCTTTCGATGCTGTTCTCGGCTTCTCGCTCTAACGCTAGTGCAGACGGAAGGTCTTTTGGTTGTGCTGGTAGCACGAGTGACCTGAGTGGTCTTTTAAGCCCTGCAATGAATGCATGAAGGGCGTCATCCCTAACCTCCTTATTTAGGATGGTTGCCGTGTCCGAGTTGTGTGACATGACTATTTTGTTGGTGACGAGCGTGAGTTAGAGGAAACTCGACATAGTATACCATAAGGTCGGCAAATTTAGCTTTTTTAGGGACGTTTTGTCCGCTGTAACGAACTGTTTTTGTTATATTTTGTTCGCAACAAATGCCGCGACTAGCTCACAGAGGTTGAGGGTACGTTCCACCGAATTTATAGAATCGACGTGATTGCCCGAGCCCAGAAATAACACGGAATGCTTCGTTTCAAATCCCCTTTATTGTCTTTACAAAAATAAGTTAATCTCACCGGCTGTTAGGCTCAGCCGACCGACCGCTCTCCCTTCCGTCGATCCCCGATCCCCGCTCCGGGGTGGTGCCAATACACACGCCCTCCCAAAGCTTGCGCCCGACAGATCGTGTGGTCTTGGTGCCTGGCACCGAAACGGCTCACGGTTCCCTTCGTTCGGACTCACGGACGCTGGTTGCGGGGCCTGTGTCGTCGCTGCCGTCTTCTGCGCTGGTCTTCTGCTGCCGCTGCTCCTGTCGCCGCCGCTCCCTCGTCGTCGCTGCTCCTCTGACGCTGATGCTCCCTCGTCGATGCTGCTGCTTCCTCGTTGTCGCCGTCGCTCCCTCGTCGTCGCCTCTGCTGTCGCTGCTCCTCCTTTATGGGTGCCGTGGACCTTCGGAATCTTTGGCTCGCTGCACTTGCCCTTTCGCCGTGGCTGGCACCTAATCCGTGTTAACAGACCGAGTGGCTCACCTCCCAGGCATACGCCGGACAGGATATGCTCCTCGCTGCTTAGCGGCCGGATCAGGGCACGAAGGGCCTACCTACCGCACAGAACACCTGCGTGCCTACGCTCCGCAGGATCTATGGTAGGCCAGAGGTTTGGGCGTCGCGTCTCCTTTGACTCCAGGTGATACGCTGTGCATACGCTGCAGCGCCTGGATCAGGATTCTCTTGACTTTCTCGGGGTGTCCCTTTGTGGTTTTACTGTTGGGCTTGAGTTCCCGAGCTGGCTATCCCTCGCGTTACAGGATCACACCTGGATCGAACGGTCAGGAGCAGACAAGGCGTACGCCAGGCTGATCCGTCGTTGCCGCTACTACACCAGGATACCTGTCGTGTCCGGGAATAACTCAACCCGACTCGTTTACCCTTGGGCCTCAGCTTTGCCGCGGATCCTTGATCCTTTCCCCTTGTTCCTTGCTCGACTCGCGTACCGCCGCCGGACCTACCCAAAGGGGGTCCTGAAGCTATTTGTCGCAGATCCTCGCTCACTCGCCTTAATAGCCCGCACTTAAGACTGTCTGACTTACACACGGGGGGTCCTTCAGCCTGTACTCCTAGAGGAGGGAACGACAGAAGCTTCGTGGTTCCAGCTTCCTGTTTGTTTCTGTTTTGTTCGTGTGTTTTTTTTCCCCCTGTGTGTGCAAAATTTGTGTGTGGATACCTTCATCCACTTCCCCCCATCTTCGGATGACGTCAGAGTCATTCTATTTCTCTATGCTGTTGTGTATATATATATTTTTTCATAATAATAATTTTTTTTTTTTTTTGGTTACCTTTTTTTCATATTTCTTTTCTATTACTTTTTTTTTCATTATTTCTTTTTTCCTTATATTTTTTCTTTTCATTTTTTTTTTCCTTTTTTTTATATAATATTTTTTTCTTATTTTATATATTTTTAATATATTTTTTTTTTGGTTTTTGTCTTGTATTTTTGTGTTTTATGCCTGCGCCGACTCCTGCGCTTGGGCTTTCAGCTCACTCAGGTGGGCCCTCTTTTCCTTCCTTGTGCCAGCGTGCCGTAGCACAGCAATCACTGGCGACACAAAGTTCACCACCGTGTACGGCCCATCGTACTTTGGCGCTAACTTTGCCGCGAATCCTTCGGCCGCCTTGGACAAATGGTGCTCTTTTGCCCACACTGTGTCGCCGATCTTCGGGCTCCACTCCCGCCTCCTCAGATCCCGCATGTCCAGCATGTCCATCGGCACACATAATTTCCACGATGCCACTTCCTCGCTCCCGGCTCTGTGTGGAACATGTCAGTATATCAGGCCTGCCTCCTCGACGTATTCCGGATACTTCTGTGGGTTTTCCTTTATTTTCTTCTTCAGTGAGCCTATCCAAATGCATTTCGCGTCTTCTTTTGCTGTGGCGCTCCTCAGCTTCTCCACGATCGGCTGGCGGGAAAGTGCATCCACGACTACGTTCAGCTTGCCTTTCCTGTAGCTGATAACGTAATCGTACTGTTGTAATTCGAAGACCCATCTCGCGATCTTTCCGAGTGGGCTCTTTATGTTGTTCAACCACTTCAGCGCCATGTGATCCGTGATCACGTCGAACTGGTACCCCTCGAGGTATGGTCTCATCTGCCGAATGGCCCATATAATTGCCGCGGGATTGGCCCATATAATTGTCTTTCTCCGTTGCCGAGTAATTCTTCTCCGCGCCTATTAGCGTTCGGCTGGCGTAAGCGACCACTCGCTCGTCCTCATCCGTGTCCTGCGTCAGCACTGCACCTACGCCGTAGTCGCTGGCATCGCTGGCATCGCTGGTTTGCAGCACAAATTTCTTCGTGAAATCGAAATCGTGAGATTTAAATCGAGTGAAGTCCGAACGGCATCACCTTCCACTGGTACAGACTAGACATCTGCATGATTACATTCATAACATACGTCTAATAGAGTACATTCGAATCGAATAGAATGGAGTGAGTGGAATGTTGGAAATGAAATGAAATTGTATGAATGTAAGCTTAGGTTCCTCTCGTAATTTGAGACTTCAAACGAAATGACAGGGAATAAACGAAACGAAAAGTGAAATGAGAAATATGTCAATATCATATATACCCGAATCCTTCGAGTTGTTTCTTATCATTCTGAGAGCTGCTACAAATTTGTCTAGAAATTTTTAACAATTTTTAACTTAATATAAAAAAAAAACAAGAGGTGCAAAAAAAAAGACGGAAATATGGACAACCAATTTATAAAAGAAGCCGACGAGCCTGTATGCATATATATGTAGACCTAGTTTTTTAAAGTTTGGTTTTTAGGTTATTATTTCGATGTCCCCAAATTTGAGACAATACAAGACAAGGTGGAACAAGAAATTTCTGGATATTCCAATATTAAGGTTGCATACACTCTTGATTTTAATGCTTTAGCTTGGTGGCATTTAAATAAGCAATTTTTTCCGCTACTGCACAAAACAAGCTGCAAAATATTTTGCATTCCAGCGAGCAGCGCGGCTTCGGAACGGACCTTTTCAAACGCAAGAAATTTGATAACAGAAGCGTTGTCAAATAGCCACTAACTCTGAAAATATTGCCAAATTAATGTTTTTGCATTTTAATTTAAATTAGATATAAATTCGCTGCATTTAATTTGTTTTTTTATTTCCTTTTATTTACATTTACAACTCGAATCATTTGAATGAAACGTCTCTGTTTTCAACGTTCTCAATTCACTCAATTCGTTTCCTTCTACCAAAGGATTGTGCAAATGAGTAGGCGTAAGAGATCCAACCCTCTCACATCATGTTGGCTTTGCTCTCAAATTCACTCAATTCATTTTTAGCATTGTGCATTTGAATGTGGGTTTTATGCCACTTATGCAGATGTCTAATATATATATATATGATCAGAATCACCTCCTGAGTCGATATAAGCATGTCCGTCTGTCCGTCTGTTTGCTGCTTGAAAAATAGTAACCACTGTTAGGCTGTATAGTATACAGCATCTGCATGAGTGGCAAAAAACCCCCATTCAAATGCACAATGCTAAAAATGAGTGGAGTGAATTTGAGAGCGAAGCCAACATTATGTGAGAGGTACTCAATTGCACAATCATTTGGAAGAAGGAAACGAATTGAGTGAATTGAGAACGTTGAAAACATAGATGTTTCATTCAAATGATTCGAGTTGTAAATGTAAATAAAAGGAAACAAAAACAAATTAAATGCAGCGAACTTATATCTAATTTAAATTGGAATGCAAAAACATTATTTTGGTAATATTTTCAGAGTTAGTGGCTATTTGACAACGCTTCTCTGTTATCAAATTTCTTGCGTTTGAAAAGGTCCGTTCCGAAGCCGCGCTGCTCACTGGAATGCAAAATATTTTGCAGCTTGTTGTGTGCAATAGCGGAAAAAATTGCTTATTTACATGCCACCAAGCTAAAGCATTAAAATCAGGAGTGTATGTAACCTTAATATTGGAATATCCAAAAATTTCTTGTTCCACCTTGTCCTGTATTGTCTCAAATTTGGGGACATCGAAATAAACGGCAAATTCATCATATACTAACTGGGCTTCATTATTGTTGAGGTCAGAATTGTCTTGAAGAAATTGACTCATAATAATTTTGCAATCATTAATAATGGTCTCATTATCATTAATAATGGTCTCTTTCTCAGTTTGTGAGAATTAGGTTAGGTTAGGTTAGGGCGGTGATGCAAGGGGGTCATAGAATACCCCCTCGCTTCCACTTGAGCCGCTAGGGCTCCTTGTGCTGCCGCTGGAGCAAGGGTTTCACCGAGATGCTACCCCCAAATGTATCGTTGGGCGTTTAGAAGCTTCAAGTTTTTTGGACACATTCTCAAAAACTGCCTGCAATCGTACAATTGCACCTAATGATTAATATTGATGTCACCCACTCTGCAGGTCTGATTTTTTTCTTTTAAAATTGCTGTTAGCTCTATCCAATTTATTTCAATCGACTTAAGCAAATAGTAGACGGTATTCCACCGAGTTGGACAAAAACTCCTTAAAGACACCCCTAACCATGAATTATTTTCTGACTTTTTGAAATATCTGACTAGCTTGCTGCAACTTGTGACAATATTTTCCACCTCGGGAATAGCGTTAATAGCTTTTTCAACAGCGTTGTTAAGCAAGTGGTTTTTGCAGGTGGCAAGTGGTTTTACGGGTTTGTGTACTTCAAGGTCACATCCAAAGTCCTTCAAAATTGCCTCTATTTTTGTCTTTATATTGGCACCTTGATAAAGAAAAAATTGTAATTATACTTGTAACATAAAGATAGAGTTAACAAAACTGTGCTGGGCGAGCCCTTGATTGACTTCATGGCTATAAGGCGATCGACCAAAACTCCCTCCCTTATGCAATGGACAGTGCATGACAAATATGCTGTTTTTTAGAAGTTATCAGTCCATATGTCATATTTAAAGGCTTTGTACTTTTCTATTTCCGTTTTTATTGGCCCAAAGTGGGTCAAATATTAATACAAAATATTATTTACATCGACATTTGCACCATAATTAAAAACAAAGGCTTTGTACTTTTCTATTTCCGTTTTTATTGGCCCAAAGTGGGTCAAATATTAATAAAAAATATTATTTACATCGACATTTGCACCATATTTAGCTCCAACATTAATTAACAAACATTAATTCAGGCGGAGCCGAAGTTGATATACCCTTGCAGTTGAGTCCCGGAGCGGCCGATCGGCCGACTTGATATATAGCGGATAGCATATAGTCGGCCGATCCTTATGAAATTTGGCAAATCCGATTATTTTGTCCAAAATAGAATCTGTACCAAGTCCCATCTTTCTAACTTAAAAAACACCAAAGTTATGCCAATTTCGATCGTTCTATGACAGCTATAGGATATAGTCGGCCGATCCTTATGAAATTTTGTACATAAGATATTTTGGTCAAACATAACATGTGTGGAAAGTCCCAACCCTCTAACTAAAAAATCACCAAAGTTATGGCATTTCCGATCAATCAGATCAAAACAAATGCGGGAAACTGTCTTTTCAAACACCTGGCCTCTTCGACAGTCCCTAAACAACTAACAGAGGCGGAATAAGCCAAATTGCATTTAATAATACACTAATTTACAAAGAGTAATGTAATACACACAACCATACTTAGCCATACTTGAAAATATGAGAATAAAAACTCCAATTTAATTGAAGAAAATATTACTTAACCACCTATAATAAATTCAATAAAATTATTTCGAGTTTTTCCTTAAATCCAAAATTAAAACATGGTGTGATCTACTGATTTCAATAAGAAAATAAAAATCTTCCATAGAAAAATGTTTGGGGAAAAATAATAGAAGACCAAAAATTAACGTAAAAAATCTGAGATTTCAACTTTGGATGAGTATTCCAAAGATATGGTAACTGCTAGATACCATTTTTTAATTTTAGTTGGTACACATACATTTCAAAAATGATATGTACTGGAAGCAATGATGGTCATCGGTATTACACGGCCTACATAATTCAATATATGGTAAAATTTGATCAATTTCTTCTCTTAGGTGTACCGCGGAAACAGTGGGTGATAGAACTATGTTTGTTCAGGACTTTGGTTCAGGGAAACCTAAAGGTTATGGAGCAGGTAAAATTATGCGTGGAGATTTTTTGCTGTTGGCCTGTGATATCAACAACATCAATTACATTGAAAATTTTGTATGATCGGGGGGGGGGGTGAGTGCTGCAGGGGGTCCACCGGATCCTGCAAAGTCCTCAAAGGGGTCCATGACAGAAAAAAAGTTTGGGAACCACTGATCTAACTTATCAATTTGATAAAGAGCACTCATTGTTCTTATCCACGAGATATTGGATTTGAAGTATGTCTTTAAATTATTTTGTTTCTAATAGGAGTTTGTCTAAGATTAATTCTGTTTTTGGGTGATTAATACTTAAAATATGGTATTCATATTTAGTTGGTATTTCAATATTTCCCGTCTTAGATCTCGTTTTTTTATTGGGGTGATTTCTAACTTTGTCCAATGACGTTATGAAAATTATTATTGATGAAAATATGGCTTGTAACAATGGGGTCGTTTTCGGTGCCGGCTTTTTCCCTGGAAAAGTATTTACTCTTGTTATTTTTCTTTTCCTATTTTTATAGGCATAGTTTTTTTCATTTAATTGTGTTACTTGACCTATTTTCTTTAAAGAATTCTTTACTTTGGATTTTACCAATGGTGATTGTTTGCCGAAACCTGTTCGATGGCCTACAAGTTTGAAGTGCAACTTGAAGTGTCCCGAAAGCCCGCGTATCCTTTAACATCCTTAGGCCAGCAGCCGTTTCGCTTTCTTTGCCGATTCGGCCTGGCTTCGTTTAACTGTTGTTCGGCCCAAAGAATCCTGGCCTGCTGCCAACAGTTGATAACGGAAACTCACGCGGTCAGGTTCGCTTCAAGAATTTAATTAGAATTTTAAGCAGTGTTTAGCAGCAGCAATTAAGCAGTGAACTAAATAAAACTACTCGAAGCTAGCTATGCTGCCAGAAAGTGCGTTCAAGATTTTTGTTTTCGCACAGCAACTTCGGGTAACAATATATATTTTAATTTTTATTTAATGAGTCACGCTGTTTGGGGGTTATTTGGAGAAGGTCCCCTTTGAAAAGAATATACAAAAGATTGGATTTAACATTTTGAAATCATAAAAGAAAATAACGTTATAAAAAAAGTTTGCCACTCTTTACTCCATTATGGGCTTTTTATTTTTTTCTAGGCTCTTTTTTATTAGATTACAGTTTAAGTGGGAGTTTATCACATGATGAGTTATTAAAAGGGGACCCTTAAAGTGTTGAAGGGATAACGTTACAGGTTAATGGTTATCCTGGATTTAAATAATTAAAGTTGAAAAATAAGGACCTCCATTCTTTTGGCGATCAGTTAAGGGCCAACATCGAGAAAAAAAATAAAAATGAGGAAAATGAACAAAATAAAAATAATTGTTTTGGTTAGAACAAAATTTTTTTTTAGATTTTTTCTCAAATTTCCTGAGATGTCCCCTTTGAAATGTAGAAAATTCATGGGAAGGTCAATATGGCTCCCTGAGAAGGATAGCAGCAGCAGCGCGCTGCCCCGCTGGTGCACTATACTCCGGCCAATTCACCGACGATAACGGCTGTCGCTGTGATAAAAATTAAGGGTCTAATTTGTTCGGTATAAATTAGGGGGCATAATTTTTCAGTATAAATTAAGGGGCATAATTTTCAAACAAACCACTTGCGTGAACCAGTTCCCAAAAAAGCTGTCGTAGCTGTCAAAATACCAGGGATGCTCTTAAACAACGATAGACATAAAGGAGATTTCCCATCTCTAATCGGTTATCAAACCAAGCCTTAAAACAAAAATTAAATAAAATTAAAGAAAATAAGGAAAGAAGGATGTCCGATTAAATCTGAAATCCGAAAAATCATCATCAATAAAAATAAAAAATATTTCGGAAGAACTCAAAGGAATATTTGGATGTGATTGCACATCTTGATGAATTAAATATATTAAAATAAATAATATAAAAAATTGAAGAAGAAAATAAAAATGTTTTTTTGCGTGAAATAAAATAGATGTTCACACATTGTCGGCTAGAGGCAAACTGAGCTCTGGAAGTATTTTCACAGAGGTCTACAGACTTTTTAAAAGGAACAGCCTACTAAGTCAGAAAAAATGTTTATAAGATAAATCCAAAGGTTACTCCTAGGGTGATTTTTTTTCGGTTAGCATGGAAACGTGCTACTGGTATAAAAAGGACTTATATTTCCATTACAAAATTAAGAAGAGTTTACAATTATTGATTTAAAATCAAAGTCCATAATATTGTAGCTTTATACGAAATCTAAAATAACAAAGCAAAGTGAAAGGAATGCCCAATAAAGTTCATTATTAACTGGCATCTCTGTTACACATATTCTAGCCTAACTTAGAAGGGCTTTTTTGTATGCCAAAATGAAGTCAATTGCTCCTATTGCGGGCAATAGGCAATCGCTGTTCACAAGCAAAACAGCGTTGCAAACTGGCAGGATATCACGCAAACAATGTCAAAGGACCAGCGACAGGCACTTACCATGGACCCAAAATTTTTGATTGATTTTCCTTTGGTACGAGCAGGCAAGTGGCCTTAAGCTGGAAATTGAATAAAATGCGATGAAGTGTTTTCACTTGTCTGAGCAAAATGTTTGTGCAATAATTACAAAAGAAAAAAGGACAGATAGGAAGTTCAATAGCTTAGATAGAATTCAATTGAACAGACAAGGAATTAGGTATTTTCAACTTTGTGAGTCCTGTCCAAAAATAACTATCTTAATTACAATCATCACGAAATAGATAATATTTTATTCAAATAACCCAAAAGCGTAATCAAACCAGAAACTGTAAAAATCAGGCTTAGAACACAAAGTCCGAAGGCATTGTAAACAAACAGACAAACAGAGCCTAACAAATTGCATGCTTCATTCTTAAGCTTCTAATTAGCCCTGCACCTCACGAACCTCGGAGAAAATAAAAAATGTGGATAAATAGATTACCCTTTGAAAAATGTGATATAGCTTTCCGTGATATGCAGACACTACGTGGGACCACCCACCACATAATATACAGGCAGGGGAAGGTGGTTAGTTAAGGTTAGTGATGTTAAAGGACGATCTACTATTATTTTTTCCACAAATTCAGCCGTCGACTCCCAATTAGTCGATTAGGCCAAGTGGTAAGAAGGTCAAAATACTCCTTCCTCCCTTTTGGCCTGGGTATCTGGGTCCAATCCTTGAAGGAGCACATGTATGACATAATTCTCATCGGAGATTTCCAAGGAACGAACTGAATCTAAGGCTGAGTCCCGAAGACAAGATGTAATGAAAATAGTTCATAGTTCAAGAGCGCAAGTGTCAAAAAGAAATTTAAAAGCTCCGAAAAAGTTTGGTTGTTAAACCAAGTTTACAAAAGCTTAATCCGTTTGTTCATGAAATCTCTGAGCCTACCTTTTCTTTGTTGCATTGGCCTACCTTTTCTTTGTTGCATTGGCAATAACTATCAAGGGCAAGGGTTATGTCACGTAATAAAGCGAAGGATCCCATAGCAGGACCATTCCCGGGGATCACCCTCTCAAATAAATCTCACGTCCTCTCTTTATCTTAAAGCGGACGGGCGTGTTTATGTGCGCACTGCGTTTTTATAAAACTTGTAATAAGCTTTCATTTACACAAATAAAATTAAAAAAAAAAACAAATTTCAATTTTTAGATCCATATCGCTTTGCGTGTGCAGTGATACATTTGGAGGTAAAATAATAGCTTGATAAATTTTCCTTCCAAAAATAACCTTGCTCTGCTTATTCATCTCTTACGGTGTTGCTTCTATTCTATTGCTCCTACTCTCGCTCAATAGAGATTCTATCTCTATTTTTTTGTACTGACTCGCACTACTTCTCTCTTTTAACTCCCCGGTACGTACTGATGCTGCAGTATTAGTTACGCAAGCACAACAACCCTTGCAGGTGATCCCACCATCGAAACACATTTTTGTTTCCCGGCTTGCCTCTGATACTTACCCTGGGGCAACCCTGAAAAAAAGATAACTAAAATCTGTGTGTGTATAACTCCTACATGTTACGGCCACTGATCAACCTTCCACCTCATTTTCCTCAGTTTCAAAAAACTAACGTCTTACCTATCACTTACCTATCAGAATACTAGGGGGTTACGTAGTAAACTTCCCAAACTGTATTCTGATAGTTCTTTCTTTGCATCTCACATTATTGTATTTACAGAAACTTGGTTAAAGCAGGAGATCCGAAGTTTTTCCTAGTAGGTACACCACTTTTAGATGTGGAAGATCTCTGCGAAGGGGAGGAGTAGTGTTAATCTCTGTAGACTCCAAACTCGCTTCTGAAGAGGGGATCTTGTAGGATCGTCCGTCCAATGGTGTCTTTAATATCCCAAAACTTATGTGGTCAAATGTTGAAATTTCACCGTCTTTACAGCTTAACTCCCACCACGACTTGCCTGCGGGCATGTTCGACATGTCACTCGGGCAAATTAACGACGTTAGAAAAAAGCTGCGAAGCTTAGGGCAATTCTATCAGCCTCTTTGCTATCTAAAAAATAAGATAGCACAAGCCGGAGTCCTCTCGCCACTCCTATGGAACATAGCGGTCTTGATTCTAAGCAAGATGGAAGAGGAAGCTTGCTGGATAGTGGCATACGCGGACGTCGTCGCAATCTAGGGGGAACTGGAGCGGTGTTAGGTCTACCCTAACTTAATGGAAGGATTTTCTTCTAACCTCAAACTATGAGTATTCGTGTATGTTTCTCTTTATAAAGAAATGTAAAATATTACTATTATAATATAATGAGTCAATAAAATTGTCGAGATAGTTTAAGAGCACGAGGATCAAAAAGAAATTTAAAACTTTCGAAAAGGCCTGGTTTTTACTACAAAAGCTTTTTTCTACAAAAGCTAACTCTGTGTGTTCATGAAGTCCTCGACCCTGGGCTTGTCTTTTCGATGTTCGGGATTGGTTGGCGACTAGTTAATTTTCTTATTTCTTACGATGTCAAGTTTGCAGTATTGTTGACGAAGCGCACTTTATTTGTTCAGAGCTACGTCCTTGTGCGAGTTGAATTTCCATGTGGGTCCACGATCGCTTGTTAGTCTCTTGCGACGGCGTATTTGGATAGTAAATGCGCAAGAAGTCTCCAGTTAGATAATACAGTCATGCATAAGTTGGCTTAAGTCCCCTAAAAATAAATCCTTCAAGGTTTACAGACTGCTGCAACGGACGAGGAACCATCACAAGTGAGCAATTGTCTCAGCTACATCTCAGACTACAGCTTTGGATAATTATTGACCTCCACATCTTCAAGTCTAAACAACTGGCGACCAACATAAAATAAAAAATATTTAAGGAAAAACGAGTGACTATTTAGAATAATAATTTCACAGATCACAACCAATAAAAAGGCAAAAAAAAGAAATTTATAGAAATTTGTATTAAAAAAAAGAAAATATTGTGAGGGTAGGAAAAGATATTTGTCAAAAATAAACAAATTCTTGAAGATTTTTGGCTGCACTTTAGTATTTATTCGGAAGATTTTTATAATCGAGAACGAGGGGTAGGGGGCGACTGTGATTGCAAATGTAATATATAAAATTCTCGTGTCACAGTTTTCGTTACCATACTCCTCCGAAACGGCTTGACCGATTTTGATGAAATTTTTTGTGCTTATCCGGTATCTATGAGAATCGGCCAACATCTATTTTTCATCCCCCGTAAATGTTAGGGGTAGTCCACCCCTAAATTTTTATTTTTATTTTTTAGACAAAATTTTTAATTTCTCTTTTTTTATGATACAACATACAAAAATACATACAATCCTCAACTTTCACCCTTCTACGATCAACCGGGAATGATTGCCGGGAAAATCCATAAACAGCATTTTTCTATTTCCCATACAAACGTTTTTTAAACAAAATGGAGACTACAATAATAGTAGGCGCCGGTATGTGATACATTGTTTGACAGCTACTCATTGTTCTCTGCTCAGTTAATTTTATGTGACAAACCGATATTGTGTTCACTGAAAAATTGTGGAAAAAATTGAAAAAAATTTTTATTTGAAATTTTATTATTTCTCAAATTTCGCGGGAAATTTTCTCAATTTGATTAATTACAATTTACGATGCCGAGGAGAAGACTTAGGTCGTCGTAGTCAATTAAATGTGCGAAGAGCTACCTCACGTGCTAGCCGCACTGATGACCAGAGACAGACAGAAGAAAATAGTCGTATTGCTATGTCAGAATTGCGTTCTTTAGTGAGTGACAATGTAGGAGATAAGCTTAGAATGCAACGAGTTCGTGTACATCAAACACAACAACAGCAAGCTAGACATAATGAAAATGAGCGAATCCGCAGACGCAGTGCTTCTGTGATTCTTGAACGAGCTGCATTCCACTATGATCCGGCAATTGATTATTGTGCCGAAAAAACAGTAACAATTGCGGAAATGAAAACACTTTGTAAATATTGTAAGGCGTTAAAGTACACTGGTGAATTTACTGGATTATGTTGTGCTAAAGGCAAAATAAAATTGCCACAAATGGTCCCACCACCAGCTCCTTTACGCTCTTTAGTTTCTGGGATTAAAAATGATTATTATTTATCTATTGCTATTCAATACAGTTCATATTAAATTATAATCAGTCAATGTGATTATAATTTAAAGCAATTTAGGTGTGTTTCTAACGAAAAAGGGTCAATTTTAAATTTTTTCTCGCTCCACAAAGTTCAAATCCAATCAAATTATTCGTCGCGTGCGCTTTGGGGGATCTAATGTCGCGTTTCGAAATTAAACAAAAGTGAATCGCGATCGCGAAAAAATTTCAGAGTCACAAATTGTAATTAGTACTGTATTTTAATTTATTTGGTCAGCTCCACGAAACTTTACTTTAGCTATCTTCAGTTCTTACTGTATCAGATAATATTTTTAAGTTTACAAAAGAAGTATATCTAATATATAAAATTCTCGTGTCACAGTTTTCATTACCATACTCCTCCGAAACGGCTTGACCGATTTTGATGAAATGTTCATCTCGTGTATCTTCTGGCTCTTCTTGATGCAATCGCGTCATTCTGACACGTGCATCAGTATTTTGTTGCTGGATTTGTTCTTCTGTTCTTTCGGATCTGCTATTTCGCAACTTTTGAGCTCTGCTTGTACTGCGGCTCATATCAGCCCCTTTGCGTTTTCTTGGCATTGCTTGTCAACGTTACTACTACACTTGATGAATAAACAATAATGATGGCCGACAACTGTGTAGGGAGTGAGAAAGAAAGGGGACCGGCTTCGTTCTCATCATCTCTCTCTCTCCTTGCTGTTTACTGGGTCAGAAGTGACACCTGTAGACATCTGGCGGGGATAACTAATTAAATGACGATTGATCAGTTTTCGACCGGAGAGGAAAAATGATTAAATTACTAAAATGGCTATTAAAAAATAAGGGTTGATCGTAGAAGGGTGAAAATTGAGGATTGTATGTATTTTTGTATGTTGTATCATAAAAAAAGAGAAATTAAAAATTTTGTCTAAAAAATAAAAATAAAAATTTAGGGGTGGACTACCCCTAACATTTACGGGGGATGAAAAATAGATGTTGGCCGATTCTCATAGATACCGGATAAGCACAAAAAATTTCATCAAAATCGGTCAAGCCGTTTCGGAGGAGTATGGTAACGAAAACTGTGACACGAGAATTTTATTTATTAGATAAAGAATATTAAAAAGTCACAAAAGAAGTTTTGTTAAGAAAAGAAGAAAAAAACAACAGCTGGCAGTGCGAAGTCTGCCGGGTCAGCTAGTAATATATATATTTTCTCTTCTATTTTGTCCCCAGGCAGTACATTTAGGTTAGCACATATATTTATAATTAAATTTTAGAGCTTTTTTATATGTTATTTATTTTTTGCTCTACTATTTTTGTGGCTCTACTTTGCTCTACTATTATTGTGGCCGTTTTAAAGTCTCGTTGCGGTCCACACCAAAACACCCCGGGAGCGCTCCTGGTGGAAGCTCCCAGTTCAGGAGCGGCTTAACCTCGATCGGGTAATCCGTCTCCCCCCCCATCTTCATCACCATCTTCATCATCATCTTCATCTCCTAATACATTGGTGCCAGGAAATTAACACTCAGTGGCCGGAAAATTAACCGTAGGGATGGTGTAAGGGAATTTGCAGACCCAACGAATTCAAGACCCGTTAAGTGAAAGGCCGTTGACCCCACCAGCCATGGAATAAGGAGCAAAAGAGAAATTATTAAAACCGCTAGCCCAGCCGCCCAGCTCCAAACTCGTGGCGATCATTTTTTTCTCTCTTTTCTCATCTACATTTCATCCCCCAAATTTTCCCCCAAATTTCAAAAAAATTTTTGTGAGTCCCACTGAATTTTAATATTATATTTAATGCATTCCTCCTTCATCTTAACATAAAAAAAATAACAAGAGCACGAATTTCATTTAAATGATTTAACTGTTGACTAATGAATACTCTATCCTAATGAATTTTAAATATTATCATTTTTCTAATACCTTTATTTGAAATTTATTTATCCTTTAAAAAAAAAAAAAAAAAATGATATTTACTCATACCAAAATTTTATTATATTATATATAAACTCATACTTCTCTAAACATTTACATTAATTTATATTTTTTTATAAATCTTACTTATAAGCTTTCCTCCCGTATTATTAGACTATTTGTTTATGCAAGCAAACAATTAGGAATAATGTCAAACACCTCTTTAGCCTTAGCCAAATTTTTATTAGTTTTAAATTGAATTAAATCTGTTTTATAATAAATTGAATACCTCCTGTTTGAACTGAGCTCATGACTCCACGGTTGTAGGGTGTGGAAGGGGTCACTAAGGCAATGCTTTATCGGACCGTGACCAAAGGTAGGGTGGGCAGTACGCGAGCCTATTTACATCTAAGACATCGCAAACTTTCTACTTCTCTACTCTCTCTCTCTTTCTAACTCTATCTCTAACTCTATCTCGCGTCGAATTAATTCTTCCGTTCTTCCGGTTTAGTATCTAGCTATCTATCTTGTCGCCAGCACGCTCAATTCTGGACTTTATTTAATATTAAATGTGGCAGTGTTAGGAATTTTACGAAGCAAGATCTCCATCCCCAAAGCCGACGAGCTAGAGCCGGACTCTATAGCGTGCCCTCGCAAGTACGAATCCTTCCTAAACAGCTCAGAATACCGTTACACGCTACAGTTATAATTAATTAATTATTAAATAAATAAAGATGGCGCCCAACATGTGTGGCCTTAGTGGAACTGTTTTTTTTCATTAAGACTCCAGGATAAATTAATTCGATTTTTCAACCTTCTTTTTCTTTCTTTCTCAAAAATTTCTCTTTGTGTATTAAATTTTTTGGAAAGCAGTTAAATGATTATTAGTGTTCGTCACTGACCAGGATTTAAAAAAAAAAACAAACGAGAAATTTTTCTAAATTTGGCAGAAAGGTCCACAATGTGTTGGAACCTGAGGAAAACAGATATCGCGAGCTTAGGGTCGAGTTCTGGCCCGGGCTAAGACACAGTGTCACCAATCTATCAATCTCTATCATTCTAAAAGCGAAATGAATTTCACCGTACGGAATGTGGTGGTACTACTCCAGAGTAATGCCCCATCCAGAAGTTCATAAGCGTAGAATCCTTTTGGGATTACTTGAGGCTTCCGTTATGGTCTTTTGGAATACAAATGAATCTGTCGGAAACAGGTCGATGGCCAAGACCAAACTAGAAGCTGGGAGAAGTAATCTCTCTAGTCCTTGAAAGAAAGGAGTAATGACTTTACTACTTCTAACTAACTATCTACTTTTATTTTCCTGAGAAGTCGAAGAAAACAAATACCTTACAATATGTGTGACATCCAGCATCAGTTCAAACACTGCTGAAGGCAACGTATCCTTAAGTAAAATATTTTGTTTGCTAGCAACAAGCTGAGCAGCGAGATTTTGATAATTCTTTTTTATTCCTTTTGTTGATACCTTCGTTGTGGAAAAGTTAAGATTTTTGGGAAGATGGCTATCCCCACCGGTCTCCAGATAAAGGAGCTGCAAACAGTTCCAATTTCTGTTGTCCGATTTGTAACGCCGAGGTAAACGCTGCCGAGGTCTACGTAACGGCATGCCAGCATGAGTTTCATAGGAAGTGCATAGAAGCTCACTGGAAGAAGAGTTTACAATGTCCGGTTTGCAAGGCGGTATGCAGACCCAAAGGAGTTAAAGTAACGGAGGATCCGGAAAGACGAACTCGAAGTCAATCCAGGAATCAGCCCATCCCCGATAACGTCGGGAGACTAACGACAGACGACATAGCTACTACTTCAGGGTCCAATCCCATTAGCAGCAATGAAAGCAGCATTTCGGCGAACGCCTCAACGCTACTAACTATGGAGCGGAGATTGCTGGAGTCACTTTCAGGAAAGATGGCCGAGTTAATCCAAAACTCAGTAGCTGACGTTTTGACTAGGACATTAGCAACTGAGAATCACAGTTCGGGAATGAGTCACCCGTGTTTACCTCCATCAGAAGAAAGTCTGCAAAACAGGATAGACCTAGAAAATAGCAGAATACCTGGGAGAGATCACACATTAAGTCCGCGTTCCCAAAATTCTCAGGGAAGCAATACGTCAGATTTGTTGAACCGCCCAGATAAGGTAGTGCATATCCTCAACGGGTGGAAAATTAAATATTCCGGAAAAGGAGTGTCTGTGGACAACTTCATATATAGAGTGGAAGCACTGACTAGGGAGACTTTAGGAAATAACTATACGGTACTTTGCAGAAATGCAAGCGTTCTTTTTGAGGGCAAGGCCAATGAATTTTATTGGCGATATCATAAAGCCCATGGCGAAGTCCAATGGGACAGTTTCTGTTCAGCTTTGCGGCTTCAGTTTCGTCAGGTTAGGGATGACGGCGACACTGAAGAGATTATAAGAAATACCAAACAAAAACCCAACGAATCGTTTGATTCATTTTACGACACCGTGTCAGGTCTGGTCGATCAGTTGGATCACCCGTGGACACAGCAGAAGCTAGTGAGAGTTATCAAAAATAACCTTCGTCCCGAGATAAGGCATGAGATTTCAAATCTCGATATCCAAACAGTCAGCGAGTTAAGAGGAATTTGTCGCAGACGCGAAGCTTTTATGGATGAGGTAAAGAGATCTCAAGGATACTCTCGAAGCACGCCTTTCAAACGCGATATCTCTGAGTTTGGTGAAGGTTACGATGTTCCGGAAACGGAGCAATCCGATGATGAAGCAGGAATAGAAGCTTTCTCCCTGTTGTGCTGGAATTGCCGCAAGGAAGGTCATAGATATCAGGATTGTATATCGGATAGGAGAGTTTTTTGTTACGGTTGTGGAGCACCGATTACTTACAAACCAAACTGTAGTAAGTGTTCAAAAAACTTCCAAGCCGGCACGTCGAAGTCGCAGTTCAGACCGAAAGCTCCGAGTGCCGTAAGAAGTCAGGCCACAATGACCGAGAAATAGAAGAGGTAGTGTTGGCAACCTCAACCCCTTCCATCGACAAACAGTGCACTGATCCAGGTCCTTTGCTTCACAGCAAAATACTGAGGTTACAGGAGGAGAATATTTCAGGATTGTATCACAACCCAAACTTTAAAATGCAGCGGTCCCGAAGTTCAAGGCGGGTAAGTCAGTTTTGGGGGCGAGTAAAGGAGGTTAAACAGGGCCTTCAGTACATTAATTCCTTGCCAGCAGGATCAAGCGATCCGCGACCTTTTGTACCAGTCAAGTTTCTGAATCGTACTGTCTATGGATTATTAGATTCAGGAGCATCAATTAGTTGTGTTGGTGGTAATTTAGCTGAGGAATTAAAAACTAGCATTAAATATAAAGTATTAGCATGTAGTGCCTCAACAGCTGATGGAAGAGCGCAGCAGATCATAGGATATTGTAAAGTTGAAGTAGAATACGGGGAAGTTAAAAAGTTAATGAAAATTTGTATAGTACCCTCTTTAAAACAAGATTTATATTTAGGGATTGATTTTTGGAAACTCTACGATTTATTACCCCGAAAGTTAATGATATCTGAACTAGGGTCAACAGAAGTAAACCCAAAGCTCAACGTTGATCAGCATATTTTGTCTGAAGTGGATAAGGCCAAGTTGATGAACGTCATCAATTGTTTTCCGTCGTTCGCGCAAGAAGGACTGGGTAGGACGAATTTAATAACTCATACCATCGAGGTGGGTAAGACTAAACCCATCAAGCAAAGACACTTTCCAGTTTCACCCGCGGTGAAAAAGGCCATGTACTCCGAAATTGATAGGATGTTAGAGTTAGGCGTTATAGAAGAGTCGGAAAGCTCTTGGTCATCCCCTATCGTTATGGTTACTAAACCAGGAAAAGTTCGAATTTTTCTTGACTGCAGAAAAGTCAACAGTTTTACAGAAAAGGATGCATATCCTCTTCCTCAGATTAGCGGTATTTTAAGTCGATTGCCGAACGCGGAATATATATCGAGCCTCGATTTAAAGGACGCGTATTGGCAGGTGCCTTTAGATGTCGCTTCTCGGGACAAAACAGCGTTTACGGTTCCGGGAAGACCTCTCTATCAATTTAAAGTAATGCCATTCGGGCTTTGTAATGCTACAAGTACCATGTCTCGACTCATGGATAAAGTAGTACCAGCACACCTCAGGAACGAAGTTTTCGTCTATCTCGACGATTTGTTGATTGTTTCTTTAAGCTTTGACAGGCATCTTGAAGTCCTGAGGGAAATAGCTTTGCAAATTAGACGAGCCGGGTTAACTATTAACATTGGGAAAAGTAATTTTTGCATGCACCGGGTACGATATTTGGGGCATATCATTGGAGACGGTGGTATACGTACAGACCCCGAAAAGGTGGCAGCAATCACCAATTTTCCTGTTCCGAAAAGTTTGCGAAATTTAAGGAGCTTTATGGGACTATGTGGGTGGTATCGCAAATTTGTGCCAAATTTTGCGACTCTTGCTGCTCCGTTAACTGACTTAATGACAACCAAACGTAAGTTCAGTTTGACCGACGAAGCGCTGAAAGCCTTCGAGGATCTAAAACGATCATTATCCGAAGCGCCCGTTTTGTGTAGTCCCGATTTCGAAAAACCTTTCGAGATACACTGTGACGCCAGTAAGACAGGGGTAGGAGCTGTCTTAGTACAAGTATCTGAAGAAGGAGACGAGCGACCTATTTGCTTTATTTCAAAGAAGTTGAATAAGGCGCAACGGAACTATACAGTAACGGAACAAGAATGTTTGGCTGCAATAGTGGCACTAAAGAATTTTAGGGCTTATGTCGAAGGTCAGATCTTTAAAATTATCACAGATCATGCCTCATTAAAATGGCTGATGTCCAATCAGGATTTGAGTACACGCTTGGCTCGATGGGCGTTATCATTGCAAAGGTACAAGTTCAAGATTGAACATCGGAAGGGTGCCCTCAATCTGGTTCCCGACGTGTTGTCTCGGGTTAATGAAGAAGTGATAGCCGCGTTGGACTTGCGAGACGGACTACTTTTGGATTTGAGCTCGGCGCATTTTAGATCGGGGGAATACACAGATTTAGTGAATAAAGTGAAGGCGAACGAAACTAATTTTCCTGACCTTAAGACTGAGGAAGGTTTCGTTTATCGTAAGGCCGAACACCTAACAGGAGATCGCATGCACGACGAATTCTCGTGGAAACTTTGGGTTCCAAAGGAGTTAGTTCCCGAAATACTAGCGAAAGCACACGACAGTCATTTGTCGTCTCATGGGGGCATCCATAAGACCATCGAAAGAGTTAGGCGTTACTATTTTTGGCCTGGGCTAGTGCCTGATGTAAAGGCTTATGTGAATGCTTGCGAGGTATGCAGGACCACAAAGCCATCAAATTGCGTTTTACGACCGCCCTTAGGGAAAGCTCCAGAAAGCCATCGATTTTTCCAACGGTTATTTATGGATTTTCTCGGGCCTTATCCTAGATCAAGAAGCGGCCATGTGGGTATTTTCATTGTCTTGGACCATTTTTCGAAATACGTTTTCCTGAAACCTGTTAGGAAAATTTACACAAGTACTGTGGTTAAATGGGCAATATTTGGAAGAAGAATTGTTCTTAACGTATGGAGTGCCAGAAACCGTAGTGTCCGACAATGGCTCTCAGTTCCGTTCCCATGCGTTTGGCAAATTATTGGAACAGTATCGCGTAACTCACACCTTTACCGCGGTACATTCTCCCCAAGCCAACGCTTCCGAACGCGTAAATCGATCGGTGATATCGGCGATAAGAGCATACATACGGCCTGATCAGAGGGATTGGGACGAAAATTTAAGTAAAATATGCTGCTCGTTGAGATCAGCAATGCATTCAAGTTTAGGGACCTCGCCTTACTATATGGTGTTCGGGCAACACATGATCACTTCCGGGACCACGTATTCGTTGTTAAGAAAGTTAAATTTATTAGACGATCGAGCGCTGAAGTTAGACCGTCAGGATTCAGGTGCAGAGAAAGCACGACGAAAACGAGAAGAGTTACAATTTGCGGTCTCGAAACGTGACTAACAAGAGCACGAATTTCATTTAAATGATTTAACTGTTGACTAATGAATACTCTATCCTAATGAATTTTAAATATTATCATTTTTCTAATACCTTTATTTGAAATTTATTTATCCTTTAAAAAAAAAAAAAAAAATGATATTTACTCATACCAAAAGTTTATTATATTATATATAAACTCATACTTCTCTAAACATTTACATTAATTTATATTTTTTTATAAATCTTACTTATAAGCTTTCCTCCCGTATTATTAGACTATTTGTTTATGCAAGCAAACAATTAGGAATAATGTCAAACACCTCTTTAGCCTTAGCCAAATTTTTATTAGTTTTAAATTGAATTAAATCTGTTTTATAATAAATTGAATACCTCCTGTTTGAACTGAGCTCATGACTCCACGGTTGTAGGGTGTGGAAGGGGTCACTAAGGCAATGCTTTATCGGACCGTGACCAAAGGTAGGGTGGGCAGTACGCGAGCCTATTTACATCTAAGACATCGCAAACTTTCTACTTCTCTACTCTCTCTCTCTTTCTAACTCTATCTCTAACTCTATCTCGCGTCGAATTAATTCTTCCGTTCTTCCGGTTTAGTATCTAGCTATCTATCTTGTCGCCAGCACGCTCAATTCTGGACTTTATTTAATATTAAATGTGGCAGTGTTAGGATTTTTACGAAGCAAGATCTCCATCCCCAAAGCCGACGAGCTAGAGCCGGACTCTATAGCGTGCCCTCGCAAGTACGAATCCTTCCTAAACAGCTCAGAATACCGTTACAAAAAATTACAGTTATAATTAATTAATTATTAAATAAATAAAGATGGCGCCCAACATGTGTGGCCTTAGTGGAACTGTTTTTTTTCATTAAGACTCCAGGATAAATTAATTCGATTTTTCAACCTTCTTTTTCTTTCTTTCTCAAAAATTTCTCTTTGTGTATTAAATTTTTTGGAAAGCAGTTAAATGATTATTAGTGTTCGTCACTGACCAGGATTTAAAAAAAAAAAACAAACGAGAAATTTTTCTAAATTTGGCAGAAAGGTCCACAATGTGTTGGAACCTGAGGAAAACAGATATCGCGAGCTTAGGTCGAGTTCTGGCCCGGGCTAAGACACAGTGTCACCAATCTATCAATCTCTATCATTCTAAAAGCGAAATGAATTTCACCGTACGGAATGTGGTGGTACTACTCCAGAGTAATGCCCCATCCAGAAGTTCATAAGCGTAGAATCCTTTTGGATTACTTGAGGCTTCCGTTATGGTCTTTTGGAATACAAATGAATCTGTCGGAAACAGGTCGATGGCCAAGACCAAACTAGAAGCTGGGAGAAGTAATCTCTCTAGTCCTTGAAAGAAACGGAGTAATGTCACTAACTATCTACTTTTATTTTCCTGAGAAGTCGAAGAAAACAAATACCTTACAATATGTGTGACATCCAGCATCAGTTCAAACACTCTTTTGATTAGATTTTTTTGTTTCTTCTTTTTTGTTGGTTTAGTTGCTGAAGGCAACGTATCCTTAAGTAAAATATTTTGTTTGCTAGCAACAACCTGAGCAGCGAGATTTTGATAATTCTTTTTTTTATTCCTTTTGTTGATACCTTCGTTGTGGAAAAGTTAAGATTTTTGGGAAGATGGCTATCCACCGGTCTCCAGATAAAGGAGCAAACAGTTCCAATTCCTGTTGTCCGATTTGTAACGCCGAGGTAAACGCTGCCGAGGTCTACGTAACGGCATGCCAGCATGAGTTTCATAGGAAGTGCATAGAAGCTCACTGGAAGAAGAGTTTACAATGTCCGGTTTGCAAGGCGGTATGCAGACCCAAAGGAGTTAAAGTAACGGAGGATCCGGAAAGACGAACTCGAAGTCAATCCAGGAATCAGCCCATCCCCGATAACGTCGGGAGACTAACGACAGACGACATAGCTACTATAGCAATGAAAGTAGCATTTCGGCGAACGCCACAACGCTACTAGCTATGGAGCGGAGATTGCTGGAGTCACTTTCAGGAAAGATGGCCGAGTTAATCCAAAACTCAGTAGCTGACGTTTTGACTAGGACATTAGCAACTCAGAATCACAGTTCGGGAATGAGTCACCCGTGTTTACCTCCATCAGAAGAAAGTCTGCAAAACAGGATAGACCTAGAAAATAGCAGAATACCTGGGAGAGATCACACATTAAGTCCGCGTTCCCAAAATTCAAAGCAATACGGATGTTGTTGAGCCCAGAAAGGTTGCAATCCCAACGGTGGTAAATATTCAAAAAACTTCAAAGCCGGCATGGCGAAGTCGCAGTTCTGTTCGAAAGCTTTGCGTGCCATTCGAAGTCAGGTTAGGATGACGGCGACACTGAAGAGATAGAAATACCAAACAAACCCCGTTTCATCGACAAACCGTGCATCGATTCAGTTCCCGTGCGACACAGCAGAATAGTGAGGTTACAGGAGGAAAATACTTCAGGAATTTGTCGCAACCGAAGCTTTTAGATGAGGCGATCTCGAAGTTCAAGACGGATATCTCAGTTTTGGGTGAAGGTATACGATGTTAAACGGAGCAATCCGTACATGAATTCCTTGCAAGCAGGATGAAGCTTTCTCCGACTGTTTGTGCCAGTCAAGTATCAGGATTGTACTATCGATGGATTTTTAGGTTGTGGAGCACCGATTAGTAGTGTTGGTGGTAATTTAGCTGAGGTATTAAAAACTAGCATTAAATATAAAGTATTAGCATGTAGTGCCTCAACAGCTGATGGAAGAGCGCAGCAGATCATAGGATATTGTAATGTTGAAGTAGAATACGGGGAAGTTAAAAAGTTAATGAAAATTTTTATAGTACCCTCTTTAAAACAAGATTTATATTTAGGGATTGATTTTTGGAAACTCTACGATTTATTACCCCGAAAGTTAATGATATCTGAACTAGGGTCAACAGAAGTAAACCCAAAGCTCAACGTTGATCAGCATATTTTGTCTGAAGTGGATAAGGCCAAGTTGATGAACGTCATCAATTGTTTTCCGTCGTTCGCGCAAGAAGGACTGGGTAATACGAATTTAATAACTCATACCATCGAGGTGGGTAAGACTAAACCCATCAAGCAAAGACACTTTCCAGTTTCACCCGCGGTGGAAAAGGCCATGTACTCCGAAATTGATAGAATGTTAGAGTTAGGCGTTATAGAAGAGTCGGAAAGCTCTTGGTCATCCCCTATCGTTATGGTTACTAAACCAGGAAAAGTTCGAATTTTTCTTGACTGCAGAAAAGTCAACAGTTTTACAGAAAAGGATGCATATCCTCTTCCTCAGATTAGCGGTATTTTAAGTCGATTGCCGAACGCGGAATATATATCGAGCCTCGATTTAAAGGACGCGTATTGGCAGGTGCCTTTAGATGTCGCTTCTCGGGACAAAACAGCGTTTACGGTACCGGGAAGACCTCTCTATCAATTTAAAGTAATGCCATTCGGGCTTTGTAATGCTACAAGTACCATGTCTCGACTCATGGATAAAGTAGTACCAGCACACCTCAGGAACGAAGTTTTCGTCTATCTCGACGATTTGTTGATTGTTTCTTTAAGCTTTGACAGGCATCTTGAAGTCCTGAGGGAAATAGCTTTGCAAATTAGACGAGCCGGGTTAACTATTAACATTGGGAAAAGTAATTTTTGCATGCACCGGGTACGATATTTGGGGCATATCATTGGAGACGGTGGTATACGTACAGACCCCGAAAAGGTGGCAGCAATCACCAATTTTCCTGTTCCGAAAAGTTTGCGAAATTTAAGGAGCTTTATGGGACTATGTGGGTGGTATCGCAAATTTGTGCCAAATTTTGCGACTCTTGCTGCTCCGTTAACTGACTTAATGACCAAACGTAAGTTCAGTTTGACCGACGAAGCGCTGAAAGCCTTCGAGGATCTAAAACGATCATTATCCGAAGCGCCCGTTTTGTGTAGTCCCGATTTCGAAAAACCTTTCGAGATACACTGTGACGCCAGTAAGACAGGGGTAGGAGCTGTCTTAGTACAAGTATCTGAAGAAGGAGACGAGCCTATTTGCTTTATTTCAAAGAAGTTGAATAAGGCGCAACAACATACAGTAACGGAACAAGAATGTTTGGCTGCAATAGTGGCACTAAAGAATTTTAGGGCTTATGTCGAAGGTCAGATCTTTAAAATTATCACAGATCATGCCTCATTAAAATGGCTGATGTCCAATCAGGATTTGAGTACACGCTTGGCTCGATGGGCGTTATCATTGCAAAGGTACAAGTTCAAGATTGAACATCGGAAGGGTGCCCTCAATCTGGTTCCCGACGTGTTGTCTCGGGTTAATGAAGAAGTGATAGCCGCGTTGGACTTGCGAGACGGACTATTTTTGGATTTGAGCTCGGAGCATTTTAGATCGGGGGAATACACAGATTTAGTGAATAAAGTGAAGGCGAACGAAACTAATTTTCCTGACCTTAAGACTGAGGAAGGTTTCGTTTATCGTAAGGCCGAACACCTAACAGGAGATCGCATGCACGACGCATGGGGGCATCCATAAGACCATCGAAAGAGTTAGGCGTTACTATTTTTGGCCTGGGCTAGTGCCTGATGTAAAGGCTTATGTGAATGCTTGCGAGGTATGCAGGACCACAAAGCCATCAAATTGCGTTTTACGACCGCCCTTAGGGAAAGCTCCAGAAAGCCATCGATTTTTCCAACGGTTATTTATGGATTTTCTCGGGCCTTATCCTAGATCAAGAAGCGGCCATGTGGGTATTTTCATTGTCTTGGACCATTTTTCGAAATACGTTTTCCTAAAACCTGTTAGGAAAATTGACACAAGTACTGTGGTGCAATATTTGGAAGAAGAATTGTTCTTAACGTATGGAGTGCCAGAAACCGTAGTGTCCGACAATGGCTCTCAGTTCCGTTCCCATGCGTTTGGCAAATTATTGGAACAGTATCGCGTAACTCACACCTTTACCGCGGTACATTCTCCCCAAGCCAACGCTTCCGAACGCGTAAATCGATCGGTGATATCGGCGATAAGAGCATACATACGGCCTGATCAGAGGGATTGGGACGAAAATTTAAGTAAAATATGCTGCTCGTTGAGATCAGCAATGCATTCAAGTTTAGGGACCTCGCCTTACTATATGGTGTTCGGGCAACACATGATCACTTCCGGGACCACGTATTCGTTGTTAAGAAAGTTAAATTTATTAGACGATCGAGCGCTGAAGTTAGACCGTCAGGATTCAGGAAGTTGCACGAGAAAATGCGAGTCGGCTAATGCAGAGAAAGCACGACGAAAACGAGAAGAGTTACAATTTGCGGTCTCGAAACGTGACTTTTAAAGAAGGACAAGAAGTGTATCGGAGAAATTTTAGGCAGAGCTGTTTCCGTCTGGCTACAACGCTAAATTTGGACCGTCCTTTGTTAAGTGTAGGGTTCGAAAGAAACTGGGAAGCGTGTATTACGAACTAGAGGATTTGCAAGGAAAATTGATAGGCACTTATCACGCGAAGGACATAAAACAATAGCGCCTCTTCAGTCGGTATCAGTCTAGGGTACCAGGAATAGAATACCCTAGCCAGACTGTTTCGGGGGGGCTTTGTAGCGGCGACTGAAGAGTCATTTTCAAAATAATAATAAATAAAAAAAAAAACTAAAATTGTAAACAAATACCATTGATATACATATCGGCTTTGTAAATTGGGTTTTTACCGATAGTTAAAGCGAAGCTTTTACTTCGGGAGTTGCCAAATTGTTAAGGCGCGGGATCAGCTGCAGCAGGGATGCTTAGGAAAGCTGCAATATCAGCTGTTCTGCATTTCCGGTAACCTAAATGGAATGTAGGTTGTTCCATGCTCGGTCTTTTCTATCGAAACCCCCCAGAAGTGCAGACGCCCAAATAATATCTCTCTGCAAGTGTAAATTTTATCAGCGCAAGATCAGCGCAAGTGCAAAGTGTTTATTTTTTTCTTATCAAATACCGAGTAAGTTTCAGATCATGCGTATGTTTTTGTTGTGGGTTTTTTTTTCTCTTTTGTGTGTCGCGGCTTTATGAAAGCGCGACCTCGTTGCGGTCTTATCAAAATTTATCAGGTGAATATAAAATTTATATTTGTAATAACTCCAGGGTACTTATTGTGGCCGTTTTAAAGTTTCGTTGCGGTCCACACCAAAACACCCCGGGAGCGCTCCTGGTGGAGGCTCCCAGTTCAGGAGCGGCTTAACCTCGATCGGGTAATCCGTCTCCCCCCCCATCTTCATCACCATCTTCATCATCATCTTCATCTCCTAATACATTGGTGCCGGGAAATTAACACTCAGTGGCCGGAAAATTAACCGTAGGGATGGTGTAAGGGAATTTGCAGACCCAACGAATTCAAGACCCGTTAAGTGAAAGGCCGTTGACTCCACCAGCCATGGAATAAGGAGCAAAAGAGAAATTATTAAAACCGCTAGCCCAGCCGCCCAGCTCCAAACTCGTGGCGATCATTTTTTTCTCTCTTTTCTCATCTACATTTCATCCCCCAAATCACATGCGTTATAAAATGTTTTAATTTTATTTTCTTTTTAGTCAATAGTTTTAGTTATAAATTTAAATTTAAATTAATTACAGGCTTTTAGTGAAGTGGAAAAAAAACGGAATTGGAAAATATGAAGATAATATTTATTTTTTTTAAACTTTCGCGAACAAAATGGTTGTCAGTTTAATTTTAAATCGTTTAATTTTAATCCTCGTGCGAAAATAAGTTTGTTTTAAAATTCTATGGTGTGCAAAAGCCTCATTACACTCATTTACAGCAACCCAAAGCAGAGATCGATCTTTCGCCGATGGATTTACAGTGAGTGGTTTATTTACCTTTTACATATACACTGTAAAAAAAATTTTTGTGAGTCCCACTGAATTTTAATATTATATTTAATGCATTCCTCCTTCATCTTAACATAAAAAAATAACAAGAGCACGAATTTCATTTAAATGATTTAACTGTTGACTAATGAATACTCTATCCTAATGAATTTTAAATATTATCATTTTTCTAATACCTTTATTTGAAATTTATTTATCCTTTAAAAAAAAAAAAAAAAATGATATTTACTCATACCAAAATTTTATTATATTATATATAAACTCATACTTCTCTAAACATTTACATTAATTTATATTTTTTTATAAATCTTACTTATAAGCTTTCCTCCCGTATTATTAGACTATTTGTTTATGCAAGCAAACAATTAGGAATAATGTCAAACACCTCTTTAGCCTTAGCCAAATTTTTATTAGTTTTAAATTGAATTAAATCTGTTTTATAATGATTTGAATACCTCCTGTTTGAACTGAGCTGATGACTCCACGGTTGTAGGGTGTGGAAGGGGTCACTAAGGCAATGCTTTATCGGACCGTGACCAAAGGTAGGGTGGGCAGTACGCGAGCCTATTTACATCTAAGACATCGCAAACTTTCTACTTCTCTACTCTCTCTCTCTTTCTAACTCTATCTCTAACTCTATCTCGCGTCGAATTAATTCTTCCGTTCTTCCGGTTTAGTATCTATGTAGCTATCTATCTTGTCGCCAGCACGCTCAATTCTGGACTTTATTTAATATTAAATGTGGCAGTGTTAGGATTTGTACGAAGCAAGATCTCCATCCCCAAAGCCGACGAGCTAGAGCCGGACTCTATAGCGTGCCCTCGCAAGTACGAATCCTTCCTAAACAGCTCAGAATACACGCGTTACACGCTACATACCTGGGGTTCTGCATTCGGATCCTTTAATCTTGCAGCCATTTTCCCTTGCCTTCCCAGCCTTTTCCTTTTTATTCACCACCACAACCGTCGCGAGCCACCACAACCTTTTTTTGTTTTTTTTTTTGAATATATGTATTGGTTTTATTATGAAATGTGTTTCTGTCACTGTTTTTGTTGCTTTTTATTTAATAATATTAATATTAAAAATGTTCACTGAGATTATTTTATCTCTTCACGAAAGACCGAAATACAAAGGTGGCTGTAAAAATTTTATTAATGCAACTACGAAAAACAACAAAAATTGCTGATTGATTGCTGAATGATTATGTTCAACAAATCACTTAAGCCTAGCTTATCTATTGCGCCGAAGCGGGGCGAATTCAAGGGAGAGCGCAAGTGAGCTTTTCTTGAGCTTCCGCTCCGCCCTATGCAAACTTATACTAGACTTCAATACAATTCAAAACTTCTACAAAATCTTCTACATTAATTCTACAGTTATGGAGCAGGTAAAATTATTCGTTCAGGGAAACAAAAGTTGCAAATTGTCGGCCTGGGTAATCTCCTCTCACTAAACTGCTCAAAGTGCAAGGTTTATTTTATTTGCCTTAAAATATTTAAATTGGGACTCAGATGGTCTCCTTCCACCATATCATTGTCGGCTAAAGTTATGAGCTACCACCACTGCAGGTACGTCGTACTTCTGCTGGGGCCATGCTCCTTCATAAAATCATTCTCGGTCAAGTTGACTCGAAACTTTTACTGGAAAAGAACCGTTTTTCCAGTAACGGTCACTCTTAGCAGTTTTAAAGTGAGTGGAAAATCAGAGTTGGGCTTAATAAGCCAAGGGGGTCGAATAGCTTTAATGTCACCGAAAGAATGTTCCGCTTAGTCGCCCTTTGACCCATGACTGAAGTATCAATTTCAAATTTAAACATGTCATCTTTGGGAACCCAAGCGATTCCTAATGCCTTAGTCAGCTCTGAGTCCGAAAGTGTTATTGGCTTAACGGTGCTCTCGGATACAGTAACTTCAGGCGAGTTTGAAAACCACCTACTCAATTCAAACCCAGCGTTTTGAAGAACCTGAGTTACTTCAGGCTTAATTGTCTTTAGCTCCTGCACGCAACCACACCCTTTAACATGACGTCGACGTAAAAGTCAGACCCAATAACTTTAGCAGCTCGAGGGAATGTATTTTTCACAGATTCTTTCAACCTCTTCAAACACCTTATGGCCAGGAATGGAGCTGGTGCATTGCCATATGTAACGGTGTTGAGCTTGCACAATTTCAAGGACTCAGATGGTTCTTTTCTCCACACTATAAACTGGTATCGCCTATCGGCTTCATTCATCATTACTTGGCGATACATCTGTTTTATGTCGGCTATCTGAGCGAATTTGGTTAGCCGAAACCTAAGAAGAGTTGAGTACAGCTCTTCCTGAATTGTTGGACCCACCATCTACAAATCATTAAAACATTTTTGGGTGGATGTCTTACAGGACGCATCAAAAACGACTCGTAGTTTGGTCGTTGTACTTTGAGGCCGTAAGACACACTGGTGGGGTATAACGTAGTGTGGAGAAGCAAGAACGTCATATGGCCTAGGGATTCGTTTTCTTCCATAAATTCCAAATACATTTTTTTTAAATTCGGATCTCGAGATAATCTTCTCTAGAGCGACAGAATTCGGCGTTTGGCTATCTCGAATGAGTTACCCAAAACGCTTGGATCCGACTTAAATGGAAGTCTGACTTCGAATCGACCTGAAGGCAGTAGTCTAGTAGTCTTTCGATAATGTTCCTCACACAACTCCTGTTCTGGCGACAAAAATATTTTTAGAAGAAGAAACTTCTTCCAATGACCAGAATTTTTTCAAATTTTGATCTATCGATTCTAATATTTCTTCTTGGCAATTCAGGGTAGAGACCGGTTGTTGAGGAGTTGAGGAATTCGCCATATATTTTCATGATACTATCCATCCAAGAAGCGTTTTTTGCAGTATGGGATGGTTCGGACTTTGCTTTATTTGGCCAACGGACAAAAGTTCGAAAAATGACTCAGCTCCAATTCACATGTCTATCCGCTGAGGTTTATAAAAATATGGGTCTGCTAAGGGCAAGTTCTTTGGTAGGGTCCAATCATTCGCGTTCACTGACAGGTCAGGGTTATAGCCTGAAATGGTTTTTAAAATCCAAAAGTCGAATGGAAACTCGCTACCATTGATTCTCGACTTCACCACGGTGTGGATCTTTTTCTTTACTTGTGAATTAGATTGACCAATTCCAAGCCGGTTGATGCACGATTCCTCCTTACGGATCTGTAAGCGGCTATTCACGATTTTAAAATTCCAGGTACTCCTAAACAATTTAATTTATTTATTGGTCTTTGTGGATTTTACCGAAAGTTTGTTAGAGAATTTGCAATAATTGCCAAAACAATGACCCAGTGCCTTAAGAAGGGTTCAAAAATAAATGTCAAAGATACTAATTACGTTGAAGCATTTGAAAAATTAAAAACAAATGATCCAATTAACTGCTGATGCTAGATGCTGAATTAACTGCTGATGCTAGTAATTATGCTTTAGGAGTTAAAAAAGAATGAAGTAATGAACCACTAGAAGAAGCATTTCAAAACGAAGATGATTTAGAAAGTACAGGAGCTACTATACATAGCGCCCAAGATGACAATGGCAATTGTTTTCAGATTACAGAGCGTCCAATTAATGTTTTCAGTCACCAATTAATATTTGAAAAGAGAAATGAAGATAGTAATGAATTCGCCCGGTATTTTAATAAAACAATTAATACAATAAAATATAGTAACATGACGGAACGTACAGCAAAAGACATTATTCTTAAATTTGTATATGGACACAATTTTGAAATGTACATAAATAATGACGTGGATTTCGCAATATTTCAAAGGGCTTTCATGGAAATAAATAAACCAAATTTGGGAATAAATTAATGAAAAAATCAGTAATACTTCCTAATATATCTACCTACGCAGATTTTCACGAGAAAGTAATTAATATTCATGAGAAAACTAATCATCAAGGTATTAAAAAAACATATGACGATTTTAAAGCTACATACTATTTTCCAGATGCACAAAAATTAATCCAAAATATAAATAAATCCAAAAATAATAAATGCGATATTTGTAATGTATTCAAGGCAAAACATAGAAAAGTAGCATTTACATTTGAAAAAACCTCTGAAAGTAAAAATATCCGTGAAAAATATGTAATTGACTATTATTTTATTGATCAAAGAAAATTAACTTTTATTGATATCTATTCTAAACATACAGAAGACATAAATAAATTAATACGGGAAGCAGAGGAAAATGAGGCCTTGCACCTTTTTAGATACTCTTTACACATTTTTCTGGAATACATTGAAGACTCACAAATGGGGATTCAGTTAACCAGAATTGGAATATTTAATCCTAAAATATTAAAACATGAAGAGTTAGATGACATTAATGAAGAAAAATTATTATCAATAAAGACTTCAGCTTGGATATGCAGTCAAACAAAAATACTTTTATTTTAGCCCATATACCAACATCTTTTAATGAAATTAAAAAATACTGAATAATTAATATCCGGATAATTTAGGCCGCCACATTGACATAAATGATAAATTTGAATATTTTATGAATAACTAGCTGACCCGGCAGACTTCGCACTGCCAGCTGTTGTTTTTTTCTTCTTTTCTTAACAAAACTTCTTTTGTGACTTTTTCTTGAAACTTCTTTTGTGATAAAATTTAAAATTTTTCAAACTTAAAAATATTATCTGATACAGTAAGAACTGAAGATAGCTAAAGTAAAGTTTCGTGGAGCTGACCAAATAAATTAAAATACAGTACTAATTACAATTTGTGACTCTGAAATTTTTTCGCGATCGCGATTCACTTTTGTTTAATTTCGAAACGCGACATTAGATCCCCCAAAGCGCACGCGACGAATAATTTGATTGGATTTGAACTTTGTGGAGCGAGAAAAAATTTAAATTTGACCCTTTTTCGTTAGAAACACACCTAAATTGCTTTAAATTATAATCACATTGACTGATTATAATTTAATATGAACTGTATTGAATAGCAATAGATAAATAATAATCATTTTTAATCCCAGAAACTAAAGAGCGTAAAGGAGCTGGTGGTGGGACCATTTGTGGCAATTTTATTTTGCCTTTAGCACAACATAATCCAGTAAATTCACCAGTGTACTTTAACGCCTTACAATATTTACAAAGTGTTTTCATTTCCGCAATTGTTACTGTTTTTTCGGCACAATAATCAATTGCCGGATCATAGTGGAATGCAGCTCGTTCAAGAATCACAGAAGCACTGCGTCTGCGGATTCGCTCATTTTCATTATGTCTAGCTTGCTGTTGTTGTGTTTGATGTACACGAACTCGTTGCATTCTAAGCTTATCTCCTACATTGTCACTCACTAAAGAACGCAATTCTGACATAGCAATACGACTATTTTCTTCTGTCTGTCTCTGGTCATCAGTGCGGCTAGCACGTGAGGTAGCTCTTCGCACATTTAATTGACTACGACGACCTAAGTCTTCTCCTCGGCATCGTAAATTGTAATTAATCAAATTGAGAAAATTTCCCGCGAAATTTGAGAAATAATAAAATTTCAAATAAAAATTTTTTTCAATTTTTTTCACAATTTTTCAGTGAACACAATATCGGTTTGTCACATAAAATTAACTGAGCAGAGAACAATGAGTAGCTGTCAAACAATGTATCACATACCGGCGCCTACTATTATTGTAGTCTCCATTTTGTTTAAAAAACGTTTGTATGGGAAATAGAAAAATGCTGTTTATGGATTTTCCCGGCAATCATTCCCGGTTGATCGTAGAAGGGTGAAAATTGGGGATTGTATGTATTTTTGTATGTTGTATCATAAAAAAAGAGAAATTAAAAATTTTGTCTAAAAAATAAAAATAAAAATTTAGGGGTGGACTACCCCTAACATTTAGGGGGATGAAAAATAGATGTTGGCCGATTCTCATAGATACCGGATAAGCACAAAAAATTTCATCAAAATCGGTCAAGCCGTTTCGGAGGAGTATGGTAACGAAAACTGTGACACGAGAATTTTATATATTAGATTTAACCAAAAATTGTAATGACATATAATTTAAGTAAAACGCAAATTAACCAAAATTGTGAATTATTTATTAAAACAATTGAAGTAAATAATATTATACAATTAAACCAATGTACACTTGAAATGAGAAATATAAAATTCACTACTTCAAAGAATATAAATGAATATAAAATAATATTGTCAAGTACCAATGTAACTCTACAAGAACCAACACCAATTTTAAAACTTACAGAACAATTAATCAATTAACAAAAACAAGATATTGTCTACAAATGGATTTTATTTATTTAGACTTATAAATACTTATAGTTGTAAGCATAACAATTTATATAATATTCACTTATAAGCGTTTAGCCAACCACAAGGAAATTGTTGTTGAATTCAACAAGGATGTTGAAATTTCTAAAGGAGGGGCGAGTAGTGTATCTGCAAACACACTTAATGTATCTGCAAATACCCTAGATAACGAAACCTCCATAAAACCAATATACCCTGCCATACCTATGAAATCAAACCTAGACTTCCTCTCTTTATCTCAAAGCGGACTGACGTGTTTTTTTTGTGCCCACTGAGTTTTCATAAAATTTGCATATTAGCTTTCCATAAACATTCGGTGTTTATTTCTATTCACATAAAAAATAAAAAAAAATAAACAAATTGAAATTCATAGATCCGTATCGCTTCGCGTGTGCAGTGATATATTTGTAGGTAAAATAATAATTTTATTAATTTTTCTTCCAAACATAGCCCGGCTCTGCTCCCTTCATCTCTTACGGTGTTGCTTCTATTCTATTGCTCCTACATATTTCTCGCTCAATAGAGATTCTTATCTCTATTCTTTGCATTTTACTAACTCGCACTAACTCAGGACAAACTGCTCTCTTCAATCTCCCTCTTTCGTTTTCCTGGTACAGTGGTACAAGGTTCATCAATATTATTAATAAATTAATTAATGAATTTTTAATAATTTTTAAAAAATTAATTATTTAAATTTTTAATAATTATGGAATTTAAATTGGTCTGTGCGTTGAAGTCTTTTAATAAGACAATCTCCTCTTCCCAGCCTACCATCCACTGCTGGCTTTGTGAAAACGTTTAACACGCTAAGTGTGCCGGGTTCACGGCCTCAGTTTCGGATGCAATCTCACGAAGGTCTGGTCTCCACTTTTGCTGTGACGGTTGTCGGCTGTTCAGGACAAAATGAGATCGTTCATAAGGCAGACTAAAAGCGAATTCAAGGAGTTGATTAGTGGTTTTCGTAAAATCATTGACCAATTCTGTGTACTCGATACACAGTTTAGTAGTCTTCAACTACTAAATGAGTCCCAATAATTGAAACCCTCGTAACAGTCACCATACTGGGTAATCAACCGTCCAGACCCCCGGTACGTACTGATGCCGCAGTATTAGTTACGGCAGCACCAAAACCCTTGAAGGTGATCCCACCATCGAAACACATTTTTGTTTCCCGGCTTGCCCCTGATACTTCTGAGATTGATATCTCGGCTTGCATCAAAGCCAAAACAAAAAGGTGGTGGACATTACAAAATTTAAATATTCATACACCAGGCCCTTGCAGATGTTCAAGACGATTTGTTCCCCCAGCTTTTGGCCAAAGAATATTTTAAGAAAGAACAGTTCTTTCTTTGCATCTCACATTATTGTATTTCCAGAAACTTGGCTAAAGCCGGACATCTTAAGCTCCGAAGTTTTTTTCTATTAGGTACACCACTTTTAGATGTGATAGAACTCTGCGAAGGGGAGGAGGAGTGTTAATCTCTGTAGACTCCAAACTCGCTTCTGAAGAGGTAAAATCACAAGAGTTTGGTGACATTGAATTCCTTTGTATCAAAATCACTTTGTCCGATCAATCTTTGTTCGTACCTTTGTTGTTACCTGTTCGTACATACCACCTTCGTCCGAACCGCCAACGTACATACTGGCAACATTTGTCCTCTATTCGTTTGGTTTTCGATCGTCTGTCTGATGGTGACCAGATGACCAAATGTTGAAAATTCACCGTCTTTACAGCTTAACTCTCACCACGACTTCCCAGCGGGCATGTTTGACATGTGACTCGGGTAAATTAACCGTTAACTGACTTAATGACAACCAAACGTAAGTTCAGTTTGACCGACGAAGCGCTGAAAGCCTTCGAGGATCTAAAACGATCATTATCCGAAGCGCCCGTTTTGTGTAGTCCCGATTTCGAAAAACCTTTCGAGATACACTGTGACGCCAGTAAGACAGGGGTAGGAGCTTTCTTAGTACAAGTATCTGAAGAAGGAGACGAGCGACCTATTTGCTTTATTTCAAAGAAGTTGAATATGGCGCAACGGAACTATACAGTAACGGAACAAGAATGTTTGGCTGCAATAGTGGCACTAAAGAATTTTAGGGCTTATGTCGAACGTCAGATCTTTAAAATTATCACAGATCATGCCTCATTAAAATGGCTGATGTCCAATCAGGATTTGAGTACACGCTTGGCTCGATGGGCGTTATCATTGCAAAGGTACAAGTTCAAGATTGAACATCGGAAGGGTGCCCTCAATCTGGTTCCCGACGTGTTGTCTCGGGTTAATGAAGAAGTGATAGCCGCGTTGGACTTGCGAGACGGACTACTTTTGGATTTGAGCTCGGAGCATTTTAGATCGGGGGAATACACAGATTTAGTGAATAAAGTGAAGGCGAACGAAACTAATTTTCCTGACCTTAAGACTGAGGAAGGTTTCGTTTATCGTAAGGCCGAACACCTAACAGGAGATCGCATGCACGACGAACTCTCGTGGAAACTTTGGGTTCCAAAGGAGTTAGTTCCCGAAATACTAGCGAAAGCACACGACAGTTCTTTGTCGTCTCATGGGGGCATCCATAAGACCATCGAAAGAGTTAGGCGTTACTATTTTTGGCCTGGGCTAGTGCCTGATGTAAAGGCTTATGTGAATGGTTGCGAGGTATGCAGGACCACAAAGCCATCAAATTGCGTTTTACGACCGCCCTTAGGGAAAGCTCCAGAAAGCCATCGATTTTTCCAACGGTTATTTATGGATTTTCTCGGGCCTTATCCTAGATCAAGAAGCGGCCATGTGGGTATTTTCATTGTCTTGGACCATTTTTCGAAATACGTTTTCCTGAAACCTGTTAGGAAAATTGACACAAGTACTGTGGTTAAATATTTGGAAGAAGAATTGTTCTTAACGTATGGAGTGCCAGAAACCGTAGTGTCCGACAATGGCTCCGTTCCGTTCCCATGCGTTTGGCAAATTATTGGAACAGTATCGCGTAACTCACACCTTTACCGCGGTACATTCTCCCCAAGCCAACGCTTCCGAACGCGTAAATCGATCGGTGATATCGGCGATAAGAGCATACATACGGCCTGATCAGAGGGATTGGGACGAAAATTTAAGTAAAATATGCTGCTCGTTGAGATCAGCAATGCATTCAAGTTTAGGGACCTCGCCTTACTATATGGTGTTCGGGCAACACATGATCACTTCCGGGACCACGTATTCGTTGTTAAGAAAGTTAAATTTATTAGACGATCGAGCGCTGAAGTTAGACCGTCAGGATTCAGGTGCAGAGAAAGCACGACGAAAACGAGAAGAGTTACAATTTGCGGTCTCGAAACGTGACTTTTAAAGAAGGACAAGAAGTGTATCGGAGAAATTTTAGGCAGAGCTGTTTCCAGTCTGGCTACAACGCTAAATTTGGACCGTCCTTTGTTAAGTGTAGGGTTCGAAAGAAACTGGGAAGCGTGTATTACGAACTAGAGGATTTGCAAGGAAAATTGATAGGCACTTATCACGCGAAGGACATAAAACAATAGCGCCTCTTCAGTCGGTATCAGTCTAGGGTACCAGGAATAAAATACCCTAGCCAGAATGTTTCGGGGGGGCTTTGTAGCGGCGACTGAAGAGTCATTTTCAAAATAATAATAAATAAAAAAAAAAACTAAAATTGTAAACAAATACCATTGATATACATATCGGCTTTGTAAATTGGGTTTTTACCGATAGTTAAAGCGAAGCTTTTACTTCTGGAGTTGCCAAATTGTTAAGGCGCGGGATCAGCTGCAGCAGGGAGGCTTAGGAAAGCTGCAATATCAGCTGTTCTGCATTTCCGGTAACCTAAATGGAATGTAGGTTGTTCCATGCTCGGTCTTTTCTATCGAAACCCCCCAGAAGTGCAGACGCCCAAATAATATCTCTCTGCAAGTGTAAATTTTATCAGCGCAAGATCAGCGCAAGTGCAAAGTGTTTATTTTTTTTCTTATCAAATACCGAGTAAGTTGCAGATCATGCGTATGTTTTTGTTTTATTTACATGCATACGCTTATCTAGATTTGCAACGGAGATAAGGGCAGCCTAAGCCTGTGTTTGTGGGTTTTTTTTCTCTTTTGTGTGTCGCGGCTTTATGAAAGCGCGACCTCGTTGCGGTCTTATCAAAATTTATCAGGTGAATATAAAATTTATATTTGTAATAACTCCAGGGTACTTATTGTGGCCGTTTTAAAGTTTCGTTGCGGTCCACACCAAAACACCCCGGGAGCGCTCCTGATGGAGGCTCCCAGTTCAGGAGCGGCTTAACCTCGATCGGGTAATCCGTCTCCCCCCCCATCTTCATCACCATCTTCATCATCATCTTCATCTCCTAATACATTGGTGCCGGGAAATTAACACTCAGTGGCCGGAAAATTAACCGTAGGGATGGTGTAAGGGAATTTGCAGACCCAACGAATTCAAGACCCGTTAAGTGAAAGGCCGTTGACCCCACCAGCCATGGAATAAGGAGCAAAAGAGAAATTATTAAAACCGCTAGCCCAGCCGCCCAGCTCCAAACTCGTGGCGATCATTTTTTCTCTCTTTTCTCATCTACATTTCATCCCCCAAATCACATGCGTTATAAAATGTTTTAATTTTATTTTCTTTTTAGTCAATAGTTTTAGTTATAAATTTAAATTTAAATTAATTACAGGCTTTTAGTGAAGTGGAAAAAAAACGGAATTGGAAAAAATGAAGATAATATTTATTTTTTTTAAACTTTCGCGAACAAAATGGTTGTCAGTTTAATTTTAAATCGTTTAATTTTAATCCTCGTGCGAAAATAAGTTTGTTTTAAAATTCTATGGTGTGCAAAAGCCTCATTACACTCATTTACAGCAACCCAAAGCAGAGATCGATCTTTCGCCGATGGATTTACAGTGAGTGGTTTATTTACCTTTTACATATACACTGTAAAAAAAATTTTTGTGAGTCCCACTGAATTTTAATATTATATTTAATGCATTCCTCCTTCATCTTAACATAAAAAAAATAACAAGAGCACGAATTTCATTTAAATGATTTAACTGTTGACTAATGAATACTCTATCCTAATGAATTAATGAAGATAAACTCATACTTCTCTAAAAATTTACATTAATTTATATTTTTTTATAAATCTTACTTATAAGCTTTCCTCCCGTATTATTAGACTATTTGTTTATGCAAGCAAACAATTAGGAATAATGTCAAACACCTCTTTAGCCTTAGCCAAATTTTTATTAGTTTTAAATTGAATTAAATCTGTTTTATAATGAATTGAATACCTCCTGTTTGAACTGAGCTGATGACTCCACGGTTGTAGGGTGTGGAAGGGGTCACTAAGGCAATGCTTTATCGGACCGTGACCAAAGGTAGGGTGGGCAGTACGCGAGCCTATTTACATCTAAGACATCGCAAACTTTCTACTTCTCTACTCTCTCTCTCTTTCTAACTCTATCTCTAACTCTATCTCGCGTCGAATTAATTCTTCCGTTCTTCCGGTTTAGTATCTAGCTATCTATCTTGTCGCCAGCACGCTCAATTCTGGACTTTATTTAATATTAAATGTGGCAGTGTTAGGATTTGTACGAAGCAAGATCTCCATCCCCAAAGCCGACGAGCTAGAGCCGGACTCTATAGCGTGCCCTCGCAAGTACGAATCCTTCCTAAACAGCTCAGAATACCGTTACACGCTACATACCTGGGGTTCTGCATTCGGATCCTTTAATCTTGCAGCCATTTTCCCTTGCCTTCCCAGCCTTTTCCTTTTTATTCACCACCACAACCGTCGCGAGCCACCACAACCTTTTTTTGTTTTTTTTTTTCAATATATGTATTGGTTTTATTATGAAATGTGTTTCTGTCACTGTTTTTGTTGCTTTTTATTTAATAATATTAATATTAAAAATGTTCACTGAGATTATTTTATCTCTTCACGAAAGACCGAAATACAAAGGTGGCTGTAAAAATTTTATTAATGCAACTACGAAAAACAACAAAAATTGCTGATTGATTGCTGAATGATTATGTTCAACAAATCACTTAAGCCTAGCTTATCTATTGCGCCGAAGCGGGGCGAATTCAAGGGAGAGCGCAAGTGAGCTTTTCTTGAGCTTCCGCTCCGCCCTATGCAAACTTATACTAGACTTCAATACAATTCAAAACTTCTACAAAATCTTCTACATTAATTCTACAGTTATGGAGCAGGTAAAATTATTCGTTCAGGGAAACAAAAGTTGCAAATTGTCGGCCTGGGTAATCTCCTCTCACTAAACTGCTCAAAGTGCAAGGTTTATTTTATTTGCCTTAAAATATTTAAATTGGGACTCAGATGGTCTCCTTCCACCATATCATTGTCGGCTAAAGTTATGAGCTACCACCACTGCAGGTACGTCGTACTTCTGCTGGGGCCATGCTCCTTCATAAAATCATTCTCGGTCAAGTTGACTCGAAACTTTTACTGGAAAAGAACCGTTTTTCCAGTAACGGTCACTCTTAGCAGTTTTAAAGTGAGTGGAAAATCAGAGTTGGGCTTAATAAGCCAAGGGGGTCGAATAGCTTTAATGTCACCGAAAGAATGTTCCGCTTAGTCGCCCTTTGACCCATGACTGAAGTATCAATTTCAAATTTAAACATGTCATCTTTGGGAACCCAAGCGATTCCTAATGCCTTAGTCAGCTCTGAGTCCGAAAGTGTTATTGGCTTAACGGTGCTCTCGGATACAGTAACTTCAGGCGAGTTTGAAAACCACCTACTCAATTCAAACCCAGCGTTTTGAAGAACCTGAGTTACTTCAGGCTTAATTGTCTTTAGCTCCTGCACGCAACCACACCCTTTAACATGACGTCGACGTAAAAGTCAGACCCAATAACTTTAGCAGCTCGAGGGAATGTATTTTTCACAGATTCTTTCAACCTCTTCAAACACCTTATGGCCAGGAATGGAGCTGGTGCATTGCCATATGTAACGGTGTTGAGCTTGCACAATTTCAAGGACTCAGATGGTTCTTTTCTCCACACTATAAACTGGTATCGCCTATCGGCTTCATTCATCATTACTTGGCGATACATCTGTTTTATGTCGGCTATCTGAGCGAATTTGGTTAGCCGAAACCTAAGAAGAGTTGACTACAGCTCTTCCTGAATTGTTGGACCCACCATCTACAAATCATTAAAACATTTTTGGGTGGATGTCTTACAGGACGCATCAAAAACGACTCGTAGTTTGGTCGTTGTACTTTGAGGCCGTAAGACACACTGGTGGGGTATAACGTAGTGTGGAGAAACAAGAACGTCATATGGCCTAGGGATTCGTTTTCTTCCATAAATTCCAAATACATTTTTTTTAAATTCGGATCTCGAGATAATCTTCTCTAGAGCGACAGAATTCGGCGTTTGGCTATCTCGAATGAGTTACCCAAAACGCTTGGATCCGACTTAAATGGAAGTCTGACTTCGAATCGACCTGAAGGCAGTAGTCTAGTAGTCTTTCGATAATGTTCCTCACACAACTCCTGTTCTGGCGACAAAAATATTTTTAGAAGAAGAAACTTCTTCCAATGACCAGAATTTTTTCAAATTTTGATCTATCGATTCTAATATTTCTTCTTGGCAATTCAGGGTAGAGACCGGTTGTTGAGGAGTTGAGGAATTCGCCATATATTTTCATGATACTATCCATCCAAGAAGCGTTTTTTGCAGTATGGGATGGTTCGGACTTTGCTTTATTTGGCCAACGGACAAAAGTTCGAAAAATGACTCAGCTCCAATTCACATGTCTATCCGCTGAGGTTTATAAAAATATGGGTCTGCTAAGGGCAAGTTCTTTGGTAGGGTCCAATCATTCGCGTTCACTGACAGGTCAGGGTTATAGCCTGAAATGGTTTTTAAAATCCAAAAGTCGAATGGAAACTCGCTACCATTGATTCTCGACTTCACCACGGTGTGGATCTTTTTCTTTACTTGTGAATTAGATTGACCAATTCCAAGCCGGTTGATGCACGATTCCTCCTTACGGATCTGTAAGCGGCTATTCACGATTTTAAAATTCCAGGTACTCCTAAACAATTTAATTTATTTATTGGTCTTTGTGGATTTTACCGAAAGTTTGTTAGAGAATTTGCAATAATTGCCAAAACAATGACCCAGTGCCTTAAGAAGGGTTCAAAAATAAATGTCAAAGATACTAATTACGTTGAAGCATTTGAAAAATTAAAAACAAATGATCCAATTAACTGCTGATGCTAGATGCTGAATTAACTGCTGATGCTAGTAATTATGCTTTAGGAGTTAAAAAAGAATGAAGTAATGAACCACTAGAAGAAGCATTTCAAAACGAAGATGATTTAGAAAGTACAGGAGCTACTATACATAGCGCCCAAGATGACAATGGCAATTGTTTTCAGATTACAGAGCGTCCAATTAATGTTTTCAGTCACCAATTAATATTTGAAAAGAGAAATGAAGATAGTAATGAATTCGCCCGGTATTTTAATAAAACAATTAATACAATAAAATATAGTAACATGACGGAACGTACAGCAAAAGACATTATTCTTAAATTTGTATATGGACACAATTTTGAAATGTACATAAATAATGACGTGGATTTCGCAATATTTCAAAGGGCTTTCATGGAAATAAATAAACCAAATTTGGGAATAAATTAATGAAAAAATCAGTAATACTTCCTAATATATCTACCTACGCAGATTTTCACGAGAAAGTAATTAATATTCATGAGAAAACTAATCATCAAGGTATTAAAAAAACATATGACGATTTTAAAGCTACATACTATTTTCCAGATGCACAAAAATTAATCCAAAATATAAATAAATCCAAAAATAATAAATGCGATATTTGTAATGTATTCAAGGCAAAACATAGAAAAGTAGCATTTACATTTGAAAAAACCTCTGAAAGTAAAAATATCCGTGAAAAATATGTAATTGACTATTATTTTATTGATCAAAGAAAATTAACTTTTATTGATATCTATTCTAAACATACAGAAGACATAAATAAATTAATACGGGAAGCAGAGGAAAATGAGGCCTTGCACCTTTTTAGATACTCTTTACACATTTTTCTAGAATACATTGAAGACTTACAAATGGGGATTCAGTTAACCAGAATTGGAATATTTAATCCTAAAATATTAAAACATGAAGAGTTAGATGACATTAATGAAGAAAAATTATTATCAATAAAGACTTCAGCTTGGATATGCAGTCAAACAAAAATACTTTTATTTTAGCCCATATACCAACATCTTTTAATGAAATTAAAAAATACTGAATAATTAATATCCGGATAATTTAGGCCGCCACATTGACATAAATGATAAATTTGAATATTTTATGAATAACTAGCTGACCCGGCAGACTTCGCACTGCCAGCTGTTGTTTTTTTCTTCTTTTCTTAACAAAACTTCTTTTGTGACTTTTTCTTGAAACTTCTTTTGTGATAAAATTTAAAATTTTTCAAACTTAAAAATATTATCTGATACAGTAAGAACTGAAGATAGCTAAAGTAAAGTTTCGTGGAGTTGACCAAATAAATTAAAATACAGTACTAATTACAATTTGTGACTCTGAAATTTTTTCGCGATCGCGATTCACTTTTGTTTAATTTCGAAACGCGACATTAGATCCCCCAAAGCGCACGCGACGAATAATTTGATTGGATTTGAACTTTGTGGAGCGGGAAAAAATTTAAAATTGACCCTTTTTCGTTAGAAACACACCTAAATTGCTTTAAATTATAATCACATTGACTGATTATAATTTAATATGAACTGTATTGAATAGCAATAGATAAATAATAATCATTTTTAATCCCAGAAACTAAAGAGCGTAAAGGAGCTGGTGGTGGGACCATTTGTGGCAATTTTATTTTGCCTTTAGCACAACATAATCCAGTAAATTCACCAGTGTACTTTAACGCCTTACAATATTTACAAAGTGTTTTCATTTCCGCAATTGTTACTGTTTTTTCGGCATAATAATCAATTGCCGGATCATAGTGGAATGCAGCTCGTTCAAGAATCACAGAAGCACTGCGTCTGCGGATTCGCTCATTTTCATTATGTCTAGCTTGCTGTTGTTGTGTTTGATGTACACGAACTCGTTGCATTCTAAGCTTATCTCCTACATTGTCACTCACTAAAGAACGCAATTCTGACATAGCAATACGACTATTTTCTTCTGTCTGTCTCTGGTCATCAGTGCGGCTAGCACGTGAGGTAGCTCTTCGCACATTTAATTGACTACGACGACCTAAGTCTTCTCCTCGGCATCGTAAATTGTAATTAATCAAATTGAGAAAATTTCCCGCGAAATTTGAGAAATAATAAAATTTAAAATAAAAATTTTTTTCAATTTTTTTCACAATTTTTCAGTGAACACAATATCGGTTTGTCACATAAAATTAACTGAGCAGAGAACAATGAGTAGCTTAGATTTAACCAAAAATTGTAATGACATATAATTTAAGTAAAACGCAAATTAACCAAAATTGTGAATTATTTATTAAAACAATTGAAGTAAATAATATTATACAATTAAACCAATGTACACTTGAAATGAGAAATATCAAATTCACTACTTCAAAGAATATAAATGAATATAAAATAATATTGTCAAGTACCAATGTAACTCTACAAGAACCAACACCAATTTTAAAACTTACAGAACAACTAATCAATTAACAAAAACAAGATATTGTCTACAAATGGATTTTATTTATTTAGACTTATAAATACTTATAGTTGTAAGCATAACAATTTATATAATATTCACTTATAAGCGTTTAGCCAACCACAAGGAAATTGTTGTGGAATTCAACAAGGATGTTGAAATTTCTAAAGGAGGGGCGAGTAGTGTATCTGCAAACACACTTAATGTATCTGCAAATACCCTAGATAACGAAACCTCCATAAAACCAATATACCCTGCCATACCTATGAAATCAAACCTATACTTCCTCTCTTTATCTCAAAGCGGACTGACGTGTTTTTTTTGTGCCCACTGAGTTTTCATAAAATTTGCATATTAGCTTTCCATAAACATTCGGTGTTTATTTCTATTCACATAAAAAATAAAAAAAAATAAACAAATTGAAATTCATAGATCCGTATCGCTTCGCGTGTGCAGTGATATATTTGTAGGTAAAATAATAATTTTATTAATTTTTCTTCCAAACATAGCCCGGCTCTGCTTCTTCATCTCTTACGGTGTTGCTTCTATTCTATTGCTCCTACATATTTCTCGCTCAATAGCGATTCTTATCTCTATTCTTTGCATTTTACTAACTCGCACTAACTGCTCTCTTCAATCTCCCTCTTTCGTTTTCCTTGTACAGTGGTACAAGGTTCATCAATATTATTAATAAATTAATTAATGAATTTTTAATAATTTTTAAAAAATTAATTATTTAAATTTTTAATAATTATGGAATTTAAATTGGTCTGTGCGTTGAAGTCTTTTAATAAGACAATCTCCTCTTCCCAGCCTACCATCCACTGCTGGCTTTGTGAAAACGTTTAACACGCTAAGTGTGCCGGGTTCACGGCCTCAGTTTCGGATGCAATCTCACGAAGGTCTGGTCTCCACTTTTGCTGTGACGGTTGTCGGCTGTTCAGGACAAAATGAGATCGTTCATGAGGCAGACTAAAAGCGAATTCAAGGAGTTGATTAGTGGTTTTCGTAAAATCATTGACCAATTCTGTGTACTCGATACACAGTTTAGTAGTCTTCAACTACTAAATGAGTCCCAATAATTCAAACCCTCGTAACAGTCACCATACTGGGTAATCAACCGTCCAGACCCCCGGTACGTACTGATGCCGCAGTATTAGTTACGGCAGCACCAAAACCCTTGAAGGTGATCCCACCATCGAAACACATTTTTGTTTCCCGGCTTGCCCCTGATACTTCTGAGATTGATATCTCGGCTTACATCAAAGCCAAAACAAAAAGGTGGTGGACATTACAAAATTTAAATATTCATACACCAGGCCCTTGCAGATGTTCAAGACGATTTGTTCCACCAGCTTTTGGCCAAAGAATATTTTAAGAAAGAACAGTTCTTTCTTTGCATCTCACATTATTGTATTTCCAGAAACTTGGGTAAAGCCGGACATCTTAAGCTCCGAAGTTTTTCCTAGTAGGTACACCACTTTTAGATGTGATAGAACTCTGCGAAGGGGAGGAGGAGTGTTAATCTCTGTAGACTCCAAACTCGCTTCTGAAGAGGTAAAATCACAAGAGTTTGGTGACATTGAATTCCTTTGTATCAAAATCACTTTGTCCGATCAATCTTTGTTCGTACCTTTGTTGTTACCTGTTCGTACATACCACCTTCGTCCGAACCGCCAACATACTGGCAACATTTGTCCTCTATTCGTTTGGTTTTCGATCGTCTGTCTGATGGTGACCAGATGACCAAATGTTGAAAATTCACCGTCTTTACAGCTTAACTCTCACCACGACTTCCCAGCGGGCATGTTTGACATGCGACTCGGGTAAATTAACCACGTTAGAAATTCTTTAGGTCGGCTGTTGGTCTCATGTTTCGTTAGTGATCCCTATGGAATAACTCTTTCCAGAACTTTGCCCCTTTCTGACCCTGAGGATCCATATCATCCCACTTTTGAGCTTTTAATCGAAAACAATTCCTTAATTGACCTTAAGTCTACACTTAAATCTCATAAAGTTCGTTTCTTCCGTAAGGCTGATTTTATGAAATTAAATAAGTTAATCTCGGAATTTGATTGGTCTGATTTACTGGCATGCGAGGATATAAACATCGCATTACAAAAATTTTATTTCACTTTAAACTCATTTTTCGACGCTTGTGTGCCGTGGACATATCCGTCTACTTCAACGAATCCGCCTTGGTGTACAAGGCACCTATAAATTTAAAGAATAGTATGAATAGACTTTTAAATAAACATAGATTATCTTGCTGTACAGGTATTTATTCAAGATACTTAGTAGCTCGGTCCCATTTCACCGTGCATATCGCAGAATGTTATAGGAGTTATATTTGCCGCTGCCGGATTCAGTTTACTCAGGATCCGAAGCAGTTTTATAACTTTGTAAACACTAAGCGTAAACATGTATCTTTCCCCCACTGCTTACGTTTGAGAACTCTTATGCGAACACTGATCAGGCAATGGCCGATCTCTTTGCACAGTTTTTTTAAACTACATATTCACCTAGCAGCAGTTCAGCTCAGTCCTACACTTATAATATCCAATCAGCCAATCTTATATTTTGCCCATCTTTCGATCAAAGGGGTGTGTTATCGGATCTTCTTAATGTCAAGCCCGTGTATTCGCCAGGCTGATGGAGAACCAGGCTGTGTTTTGAAGAACTGCGCCGAGGCTCTGTGCAAACCGCTCGTTAAACTCTTTAATCTAATGCTGGAAACTTCGATCTTTCCCCTTATGTGGAAGGAATCCTTCATTATTCCGCTGCATAAAAAAGGGAAAAAATCCGACCCTGCAAATTATAGAGGCATCTCAAAATTCTGAGCAATTCCAAAGCTTTTTGAAAAACTTATCACTCCACATTTGCAACACCTATGTAGTTCAATAATAACTCCGTGCCAGCATGCCTTCATGATGCGCCGCTCTACCTCTATTAACTTTTTGGAGCTAACATCTTTTATCACGGATGGCTTCCGGAATGGCTTACAAACATGGCTTACAAAGCATTTGACTCTGTTTACCATTCGCTTCTTATAAGTAAACTCAGTCGTTTGGGATTCCCAACTGAACTTCTTATCTGGATTTCGAGCTACTTATCTTCTTTAAAGATGTTACCTCGCGTTTAGTCCGCGTAACATCTGGGGTGCCCCAAGGAAGCCATCTTGGACCCCTACTTTTAACACTGTTTATTAACGACTTGCCCCTTGCCTTAACTAATTCACTTGTACTTATGTACGCTGATGACGTTAAGCTGGGCCTTCAGTATAAATTCACTAGCGCCCAGTCTAGACTTCAATCCGATTTGGATAAACTTCAAAATTGGTGTTTAGCAAATAACCTAAAGCTTAATGGATCGAAATGTAAACTTATGTCTTTTTACCGATCTAGTCCTCACCAGGCTATGTACTTTCTCTATGGGAAAGCCTTAGAACGATTAACTCAGGTTAACGTATAGGTGTCCTATTAGATTTGAGACTTAAATTTACCGACCATATCTACACCATGGTCAATAAAGCTATGGGTGTGCTTGGTTTTATTAAAAAATGGTCAAAAGAATTTAATGACCCGTACTTAACTAAAACGTTATATACATCATTGATCCGTCCGATTCTTGAGTATGGATCGTGTGTCTGGAGTCCTCAATAGGGAGTACACTAAGATCACATTGAATCTGTACAAAAAAACTTCCTTACTTTTGCTTTTAGGGGACTCAATTGGGATGCAAATCTTTACCTCCCCTCGTATCGTAGTAGACTTTTACTAATTAACAAAACGTAGAACGATGCTGGGTGTCATGTTTCTATATAATCCTATTTATGGAAATATAGACAGCCAGCATTTACTAACACGCTTAAATTTTAACGTTCCTAGTAGAAGGACTAGAAACTTTCGTCCTCTACTTCTCAGACATTGTAGTTCGACTAAGTCTCATAGCTGCGCTGCTCGTATGCAGCGGCTGAGGGCCGGCTATGTATCTATATACTTATGTATATTGCTATGCGCTCTCAAGTGTAGGCGCGAGGGGTATGCATATGCTGTCCGTTCGATGCAGTTATGCCGACGCTAGCATTTCCCGTGTGTGGGCTAAGCCATAACGATCGGATCATATTTCGGATCGGATACATACTACATCTCCATCCTTTTGAAAAATAACCTAATATAATGAAGTTATTATACCCTTGCAGAGGGTATTATAATTTTGGTCAAAAGTGTGCAACGCAGTGAAGGAGACATCTCCGACCCTATAAAGTATATATATTCTTGATCATGATCACCTCCTGAGTCGATATGAGCATGTCCGTCTTTCCGTCTGTCTGTTTCTACGCAAACTAGTCTCTCAGTTTTAGAGCTATCGAGTTGAAACTTTGCACACATCCTTCTTTCCTTTGCAGGCAGTATATAAGTCGGAACGGCTTGGATCGGTCGACTATATCCTATAGCTGCCATATAACTGATTGATCGGAAATGCCACAACTTTGGTTTTTTTTAAGTTAGAGGGTTGGGACTTTCCACACATGTTATGTTTGACCAAAATGTCTTATGTACAAAATTTCATAAGGATCGGCCGACTATATCCTATAGCTGTCATACAACGATCGAAATTGGCATAACTTTGCTGTTTTTTAAGTTAGAAAGATGGGATTTGGTACAGATTCTATTTTGGGGAAAACAATCTGATCTGCCAATTTTCGGAATAAGCGATCCGCTATATATCTAATAAAATAAGATGGGTGGCGCCACCTAGCGGACTGCGACTGAACTGCAAGGGTATATCAACTTCGGCTCCGCCCGAAGTTAGCTTTCCTTTCTTGTTTGTTATTATAATGTTGTCTCTATCTCCTATTTCCGTTACTATATACGGAGCTGTATATTTAGGATCTAACTTATAACCTGTCTCGTTTTTTAATAAAACTTGGTCACCTACTGATATATCTATATCCTTTACTTTATGATCATATAGTATTTTATTTCTATTCTTATTTGCTTCTAACATAGCTCTAGCTCTTTTATAGGCTACTTATAATCTATACTTTCTCTCCTTAGCATAGTCATCTATATTACATAGTGCTTCCATACTATCTATGCTATTAAAATGTTTCGGTAAATTACTTGTTTTACCGAATACTAGCTCATATGGACAATAAGTATGTGCCATAGAGGGGGTCGTGTTGAAACAAAAGACAAAATATTAAAGCCATACGTCCCAATCAGTTTTATCAACCGATATGTAAGATCGTATGTACTCATTGAAAGTTCTATGACTTCTTTCTATTTTTCCTGTCTGGTGGTGGTATGCTGTGGATGTAATATTTTCAATCTTTAAATATTTGCACAAATCGTCTATAATTGAATTCTTATATTCTGTTCCCATGTCCGTAATGAACGTCTTCATTGGACTGTACTTCAGGATAAAAGATTCAAATATTGCTTTAGCGACAGTATTAGCATTTTTATTTGGAACAGGTATGGCAACTAAATACTTAGTTAAATCACATATTAAAGTTATTCATTGCCATTTTCTGATTTTGGCAGTGGACCAATGGTGTCCATTATCACTCTGTCGAAAGCATTTATTGGTGTATCTGTAATTGTTAAATGAGTCTTTACGTGTTTAGTTATTTTGGCTTTCTGGCATTTTTGACATTTTCTTATGTACTCAGTTATATCTTTAGACATGCTTTTCCAGTAAAAGTGTCTTTTTACTTTGGCCAAAGTTTTTGATATGCCAGCATGACCTCCTTGAATTGGATCATCATGAAATGTAGACAAAATTGCTTCTTTTTCTTTTAAATTTGTTATTTGGGTCACCGGGTTGAGTAGCGCTACTCTTAATGTTTTCAAGATTTTATTGCCCATTAATTTAAAATTATCTATTGAAGTATGTTCAAAGATATTTTCCCACGGTGCAACCTTGAGTTTGCTGATTTTATGTATACCGGCTTGCATTTCAAGCCTTTGGAAAAATTGATCTAAGTCAATAACTCCATTAGTATATAAATCGCTAACATCATATCTTGCAGTAATTTTTCTGCCTTGTTTAAATAAACATAACGAATTTTTTATCTGCAAGGTGACTACTTTACGTACTTCATCATTGTTTATGACGTCGTATACGTTGGGCTTTGAAGTTTTATTTAAAGATTGCATAGGCAATTCTTGTTTTTGATTTTCCTCGCGGAATTTTTGTCTACTTTGATATCTGGTAGTGACTTTCAATATATTTCTAGTTATACTTTGTAGATCTTTGATGGTTATCCTTGATAAAGCATCAGCTACATAATTATCCCTTTAAATATTCGACTGAAAAATCGTATTCTTCTAGTTCGAGCCTCATACGTGTCAGTTTAGAACTGGGATTGATCATTGAGAAAAGGTATATTAAAGGTCTGTGGTCTGTTTTTATTAAGAAATGTTTTCCATATATATATGGTCTGAAATGTAATATCGCCCAACGAATTGCAGCTAATTCCTGCTCAGTAGTACATTTGTTACTTTCACCTTTTGTAAATGCTCTTGATGCGTATGCAATGGGAAGTTGGAGACTATTATGGTTTTGAGTTAAAACCGCTCCACATGCTTGCTTACTTGCATCTGTTATTATACAGAATTCTTTAGTGAAATCTGGATATTGTAGCAAGGTAGGTTCCATAAGTTTTGTTTTTGAGTATTGAAATGCATTTTCACACTTATCCGTCCATTTAAAAGGAACATTCTTTTTACATAATCTTGTTATGTGCCGTGAATAGTCGGCGAAATTTCTCAAAAACATCTGTTAAGTTCTTAAGCATATGTTTTTCGGAACAGCCAATTACTATTAAGTCATCCATATAAAGGAATGCTTGAGAAGGTTCTAGACCAGAGAACGCAATAGTCATCATTCTCTGAAACGAACTATTTTTAATCCGAACAAGTAACAATGGGCTATTGTATTCAGATACTGATGGTTCGACAATCCCGTCAGAGATTAATTTACCTAATTGCTTTTGTATTTCGTTCACCTGACTATGTGGGCTTCGATAGTTCTATATATTTACGGGTTCATCATCTTTTAATCTCAGTTTCTGTTTATAAAAATTATTTGTGGTTATTGATTCGGTTTCCAATCCGAATATATCGCTATACTGGGTGCATAAGCTAGAAAGCTGTGACTTGAACTGTGGAGTTCCCTCCCTTTTTGAAAGTTTTGATAGTACGGATTTTTTTCTATTGTCTGAATTTGTGTTGACTACATCGTAGTTCGAAAGTGATTCATATGTTAGGTTATCAGTACTGACTACTTGGTCGGTATTTGTTGTGTTTAGTAGTCTTATAAAGGCATTATTAGATGTTGCTATGGTATTTGAAATATAAATGCCATGCTGAATTTCCTGATTTGGAATAAATACACTGTCTTCTTTTGAGTTAAGCTCAATTTTCCGAATAACTAATTATAAGCCAATCTTCCGATGGCTTGAAGTCTAATTGACAGTTGAATTTTTTTATAAAGTCGATGCCTATTATTCCATCGCATGGAATTGGGAAATGTGAATTTACTATATGAAAATCGTATGGAATTATGTATTTAGTTGTCTGTATCTCCAAAGAAACTAAACCTTTGGATTTGGTTATTTCTTGACTTATGCCTTTTATGTCAACGATGTGATCATCTTGGATGTTTTGGAAGTTATCCGAAGTTTCTTTTAAAATGGAAATGTCCGCACCTGTATCTATTAAAAAGATAAGCTCTTTTCCAGTAGCTACATTGAAAAATGAAACGAATATATTTTGGCTGAGATTAATGGTGTGAACTCTGACTTCTTTCATTATTGAGTATTTAAAGGGCTTTGGGAGTTTCCCGAAGTGTTTTGGTTAGTATTTTGTGTAATTCTGACATTGCTCCAAAAAATCTCCACGCATAATTTTACCTGCTCCATAACCTTTAGGCTCCCCTGAACCAAAGTCCAGAACAAACATAGGTTCTATCACCCACAGTTTCCGCGGTACACCTAAGAGAAGAAATTGATCAAATTTTACCATATATTGAATTATGTAGGCCGTGTAATGGCGATGACCATCATTGTATCCAGTACATATCATTTTTGAAATGTATGTGTACCAACTAAAATTAAAAAATGGTATCTAGCAGTTACCATATCTTTGGAATACTCATCCAAAGTTGAAATCTCAGATTTTCTACGTTAATTTTTGGTCTTCTATGATTTTTCCCCAAACATTTTTCTATGGAAGATTTTTATTTTCTTATTGAAATCAGTAGATCATACCATGTTTTAATTTTGGATTTAAGGAAAAACTCGAAATAGTTTTATTGAATTTATTATAGGTGGTTAAACAATATTTTCTTCAATTAAATTGGAGTTTTTAATCTCATATTTTCAAAAAGTCATGGCTATCTAAAACTGTTTCTATATTCAAAACGTATCTATTGCAGGTTCAGCTTGTTTAGTAAAGCTTTACAGAAGTTGTAGATAGCCATGACTTTTTGAAAATATGAGATTAAAAACTACTGATCTACTGATTTCAATAAGAAAATAAAAATCTTCCATAGAAAAATGTTTGGGGAAAAATCATAGAAGACCAAAAGTTAACGTAGAAAATCTTAGATTTCAACTTTGGATGAGTATTCCAAAGATATGGTAACTGCTAGATACCATTTTTTAATTTTAGTTAGTACACATACATTTCAAAAATGAAATGTACTGGAAACAATGATGGTCATAGCCATTACACGGCCTACATAATTCAATATATGGTAAAATTTGATCAATTTCTTCTCTTAGGTGTACCGCGGAAACTGTGGGTGATAGAACCTATGTTTGTTCTGGACTTTGGTTCAGGGGAGCCTAAAGGTTATGGAGCAGGTAAAATTATGCGTGGAGGAAAAAAAAAGTTGGAAATTGTCGGCCTGTGTTATTGACATTGGGGCCTTGGTACGAGTTTCCACCGCCTCTATAGTTTCCTCTATATTGGCCTCGTCCTCCCCTGTTATTTTGGTTGTTGTAGTTATTGTTCTTATTTTGGTAATTGTTGTTGTAGTTATAGTAATTACCACGAGAATTACCTCTATAATTTCCAGGTCCGCGCTGTGGATAATTCTTAAAATATAGGACAGTATTTGACTGTCCAGTTGCTTCAGTGCAACTATTGACAAATTTGGAAACAGCATCGTTCATAGTACTAAAGGTGCCAGCTTGCATGATAAGTTTTACCTCATCGATTGTGCATCGATCGATGCTGCGTGGAATAACTTCTGGCTAGCTCTAAAGGTAAACCATCCGTTATATATGCACCTTCTAAGGCTTTCGTCATCTGCTCAATTTCTTGTGTATATTGGTTAGCAGTTTTATTGCGCTGCTGTAGGTTCATCAGCTTGGCTGATAATACTTCTACAGTTTCGCCCTTGACGTTGCCTCTTAGTTTAGAAATCACTTCAGTAATTGTTGTTTCATTACCGATTAGATTTCTGGCGACCTCTTAGCTTTGTTTTTATTATGGAGACAGCTAATTCTTCGTGCTCGCCTTTTATTGATTCTATTATTTGCAAAGCATCAATGAAACTTGTTAAATTTTCAGCCTTACCATCAAAAACTGGTATAAGCTTGGATGCTGTATTAATATAATCAATATTTGATTGTGCCATTGTGACAAAGTTAATTATTTTGTTTTCTATTACACTGGAGGTATCTGAATCTGTTGAATTGTCCAGATCAGTGTATACCGCTGGAATAGTAAGATTATTCAAATCTTCATCCTCTATTTTGAGGTTTACTTTGGGAAGCTCTTCTGACTCTGATTCATTCGCTTCTGTTGATTCTGGGTCAGGTGCAGTGTCAACTGCTATTGGGGTGTTTAGAACGGTTGGTACCGATATTTCTAAACTGTACTTTTGTTTAACAAATATTAAATTAGATGGTTGTCGAATCAAAAGTTTCGATACCTGTGACCAATGATCTTGATTTAACCTTTCTCTATGATTATGTATTAGCATTCGTGCTTCATTAAAGCACTCTACTAATATTTCAACATGCTTCCCGTGTTCTTTTGGATAGGTCTATTCTGGGTTAGTGACTTATATGATCTGTCAAAATTAGTTTTAATGTTTGATAATTCTGTGTACAATTTGTTCCATTCCATGCATTTAGTTTGGCCGTACTTTGTGAGAGGAATATATTGACATATTTTATATTTATTATTTTATTTTATTTTTTTTTTATTTCATTTTCTTAGATTTTTAGGTGTCAACATTTATGTGTAATCTGTTGTTTGTGCTATATATATTTTTTTTCTTATTTTTATTTATTTTGCTGCTTATATTTTATCCAGGTCATTTCCCCGGCTCATATACCTTTATTTCAGACAATTATTATGCAGCTTGTAAATCTTATAAAAAACAGCGGCGCACATAATAACGACAATGATTACTAAAAGTACATATACCCAATATAGATCAACGTTGGTAGATTCTACCTTGTTGATGACATTGGCAGTGGAATCCACTGTTTTTATGTCCAACGTCATTTTGGTGGGTTTTGCCTATACTTTTATTTGGGTTTCATTAAAATTATAAAGATCTTCTGTTGACAATTTACTTATCGCATTACTGCGCATTTAAGTTAACAAGCTTCCTACCTAGTTTTTTGCGTAGCTTTACGGGCTACATGTCTAATCGAGCAGAAAAGGTTCCGCGCAATTTTACAAAATATAAAAAAAATATGCATCGCAGTGCAATCAAAAAAAAAATATGCAGCGCAGTGCATGGAAAAAAAAATTTTGCCAGGCTTGGTTTACTTCTTCCTTCCTTCCACGTCAGCTGGTCGTCGCTGGTCGTTTGCTATTGCCACGCTTGCTATTTGCTGCTACTGTTCTGGGTTGGTCTTCGTATTAGTCTTTGGCTTTACGCATGTGCAATTGCATGCTGCAGAGTTGAGAGGTCCGGGGCAGTCGGTCGGGCAGACCTGTGGTCGTTTCGGCAGAGGCTTGGAAATATTTTGGTTCGATATTAGTTTTTGGTTTATCACTTTTATTTGATTTTCCGGGTGAGTTGTGCTCTGTGGTACTCTGTTTTGGAGGGTTTCTCTTAAAAATTCAAGCTCGTTATATAGCTTTTGCGCCGTCGTCCATGCGGGCGGTGTTGATTGAGCAAATAGCAGCCACTTTATGCGGGCTATTCTTTTGTTGATTTTTTTTTTTAAACCTCCACGTACCATTGTGCACACTCTACTCACTCAGACGTGTTTTTTCTTATCTCCTCCTTGTATAACGCTCTTCCCGTATGATGTATTTTCCTTTAAATCCTTTTGCATTTTTCCATCCTTTTGTTCCTTTTAGCCAAATATCTTCAGATTCCTAAGTCCTCCAGGACTCATGTCACGGTCGCCATGATGTATATTCCTCGTTGATCCTTGTCGTTGTATTTGGGTAATTTAAGTAAGTCCATTCTTTTAGTTTAGATTTGTATATTTGTATTTTATTTGGTTGGAGCAGCAATAGTGCCGCTCCAACGGACGAAATGTCTCTGATTTTTACAATATTCTTTAAGTCTAATTAAGGCTAAGTCTCATAGCTGCGCTGCTCGCAGGCAGCGGCAGAGGGACGGCTATTTTATTGAAGTAACAATTATCTGTTATTTATATATACAATTTTAAAATTAATTATTTATAATTAAGAATTAGGAAAATTATTCAAAATAAAAACAAACAATTTAGATTTTATTACATCAAGGGATAATTCAGGGGAAAATAAATGGGACAATAGATTATAATTTTTACAGATAACACGAAAAGGATCATGGTCCGCAAAATTTGATCTACAAATTGGTAACCAAAGGGGTCGGAAGGACCTGGTTGACTTATTTGGAACAGAAAATTTTATTTTTTCAAGTAATAGATTGGAGTCAACTTGACCAAGAATGAGTTTATGAAGGAGCATGGCCCCAGCAATGGTGGCAGGTCTAATAACTTTAGCCGACAACGATATGGTGGAAGAAGACCATCTGAGTCCCAGTTTGAATATTTTAAGGCAAATAAAAGAAACTGCTTTTGCACTGATTCAATACTTCTTTGATGAACCATATACTGCGGACTTCAAACGCATGAACAGTATTCAAGGATCGGACGAACCAGAGAAATATACAAAGTTTTAGTGGTAAAGGGATCATCAAACTCTTTTGACCAGCGCTTGATAAATTAAAGTACTCCTCTGGCTTTATTAACTGTTAGAGAAGAATGTTAGTGAGTACGAGATGACATGAGGCTTGCTACGGTTAAACGTCATAACCTTGCATTTTGAGCAGTTTAGTGAGAGGAGGTTATTAGAGCACCACAAGAATACTTCGTCAAGGTCAAACTGTAGATGTCTATGAAGAAAGTGGTCAGAGTAAAAAAAACAGAGCTTCACATCATCAGCATACATAAGTGTAGTAGCATAGCTCACGACACTAGGCAAGTCGTTAACAAAGAGGATAAACAGAAGATGTCCTAAGTGACTGCCTGGCGGAACACCAGATGTTACTTTTATAACTTGAGATGTGATGTTCTTGAATCGAAAGCTTTGCTAAAATCGGTGTAAATAACATCGGTTTGCATTCGTTTGAGAAAACCGTTATGGACGATCGAAGTGAATTCTAGCAGATTGGTTGTTGTAGAACTATATTTGACTAAAAAATTTGATTATGCTTTTGCAATAATGTTGCAGTTGCAATGTAACCATTTTCTCCAGCAGCTTGGGAATAGCAGAAAGTTTAGCAATACCACGGTAGTTATCAATAAGTATTTTAGAACCTTTCTTATGAAGTGGAATAATAAAAGATTCATTCCATCTAAATTGAATAGGATAGTAAGAGGATAGCATAGGATATCGGAGCAGTACCTAAGAATACAGCTCGGGACGTTATCAGGACCAGCAGAAAAAGAGATATCCAAGGTTGAAAGAGCATTAGAAACATCAAGATGATTAAATTTAGACAAGTAGATATTGTTTATATACGGAATATTATAAGGGTATGTAGAATTTAAATTATAAGAATCGGACGAATAAGTTGATTGAAAGTTTGATGCAAAGAGATTTGCAATACCATGATCTGAAGAATCAGAAATATTTTTATAAGATAGGGAAGGAGGAAAAAGACTGGATTTACGTTTCATATTGACAAACGAATAAAAGGAGCTCGGTTCATTTCGGAAGTTAGCCTTACAATTTACGATGTAACGCTTATAAAGTTGATTATTAAGAAGAATAAACTGGTTGCGAATGTAAAGAAAGTTTGTCTGATGAAACAAAGATCCAGACTTAAGAAACATTTTGTAAGCTCTAGATTTCCTGTTCTTAAGACGAGAAAGGTGTTTGTTAAACCATGGCGGTTTCGTTGATGAAGACGATGAAAGTACTGGAACAAATTTGTCCAACGCGTTGTGGATTACATCATAAAAAGAATCAGTAGCAGCAGTAGCATTGCGAAGAGCGTTGAAATCCGTTTTTCGGAAACATTTAGAACGATAATGAGCCTCATAGTTATGCATATTAGGGACATCAATTAACACCGAAACCAATAGTGTGGGATGGTGTACGTCTTCAGGAAGCGATAGTGGTGATACCGATTTACAGTGACAGAGGATATTCTATTACAGAAAATAAGGTTTAGGGACCTGCTAAGTGTGTTAAGGATGGGGTTAATTTGGGAAAGAGCAATTTCAATTAATTCATCAATGAAGTCGTTATGGCAACTAGAATGCAAGGAATTGTCATCTTCACACGGGATCCAGGAGATATGGGGAAGGTTGAAATCACCAATGATTAGGACAAAATCAGAGTCATTGACTAATGATAAAACGAACTTGATAGCATTAAGGTGATGAAAGTATACCGCATCATCAACCGATGGAGGTATATAAGAACAAGTCATGAAAATATGAGACGGACCAACCGTTATTTTTACTGCGATAAACTCGATTCCAAACTGATTCGGGAAAGTGATTAGTTCAGCTGAGTATTTAATACTAACAGCAATGAGGACACCACCACCGAAAGTTGGCCTATCCAATCGAAACACAGTGTAGTTTGGAACAAAAATTTCATAATCAGAGACAGAGGAATCACAATTAAGCCAGGTTTCAGTAAGTGCAATAGCATCAAATTCAAAAGAAGCACTCTTAGTAAAAAATTGGTTCAGTTTACCCAGAATACTTCGAACGTTTTGGTAGCAGCAAGAAAAATTACTCAGTTTTTTGGAGCTGAATCGGCAAAGTTGTGATTCAGAGGGTCTTTAGCTAAAAATTCGTGAATAATACTGTGCTCTGGCCAGGCTGACGGATCAATTGCTTTTTCAAAGTAGGATTCTGGAATTACAATTTTGAAAGAGGATATGCTACGCTTATGTTTAAAATTAAACTTAAAGACCGCTAAATCATTAGGAGCTACCTTAAGATGTTTTAAGAGGTGACTCCTGACAATATCCACAGTGGCATCCGGCATGAGGCGGGATACAAATATGGCTTTACGAGGTGCAACAGCTCTCAGCGAAAGCCCAGAGGATTTTAACTCAGGCGCCACACCAGTGAGAGGCCTAGATGACGGAGGCACAGGAACCTGGAGGTTTTCCAACGGTGGAGGATCCAGGACAATAGGTGGAACAAGACTCATTGACGATTACATTGGCAGACTTGGTGAATGGATCAATTCCACAGGAACAACAGGAGGCGATGAAGTATTAGGATTTAAGAATTTATCCGAATGAATCACATGAGAAGCAGGAGTGCCCAATAGATTGACCGCCATCGGGTTATTGTTCGGAATTTTTCTCCTTGGAGATTCACTTAGTAACTTGAGACCAAGAAATTGGGTCTCAAGAGTAAGAAATAGCTCATTAAGTGCAGAAAACTGCTTACGGACATCAAGAAAACCGTTTCTCGTCTGCTTCATGAAGGTCCGCATCTCAGACTCAATCTCTCTACAGGCAATACAAGACCATGTCAGACCAATATTCTTAGTGATGAGATCGCTTATCCGTCCATTCTGCCCACCACCAGCACATTTAATATGTGAGCAGTTGTTGCAAAGCCAGCAGGACAGATACGAGTCTCCAGTGATGGATCCTCCAAACTCGCATTTCTTAGCAGTGCAAATTAGACTCATTATTGACTGAGATTTGTCCACTGTAGTGAGAGCGAGAAGAGTTCAATGGTAGAGTTCAAAGAGTTCAGTGGTAGAGAGGCACGTTCGCATCAGGCACGTCGAAGAGAATACGTAACAAAAGAGATACGGATGTGACGAATAACCGCTTCAGAGTAACAATGATATAACGGGATTACTCGATCGGAGAATAGCCTCCGGAATATATATATATGAATATTCGCAGAGCACGGCAGAAGTAATATTGAAGAATAATATTATTTTTAAGAAGTGTGTGGATAATGAACTATGTAAGTCAATTATCTCCGACAATGATACGCGAAAAGAGGAGTCTCGTATCAAAGATATATGTAGATATATGTAGGTAATAAGATGAGAGCAATCGCAAAAACACGTCGGGATACGGCAAAGTCAGACGAAAGACTTGTATCTATGTATCTATATACTTATGTATATTGCTATGAGCTCTCAAGTGTAGGCGCGAGGGGTATGCATATGCTGTCCGTTCGTTGCAGTTATGCCGACGCTAGCATTTCCCGTGTGTGGGCTAAGCCATAACGATCGGATCATATTTCGGCCACTTAGGATTAGAACAAAGTGTTACAGTGCGTACCCTTTAAGTATTTTCGGTACAGTGGGTATTCAATATATGTGCATACTACAGAATAAATCAAATAGGATAGACACAAATCCTTTCCCATGGCATTATCATTGGCATCCAGACATAAACATAGACATAAACCATTCACACGCCTTTATCGACGACAGTAGACGTAAACAGCAAACCTCTTTTGCTCCAAATTCATAAACAAGTGCCCATCCTGGGAACCTACATGTCAGCATAAGCAACTCTGACCAATCAAAACTATTCAACCAAAGTCCATCTATGCTGCCAGCTTCGCTGTCACCGATAAAAGCTATAGTTATAAGAAAATTGAATTTGTAAAATCAGTTTGTAATCAACGATCAATCCAATGGGATATCTTTAGAACTCATTCTTGATATTTAAAAATAAAATTTAATAAAAATAAAAAAATCTGAATTTTTATTTTTTTATTTTAAATCGGGAATTAAAACATATAATTTGTATATATATAAAAATGAATATACAAAGCCATTAGTCTCGCTAAAAATCGAGAACGGCTGAACGGATTTATCTTTTTTTCTATTTCCCATCGGAATTTTTCTATATGTTGGCGGTTTGGACGAAGGTGGTATGTTAGAACAGGTAACATACAAAGATTGATCGGACAAAATGATTTTGATGCAAAGGAATTCAATGTCACCAAACTCTTGTGATTTTACCTCTTCAGACGCGAGTTTGGAGTCTACAGAGATTAACACTCCTCCTCCCCTTCGCAGAGTTCTATCACATCTAAAAGTGGTGTACCTAATAGGAAAAACTTCGGAGCTTAAGATGTCCGGCTTTAACCAAGTTTCTGTAAATACAATAATGTGAGATGCAAAGAAAGAACTGTTCTTTCTTAAAATATTCTCTGGCCAAAAGCTGGGGGAACAAATCGTCTTGAACATCTGCAAGAGCACACGTATTTTGAAAGATGACGTGTGCCTGGAGTATGAATATTTAAATTTTGTAATATCCACCACCTTTTTGTTTTGGCTTTGATGTAAGCCGAGATATCAGTCTCAGAAGTATTAGAGGCAAGCTGGGAAACAAAAATGTGTTTCGATGGTGGGATCACCTGCGAGGGTTTTGATGCCGCCTTAACTAATACTGCGGCATCAGTTCGTACCGGGGGTCCGGAGGGTTGATTACCCTGTTTGGTGACTGTTACAGTGGTTTGAATTATTGGGTCAGAGGGCATATCGGATTTATATATTTTAAAAAATGCTCATTAATTCCGAGATGGGGTGGCTAGACCGGCCCTTGGGGTGGCTAGAGATATAAGCGGCTGCATAGTAGTCGGCTGAGCAGGCTGAAGATTATTCGCCACAATTACATCACGAAAAGAGGATTTCCTACGCTTTGGAGACTCATTTAGTAGTTGAAGACTACTAAACTGTGTATCGAGCGCACAGAGTTGGCCATTGATTTTACGAAAACCGCTGAGAGACCAGACCTACGTGAAATAGCATCCGAAATAGCATGTTTACCCTTAGCGTGTAAAACGTTTTCACAAAGTGGATGGTAGGCTGGGAAGAGGAGATTGTCTTATTAAAAGACTTCAGCTGACAGAAAAGTTTAAATTCCATAATTATTAAAAATTAAGTAATTAATTTATTAAAAATTATAAAAAATTGAATAATTTTTTTTTAATATTATTTGCTTTTATTATTGAGGAATCTTGAACCGCTGTACCAGGGAAACGAAAGGGGGAGATTAATTTGTTTTGTTGTTTTTTATTTGTGTAAAGGAATAAACACCGATTGTTTATGGAAAGCTTATTACAAATTTTGTAAAAACGCTGTGCGCACAAAAAACACGTTCGTCCGCTTTAAGATAAAGAGAGGAAGTGAAGATAATGAAGTTAATATAAAGAGAGGATATATATATTTAATTTATATATTTTAATTTTTATTTATTGAGTTACTTTATTTGGTGGGTATTTTAAGAAGGTACCCTTTGAAATGAATAAACAAAAGATTGGATTTAACATATTACATATACATATAACATATAAAAAAAAAGCATAATAAAAACAAGAAAGGAAAGCTAACTTCGGGCGGAGCCGAAGTTGATATACCCTTGCAGTTCAGTCGCAGTCCACTAAGTGGCGCCACGCATCTTATATTATTAAATATATAGCGGATCGTATATAGTCGGCCGATCCTTATGAAATTTGGCATATTGAATTATTTTGCCCAAAGAGTAATCTGAACCAAGTCCCATCTTTCTAACTTAAAAAACAACAAAGTTATGCCAATTCCGATCGTTCTATGACAGCTATAGGATATAGTCAGCCGATCCTTATGAAATTTTGTACATAAGATATTTTGGTCAAATATAACATGTGTGGAAAGTCCCAAACCTTTAACTTAAAAAATACCAAAGTTATGGCATTTCCGATCAATAAGTTATATGGCAGCTTTAGGATATAGTCGACCGATCCCGGCCGTTCCGACTTATATACTACCTGCAAAGGAAAGAAGAGTGTGTGCAAAGTTTCAACTCGATAGCTCCAAAACTGAGAGACTAGTTTGCGTAGAAACCGACAAACAGACAGACAGACGGACAGACGAACAGACAGACAGACAGACAGACGGACAGACGGACATGCTTATATCGACTCAGGAGGTGATCCTGATCAAGAATATATATACTTTATAGGGTCGGAGATGTCTCCTTCACTGCGTTGCACACTTTTGACCAAAATTATAATACCCTCTGCAAGGGTATAACAAGAAAGGAAAGCTAACTTCGGGCGGAGCCGAAGTCTATATACCCTTGCAGTTCAGTCGCAGTCCGCTAGGTGGCGCCACGCATCTTAATTTATTAGATATGTAGCGGATCGTGTATAGTCGGCCAATCCTAGCAAATTCAATTACCATTTAAATAAGTGCTCATTCGATAAAATCGGTTCCTTAGAACGCAAGATATACCTAAACAAGTCTGCACATCTCCAAAAATCCAAAAAAAAAATTTCAAAAGTGAATTAAACAAAAATTTTACCATAAAAAAAGCAAGTCAGCACGGAAGCGTCGGATGGGCCAGCGCTGCTGTGTTTAGAAAGAACGGAAAAGGAGAAATGCGTCGAGTACGGACGGCGTGCGGCGGCAGCAGCGGGGGCAAGAGGAACCAGCACGGCGTCGCGCACGGAAGAAGGAGAAAGAGGAATCACCGTGGAACGTAACGGTCCCGGGCGGGCCACAGCCGCGCTCGAAGGTGATAGGAGAGAGCGACTGGGTAGCTGTGTTTAGAAGAATGCAGAAAACACAGAAATGCATTTTGGGAAAGCCCACAGGGGGGGAGCTCGGGGATATCTGGAGGATTGACCTGCACATCTCCCGAGCGGGGCAAACGCCCGAGCGGGGCAAACGGGGGGCCAAGAAGAGAAAGCCCGCCGATAAAAATGCGGCGGAAATTGGAGAAAGCTAACGGAGAAAGTAGATGAGCGGATGATTAACGGGACACCCCGGGAGAGTCATTAAAATCCTGATCCAGGCGCTGGGGCGTATGCACAGCGTAAGACCTGGAGTTAAAGGAGACGCGACGCCAAAACCTCTGCGGGGCGTATGCACGCAGGTGTTTGGAGGCGAGGGACGAACGCGACAAAGGGGTGTGTCCTGCGGGGTAGGTAGGCCCTTCGTGCCCTGATCCGGCCGCTAAGCAGCGAAAAGCATATCCTGCCCGGCGTATGCCTGGGAGGTGAGCAGATCGGTCTGTTAACACGTATTAGGTGCCGGCCACGGCGAAAGGGCATCCACGGGGAGCCAAAGATACCAAAAGTCCACGGCACCCGCAACGTTAGAGCAGAACGACGAGCGAGCAGCGGCAGAAAAAGACAACAGCAACAACACAGGCCCCGCAACCCAGAGCCCGTGAGTCCAACCGAAGGGAACCGTGAGCCGTTTCGGCGCCAGGCACCAAGACCACACGACCTGCCGGCGCAAGCTTTGGGAGGGCGTGTGTATTGGCACCAACCCCGAGCGGGGATCGGGGATCGACGGGAGGACGAGTGGTCGGTCAGCTGAGCCAAGCGGCCAGTGAGATTCACCCTTTTTGTAAACTTAGCATAATAAAGGGGATTTGTTTTAAATCGAAGCATACCGTGTTATTTCTGTCACGGGCAATCACCTCGAATCTATGAATTCGTTGGAACGTACCCCCAAACTCTGTGAGCTAGACGCGGCATTTGTTGCGAACAAAACATTAGCAAAAACAGTTCGTTACAGTATATAGCCGATCGTATATAGTCGGCCGATCCTTATGAAATTTGGCGTATGCAATTATTTTGCCCAAAGAGGAATCCATTGAAATGGATTTCCCCATCCTTCTAACTTGCATTCCGATCAATCAGTTATATGGCAGCTATAGGATATAGACAGCCGATTCTTACTTGACAATGTAGAGTGTATTATAATTTTGGTCAAAAGTGTGCAACGCAGTGAAGGAGACATCTCCGACCCTATAAAATATATATATTTTTGATCAGGATCACCTCCTGAGTCGATATAAGCATGTCCGTCTGTCCGTCTGTCTGTCTGTCCGTCTGTCCGTCAGTCTGTCTGTCTGTCGGTTTCTACGCAAACTAGTCTCTCAGTCTTAGAGCTATCGAGTTGAAACTTTGCACACACCCTTCTTTTTCTTGCAGGTAGTACATAAGTCGGAACGGCCGGGATCGGTCGACTATATCCTATAGCTGCCATATAACTGATTGATCGGAAAAGCCATCACTTTGGCGTTTTTTAAGTTATAGGGTTGGGACTTTCCACCAATGTTATATTTGAACAAAATATCTTATGTACAAAACATAGCTTGCAAATAACTGTTAACCGTTTTTTTGCTTACGCTCTGTTTGCGAGAGCAACCGAAACAAAGCATGCCGTTTCGGTTCCTCTCTGAGCAGTAGGCTTTGTTTTGTTTTGTTTCGGTTTTCTGTTGAACGAATTACAATGAGCAAATCATGAAACTCTCATCTACCGAACATCGCTCAATGAGAGATTTAAGTGACACTCGCACAGAGAGACTCAGTAAAAGACCGATTGACTGAAAAAGTCAGCGCAAAAAGTCTTTTCAATAATTTCTTTTCGTTTTGCTGCACAGTGGCACATGGTAAATGAAATTTGACGAAAAAACTTATTAAAATTTTAAACGTGAATTTTCCAATTTCAAACTAATATATTGATTATTTTAATTAAAAAATGAATATTTTCCTTTTAAATTCATTTATTTTGAGTTAAGCTTTGGACAACTTTGCTGTCCATTTTGTTAAATATAAAAAATTGATGCACTTTTTTATTAAGTTCTCGTCCCATTTTCAATAAGTTTGATGAATCACGGTTCACACGAGAGATTTTCAAAGCAAATTGACAAGTTGAGCCCACTAAACTTTACATACACACATACATGCACAAAAGACTTTTTGAATCGTCGAACGCAAGCAAACGGTCCTAGAATGAGCAGACCAAACGAAAACAGAAAAAAGTGTGCTTTGACTGAGCGCGAGCAAAATTTGTATACGAGCAACTCAATCGGTTGCTGTCAGACTTTTTGCTCAAAGTCTCAGTGACAAACACTTATTTTGAGACCGCTCGAATCGATTAACAGTTATTTGCAAGCTATGGTACAAAATGTCATAAGCATCGGCCGACTATATCCTATAGCTGTCATAGAACGATTGGATTTGGCATAACTTTGGTGTTTTTTAAGTTAGAAAGATGGGACTTGGTCCATTTTGGGCAAAATAATCTTATTTGCCAAATTTCATAAGGTTCGGGCAACTATATTCAATAGCCGCCATATAACTGAACGATCGGAAATGGCACAACCTTAACTGCAAGGATATATCAACTTCGGCTCCGCCCGAAGTTAGCTTTCCTTTCTTGTTTTTGTGTTTTTTTGCTAGGCGATTTTATTTCGGTGATTGGATTAACGATTGGTTCGTAAAACTTAGCCCTAATACAAAAAATAAATAAAAATAAAGAAAGTAAAGAAAGAAAATAAATCCTAAGGTTACCCTGATGTTTTTTTTCGATTGGCTACTGGTATAAAAAGGACTAATATTTCCATTACAAAATTAAAAAGAGTTCACAATTATTAATTTAAAAACAAAGTCCATAATATCGTAGCTTTATACGATATATTAAATAACAAAGCAAAGTGAAAGGAATACCCAATTAACGTCTTTATTAACTAGCATCTCTGTTACACATTTTTAATAGCCACCTGTCCTAGAAAACAAGACACCTGGCCAAACTTTCAAGGGCCGCCTGAATGAATTTTTTAATTGATTTTCCTTTGGGACGTGGCCTTAAGCTGGAAATTAAATAGAATGCGAGGGTGTTTTCGATTTCGGACTCACATTCACATAAAAATGTCTGAGCAATAATTAGGCAAGAAAAATTGAGAAATTTTTGAATCTGGGAAACTATTGAATCTGGGAGACAAAACAGAGAAGAATACATGCTAATAACAACAGCTGCAGCTAAGCATTTTATGATTATTTTAAATGCTTTTTTTTCTGCTTGGCCCAACAAACCATTTTAATTGCAATCATTTGGAATAGATAATATTTTATTCAAACAACGACTAGACACCTGAATACATGGATCCCAAAAGCGTAATCAAACCAGAAACCTCGGAGAAAATAAAGAAAACATGTATAAATAGATTACGCTTTGGAAAAAGGGATATAGTCACTACCTGGGACTACTCACCACACCAATATACAGGCAGGGGAAAGTGAATTAGTGATGTTAAAGGACGATCCATAGCATGCAGTACTCTTAAACCGCAGCTCCAAAAATTCAGCCATCGACTCCCAAGTACTACTTCAGGCCAAGTAAGAAGAAGGTCAAAATTTCACCTTTCTCCCACTTGGCATGGGTAGCTGGGTCCAATCCTTGGAGCACATGGACAATGATCTATGACATAATTCTAGTCGGAGATTTCCAAGGAACGAACTGCTGAGGCTGAGTCGCTAAGACAAGATAAAAACCTCTGCAGATTTTCCACCTTACTTATGTGAGGATTGCAGCCCACGATTGTTCGTGTAGTAAATTCGTATGGCGTTCCTTTATCTGTCGAATGTAATTCTGTCGATAATGAAAATTGTGTAATGCTAATTGTTGATAGTTCAAGAGCCCAAAAGTCAAAAAAAAATTTTAAAGCTCCGAAAAAGTCTGGTTGTTAACCCAAGTGTACAAAATACACTTTTCGTTGTTGCATTGGCAATAAATATGAAGGAAAGGGTTATATCATGTAATAAACCGAAGATCCCATAGCAGGACCGTCCTCTCAAATAAATAGGACATCTGAAAAGTAGCACCTACCCACTTCCCATCCCAAAACACCATCTTGCACCGGGCCGGACTAAGGTGTCACTTCTCCCGTGCCGAGAGTCAGCCTGGCTACCGGGTATACAAACTCCGCCCACTTTAATACGGTGGGTCAGGGGTATCTGTTAACCCCCTTTTCAAAGAAGCCTTATCCGGCAGCCGCTTCGCTTTCTTTGCCATATCGGCCTGGCTTCGTATTCTGACGTCGTAACGCAGATTTGGCGACGCAGTAACGCAGATTTGGTTTCGTTTTTCGCTTTTAAATACGGTGGGTTCAGGGTACCTGGTGACCCTTTTTTCAAAGAAGCCTCACCCGGCAGCCGCTTTGCTTTCTTTGCCATATCGGCCTGGCTTCGTATTCTGACGTCGTAACGCAGATTTGGCGAAAAGCGAACGCCACAATTCGCCTCGAGAATTTTATTAGAATTTCACACGAATCAAGGAACTAAAATGAAATTACTCGTACGTTTCGATTAATCTAGCTCGGCTTCCAGGAAGTGCGTTCAGAATTTTTGTTTACAGCACCTGCGGATAACAAACACACAATATGGTTATAACCTTTTTTGAATATATATTTTAATTTTTATTTAATGAGTGACGTTATATGGGGGGTATTTGGAGAAGGTCCCATTTGAAATGAATAAACAAAAGATTGTATTTAACATATTGAATTATTAAAAAGAAATAGCACAATAAAAAAAAATTTACCACTCGTTTTGGTAATTGTTTTGTTCGTTAGTCTCGCTAAAACTCGAGAACGGCTGAACGGATTTATCTTATCTTGGTCTTGAATTATTCGTGGAGGTCTAGGGAAGGTTTAATAGGTGAGAAAAATTCGAATAATTCCCGGAAAATCCTCAAACAGCATTTTTCTAGTTCCCATCGAAAATAGAGATCTCGGAAAATCTCAAGGGGAATAATTGGATATTCAGTATAGCGATTGCACATTAAAATAAGTAAAGGAAATAAATTTAAGAAAATAATATGATTTATTTTAGAAATACCCAAAAGCTTTTCCCCTCATTTTTTTGTGTTTCTTTGCTAAGCGATTTTGAATCCTTGGGTGGGTTAACGATAGGTTCGTAAAACTAAGCCTTAATACAAAAAATAAATAAAAAGCAAGAAAGGAAAGCTAACTTCGGGCGGAGTCGAAGTTTATATACCCTTGAAGTTGAGGCGCAGTCCGCTAGGTGGCGAAACGCATCTTATATTATTAGATATATAGCGGATCGTATATAGTCGGCCAATCCTTATGAAATTTGGCGTATCGAATTATTTTGCCCAAAGAGAAATCCATCCTTCTAACTTAAAAAACATCGAAGTTATGGCATTTCCGATCAATCAGTTATATGGCAGCTATAGGATATAGTCGACCGATCCCGGCCGTTCGGACTGCCTGCAAAGGAAAGAAGGATGTGTGCAAAGTTTCAACTCGATAGCTTACTTATAACACAATATACAACTTATAAAACTATTTGGTGACCCCGACGTGATCCTTTAGGATCACAACTTGAACACAAAACTCAACGCAATTTAACTCAACGAAAAAAAAAAGAGAAAGATACATCGCAACAATGGGATCAGAATCAGACCCCGTAATCCAAATGCTCATTGATGAGCAAATTGAAAGCAACATAGTCATCCAAAGGCTAATAAGAAACTTCACTAAGGACTCCGCAGAGCGTAAACTCAAGGGAAGATACTTCTAGGAGAGACTCACACAGCTCACTCACTAATGGACCCAGTTTAAAATAAAAGACGCCAAGCTCCATGAGCTAGCACTAAGTCCGTAGAATGAGTATTTCACAAAGGCCAAAGCGCTAGAAGAGCTTGTGAAAAAATATGAAGCAATATTTTCGGATGGAATCCCATCAGAGTCAGGCCCGTCACAAAGGCCCCGGAAAACAGGCGAAAATCTCGAGCCAAAGGCACAATCATCACGAGGAAACGAAGGAGAAGACCTTCGATTAACATCATTAAAACGAAGACATGAAGGACGATAAGACGATATGGAAGACTTTCTGTGCAACCGCACCGAAGGACGGGACTTGTCCACACACGTCAGACAACACATGAAGGAGCTAAGGAAGGAAATCGTCACGGGATACCATGATCTCATCGACCTGGAACCAGCCATAAAAAATGATGGACTCACCGATGACTGATTTCATGTTGTACGAGCAGAATATTTTTCGTTTTTGAGCGAAGAATCGCAATTAACTTCAGCATCAACACAAAAATTCGCGGTTGCACCTCCGTTTGTAATACCAAAAGTAGAAATTCCAAAGTTTGACGGAGACTACCAGCATTGGCTACGATTCTACGAAATTTTTCAAAGTGCACTCAAAGTGTCAACAGACAACTGGGAGCCAATCTTGATACACATCATTGAGGAAAGATTGGATCCACACACGCTGTCAGCTCTAGAACTAGCCGTCACCGATCCAACCAATCGATAATCTCGACCCGATCATCATTAAACACTGACTTCGAAGATCAAATCAATGTCGTTGTACTACCGGAAATAATGCCCAATCAACCATCGCACAACCAGCGCCAAGAAATATCTCACCTCAGTTGCGCTTAGCCGATCCAGAATTTACGCAGCCTCAGAATATTGATCTGTTGTTGAGCGCCGAAATCATCTTCCAGCTTATGAGGCCACAACAGACATATTTGGGAGAAGGACAACCACTACTAAAAAATACCGCACTTGGATGGATTGTGATGGGGCCAGTGCGATCGGAATCAGCTCCTAATATCAAGGCAGAACAAGTCGTCGGTAATACGACGGCTTGGACACCGGAAGCTAACGAGCCACGACAAAGTTTGATTGCATGCATCGGCAAGGAGCAAATAGTAAAATCCGGAACAGTGCATAGTTCCCCACTCATTGCGGATCAACAAGAAGCTAACACGCCACGACAAGTTCAACAAGGAGAGCCGCATACGGACCCCAAACCACAAGCCCCAACTGAAGAGCACAGAGTGCAAGGGCCAGTAACCAAGGAAAGTCAAGAAGTAGAAGTCACCTCCTATCTGGCATGGGTGACATGCATCTCCAAAAGGGAGCAAGAAGCAAGGTCAAGAGAGGACCAAGAGTGCTGTATGCGCACTGATCAACCAGAAAGGTCTAGAAAGAAGAAGATGCCCAAGGAGAATGGTTACGAGGGCGCGCAACAAGGCGAAGGAAACAACAGGCCGGATAGAATTATCGTTGGTATCGCATCAATGTTGGAGATCTCACCCACATGATGCAAAATTGTTTTTTTTATTAACATTAGATTTTTAGTAACTAGTTTTAAGATCCACAATATGTTCTAGTTCAAGGGTACACATCGGTTCACTGAGACGGTTCAACAATGGATGAATGTTGGCCCCTGTTGGTCCCTCAATGGATGAATGTTGGCACCTAGTGCCGATCAAGTAATTTGATCCAATCAATATGCATCAGCATGTCGCAATATACAAACCCACTAACCGATTTTCTCACCTATAAATAATTAGTAATAAGCATAAAACTATATCCAACCTATTAACCCAGATTCTGCCAGAAGCAGAATCAGCATATCAGCGGGAAGAATGACCGACTGACCGATGCACGCAAAAACCAGTCAGCTAAGCTGAAATGCGTGTGCAAGCAGTACATGAACAAGCAATATGGGTCAGCAGACTAAGAGGTGGGTGACCCTGGCATTAACATTAGTTTTAGCACGTCCATAAACGGACGGTCCCGTGAAACGGACCACGAGGAGATCCCGTGGCATACCAGTCTATTTCGAGTGTTGCTCCCGTTAAACGGACCACCAGTAGACCCCGCGGTACCTAACCTAATTCGAGTGTTGCTCCCGTGAAACGGTCCGCCAGTAGGACCGGCCGATAAGGAATCAGCCAACCCACCATACCACCAGTACTTGAGGAAAACCACCCCAGGACTTCAAGCACATCAACTCCAGCCTGATCACAGCAAGCGTCTGGCCAACCCGAGCAGTCCCTTGCAGAATCCAGGTAAAAGCGAAACACATGGCACATCGTTATTTAAAAATAAAAAATATTTCGGAACATCTCAAGGGAATAACTGGATGTTCAGTGAAGCGATTGCACATTAAAATAGGTAAAGAGAATAAATTTAAGAAAAAAACAGTGGGACACGCGTCAGGAACGAAGTTTCTTTGGCATGTTTTCGATTAGCAGGCATGACGAGATGAAGGTCAATGAAAGAGAAACAGGAGTGAATGAAGGCGAAAAATGATTTACAACAATAATTTACAACATTTATATGATTTTTACTTTTACTTATTTATTATAGGTATATAAATCTAATCAGTACACGTCAAAATATTACATGACGAAAATATCACACGTCAAAATATCACAGGACAAAAATATCACAAATGAAAAAAAAACTGAGAAATAATGGGAAAACAGATGAAATACAATTGAAAATGAAAATTGAAAATTTTAATGGAAAATTGAAAATGAAAATTGAAACTGAGACAAGAAAGGAAAGCTAACTTCGGGCGGAGCCGAATTTTATATACCCTTGCAGCTGAGTCGCAGTCCGCACACATTGCAAAAACCGTTCGGATCGTTTATGCAGGTGAACTCTCGTTTTCTTTTATTCATTTTTCAAAACCTTACGGATAAAATTTAACGCTAGAGATGCACAATCTCGGGCACCAACTAAAATATTGGTCATCCTTTCAATTGTTAGGTCTTTTTATACCCAGCTGGATCCACTAAAAACCACTTAAATAATCTAGATAATAAATAATAATCATCTTAAAAATATACGGTTGGAGAAGTTTTCATATAAATAAATGATAAATATAAATACATGATAAATAAATACATGATGTATAATACATAATATACAATACATAATTCAAATGCTATTTAATAAAGTTTATATGCAATCAAAATTCATAACATTGAATAAGAATGAGAAAAAACGTTCGAATTGTAAAAATGCTTAAATTGAGTGATTTACTCAAAAATTCCAAAAATCCAAAATTTTCCATAGATTTTCATAATCAATAGCTTATTTCAGCCGTAAAAGTGTAAGCTTTGATTAAAAAAAATTCAAACATAACTTATCTTCACAATGTATATTTTTCGAGGGACGATATGTAAATTGTTGCAGTTGAATTTACTAAAAAAATGGTCAATTTTTTGACATGTTCGATCCTCTACCACCTAAAGTTTCCAACGAATCGAAAATTTAATAAAATAAAAAATAAGAGTAGCAAATTCAATTACCATTTAAATAAGTGCTCATTCGATAAAATCGGTTCCTTAGAACGCAAGATATACCTAAACAAGTCTGCACATCTCCAAAAATCCAAAAAAAAAATTTCAAAAGTGAATTAAACAAAAATTTTACCATAAAAAAAGCAAGTCAGCACGGAAGCGTCGGATGGGCCAGCGCTGCTGTGTTTAGAAAGAACGGAAAAGGAGAAATGCGTCGAGTACGGACGGCGTGCGGCGGCAGCAGCGGGGGCAAGAGGAACCAGCACGGCGTCGCGCACGGAAGAAGGAGAAAGAGGAATCACCGTGGAACGTAACGGTCCCGGGCGGGCCACAGCCGCGCTCGAAGGTGATAGGAGAGAGCGACTGGGTAGCTGTGTTTAGAAGAATGCAGAAAACACAGAAATGCATTTTGGGAAAGCCTACAGGGGGGGAGCTCGGGGATATCTGGAGGATTGACCTGCACATCTCCCGAGCGGGGCAAACGCCCGAGCGGGGCAAACGGGGGGCCAAGTAGAGAAAGCCCGCCGATAAAAATGCGGCGGGAATTGGAGAAAGCTAACGGAGAAAGTAGATGAGCGGATGATTAACGGGACACCCCGGGAGAGTCATTAAAATCCTGATCCAGGCGCCAGGATTAGGTGCCGGCCACGGCGAAAGGGCATCCACGGGGAGCCAAAGATACCAAAAGTCCACGGCACCCGCAACGTTAGAGCAGAACGACGAGCGAGCAGCGGCAGAAAAAGACAACAGCAACAACACAGGCCCCGCAACCCAGAGCCCGTGAGTCCAACCGAAGGGAACCGTGAGCCGTTTCGGCGCCAGGCACCAAGACCACACGACCTGCCGGCGCAAGCTTTGGGAGGGCGTGTGTATTGGCACCAACCCCGAGCGGGGATCGGGGATCGACGGGAGGACGAGTGGTCGGTCAGCTGAGCCAAGCGGCCAGTGAGATTCACCCTTTTTGTAAACTTAGCATAATAAAGGGGATTTGTTTTAAATCGAAGCATACCGTGTTATTTCTGTCACGGGCAATCACCTCGAATCTATGAATTCGTTGGAACGTACCCCCAAACTCTGTGAGCTAGACGCGGCATTTGTTGCGAACAAAACATTAGCAAAAACAGTTCGTTACAGTATATAGCCGATCGTATATAGTCGGCCGATCCTTATGAAATTTGGCGTATGCAATTATTTTGCCCAAAGAGGAATCCATTGAAATGGATTTCCCCATCCTTCTAACTTGCATTCCGATCAATCAGTTATATGGCAGCTATAGGATATAGACAGCCGATTCTTACTTGACAATGTAGAGTGTATTATAATTTTGGTCAAAAGTGTGCAACGCAGTGAAGGAGACATCTCCGACCCTATAAAATATATATATTTTTGATCAGGATCACCTCCTGAGTCGATATAAGCATGTCCGTCTGTCCGTCTGTCTGTCTGTCCGTCTGTCCGTCAGTCTGTCTGTCTGTCGGTTTCTACGCAAACTAGTCTCTCAGTCTTAGAGCTATCGAGTTGAAACTTTGCACACACCCTTCTTTTTCTTGCAGGTAGTACATAAGTCGGAACGGCCGGGATCGGTCGACTATATCCTATAGCTGCCATATAACTGATTGATCGGAAAAGCCATCACTTTGGCGTTTTTTAAGTTATAGGGTTGGGACTTTCCACCAATGTTATATTTGAACAAAATATCTTATGTACAAAACATAGCTTGCAAATAACTGTTAACCGTTTTTTTGCTTACGCTCTGTTTACGAGAGCAACCGAAACAAAGCATGCCGTTTCGGTTCCTCTCTGAGCAGTAGGCTTTGTTTTGTTTTGTTTCGGTTTTCTGTTGAACGAATTACAATGAGCAAATCATGAAACTCTCATCTACCGAACATCGCTCAATGAGAGATTTAAATGACACTCGCACAGAGAGACTCAGTAAAAGACCGATTGACTGAAAAAGTCAGCGCAAAAAGTCTTTTCAATAATTTGTTTTCGTTTTGCTGCACAGTGGCACATGGTAAATGAAATTTGACGAAAAAACTTATTAAAATTTTAAACGTGAATTTTCCAATTTCAAACTAATATATTGATTATTTTAATTAAAAAATGAATATTTTCCTTTTAAATTCATTTATTTTGAGTTAAGCTTTGGACAACTTTGCTGTCCATTTTGTTAAATATAAAAAATTGATGCACTTTTTTATTAAGTTCTCGTCCCATTTTCAATAAGTTTGATGAATCACGGTTCACACGAGAGATTTTCAAAGCAAATTGACAAGTTGAGCCCACTAAACTTTACATACACACATACATGCACAAAAGACTTTTTGAATCGTCGAACGCAAGCAAACGGTCCTAGAATGAGCAGACCAAACGAAAACAGAAAAAAGTGTGCTTTGACTGAGCGCGAGCAAAATTTGAATACGAGCAACTCAATCGGTTGCTGTCAGACTTTTTGCTCAAAGTCTCAGTGACAAACACTTATTTTGAGACCGCTCGAATCGATTAACAGTTATTTGCAAGCTATGGTACAAAATGTCATAAGCATCGGCCGACTATATCCTATAGCTGTCATAGAACGATTGGATTTGGCATAACTTTGGTGTTTTTTAAGTTAGAAAGATGGGACTTGGTCCATTTTGGGCAAAATAATCTTATTTGCCAAATTTCATAAGGTTCGGGCAACTATATTCAATAGCCGCCATATAACTGAACGATCGGAAATGGCACAACCTTAACTGCAAGGATATATCAACTTCAGCTCCGCCCGAAGTTAGCTTTCCTTTCTTGTTTTTGTGTTTTTTTGCTAGGCGATTTTATTTCGGTGATTGGATTAACGATTGGTTCGTAAAACTTAGCCCTAATACAAAAAATAAATAAAAATAAAGAAAGTAAAGAAAGAAAATAAATCCTAAGGTTACCCTGATGTTTTTTTTCGATTGGCTACTGGTATAAAAAGGACTTATATTTCCATTACAAAATTAAAAAGAGTTCACAATTATTCATTTAAAAACAAAGTCCATAATATCGTAGCTTTATACGATATATTAAATAACAAAGCAAAGTGAAAGGAATACCCAATTAACTTCTTTATTAACTAGCATCTCTGTTACACATTTTTAATAGCCACCTGTCCTAGAATACAAGACACCTGGCCAAACTTTCAAGGGCCGCCTGAATGAATTTTTTAATTGATTTTCCTTTGGGACGTGGCCTTAAGCTGGAAATTAAATAGAATGCGAGGGTGTTTTCGATTTCGGACTCACATTCACATAAAAATGTCTGAGCAATAATTGGCAAGAAAAATTGAGAAATTTTTGAATCTGGGAAACTATTGAATCTGGGAGACAAAACAGAGAAGAATACATGCTAATAACAACAGCTGCAGCTAAGCATTTTATGATTATTTTAAATGCTTTTTTTTCTGCTTGGCCCAACAAACCATTTTAATTGCAATCATTTGGAATAGATAATATTTTATTCAAACAACGACTAGACACCTGAATACATGGATCCCAAAAGCGTAATCAAACCAGAAACCTCGGAGAAAATAAAGAAAACATGTATAAATAGATTACGCTTTGGAAAAAGGGATATAGTCACTACCTGGGACTACTCACCACACCAATATACAGGCAGGGGAAAGTGAATTAGTGATGTTAAAGGACGATCCATAGCATGCAGTACTCTTAAACCGCAGCTCCAAAAATTCAGCCATCGACTCCCAAGTACTACTTCAGGCCAAGTAAGAAGAAGGTCAAAATTTCACCTTTCTCCCACTTGGCATGGGTAGCTGGGTCCAATCCTTGGAGCACATGGACAATGATCTATGACATAATTCTAGTCGGAGATTTCCAAGGAACGAACTGCTGAGGCTGAGTCGCTAAGACAAGATAAAAACCTCTGCAGATTTTCCACCTTACTTATGTGAGGATTGCAGCCCACGATTGTTCGTGTAGTAAATTCGTATGGCGTTCCTTTATCTGTCGAATGTAATTCTGTCGATAATGGAAATTGTGTAATGCAAATTGTTGATAGTTCAAGAGCCCAAAAGTCAAAAAAAAATTTTAAAGCTCCGAAAAAGTCTGGTTGTTAACCCAAGTGTACAAAATCTCTGAGCATGGGCCTACCTTTTCGTTGTTGCATTGGCAATAAATATGAAGGAAAGGGTTATATCATGTAATAAACCGAAGATCCCATAGCAGGACCGTCCTCTCAAATAAATAGGACATCTGAAAAGTAGCACCTACCCACTTCCCATCCCAAAACACCATCTTGCACCGGGCCGGACTAAGGTGTCACTTCTCCCGTGCCGAGAGTCAGCCTGGCTACCGGGTATACAAACTCCGCCCACTTTAATACGTTGGGTCAGGGGTATCTGTTAACCCCCTTTTCAAAGAAGCCTTATCCGGCAGCCGCTTCGCTTTCTTTGCCATATCGGCCTGGCTTCGTATTCTGACGTCGTAACGCAGATTTGGCGACGCAGTAACGCAGATTTGGTTTCGTTTTTCGCTTTTAAATACGGTGGGTTCAGGGTACCTGGTGACCCTTTTTTCAAAGAAGCCTCACCCGGCAGCCGCTTTGCTTTCTTTGCCATATCGGCCTGGCTTCGTATTCTGACGTCGTAACGCAGATTTGGCGAAAAGCGAACGCCACAATTCGCCTCGAGAATTTTATTAGAATTTCACACGAATCAAGGAACTAAAATGAAATTACTCGTACGTTTCGATTAATCTAGCTCGGCTTCCAGGAAGTGCGTTCAGAATTTTTGTTTACAGCACCTGCGGATAACAAACACACAATATGGTTATAACCTTTTTTGAATATATATTTTAATTTTTATTTAATGAGTGACGTTATATGGGGGGTATTTGGAGAAGGTCCCATTTGAAATGAATAAACAAAAGATTGTATTTAACATATTGAATTATTAAAAAGAAATAGCACAATAAAAAAAAATTTACCACTCGTTTTGGTAATTGTTTTGTTCGTTAGTCTCGCTAAAACTCGAGAACGGCTGAACGGATTTATCTTATCTTGGTCTTGAATTATTCGTGGAGGTCTAGGGAAGGTTTAATAGGTGAGAAAAATTCGAATAATTGCCGGAAAATCCTCAAACAGCATTTTTCTAGTTCCCATCGAAAATAGAGATCTCGGAAAATCTCAAGGGGAATAATTGGATATTCAGTATAGCGATTGCACATTAAAATAAGTAAAGGAAATAAATTTAAGAAAATAATATGATTTATTTTAGAAATACCCAAAAGCTTTTCCCCTCATTTTTTTTGTGTTTCTTTGCTAAGCGATTTTGAATCCTTGGGTGGGTTAACGATAGGTTCGTAAAACTAAGCCTTAATACAAAAAATAAATAAAAAGCAAGAAAGAAAAGCTAACTTCGGGCGGAGTCGAAGTTTATATACCCTTGAAGTTGAGGCGCAGTCCGCTAGGTGGCGAAACGCATCTTATATTATTAGATATATAGCGGATCGTATATAGTCGGCCAATCCTTATGAAATTTGGCGTATCGAATTATTTTGCCCAAAGAGAAATCCATCCTTCTAACTTAAAAAACATCGAAGTTATGGCATTTCCGATCAATCAGTTATATGGCAGTTATAGGATATAGTCGACCGATCCCGGCCGTTCGGACTGCCTGCAAAGGAAAGAAGGATGTGTGCAAAGTTTCAACTCGATAGCTTACTTATAAAACAATATACAACTTATAAAACTGTTTGGTGACCCCGACGTGATCCTTTAGGATCACAACTTGAACACAAAACTCAACGCAATTTAACTCAACGAAAAAAAAAAAAGAGAAAGATACATCGCAACAATGGGATCAGAATCAGACCCCGTAATCCAAATGCTCATTGATGAGCAAATTGAAAGCAACATAGTCATCCAAAGGCTAATAAGAAACTTCACTAAGGACTCCGCAGAGCGTAAACTCAAGGGAAGATACTTCTAGGAGAGACTCACACAGCTCACTCACTAATGGACCCAGTTTAAAATAAAAGACGCCAAGCTCCATGAGCTAGCACTAAGTCCGAAGAATGAGTATTTCACAAAGGCCAAAGCGCTAGAAGAGCTTGTGAAAAAATATGAAGCAATATTTTCGGATGGAATCCCATCAGAGTCAGGCCCGTCACAAAGGCCCCGGAAAACAGGCGAAAATCTCGAGCCAAAGGCACAATCATCACGAGGAAACGAAGGAGAAGACCTTCGATTAACATCATTAAAACGAAGACATGAAGGACGATAAGACGATATGGAAGACTTTCTGTGCAACCGCACCGAAGGACGGGACTTGTCCACACACGTCAGACAACACATGAAGGAGCTAAGGAAGGAAATCGTCACGGGATACCATGATCTCATCGACCTGGAACCAGCCATAAAAAATGATGGACTCACCGATGACTGATTTCATGTTGTACGAGCAGAATATTTTTCGTTTTTGAGCGAAGAATCGCAATTAACTTCAGCATCAACACAAAAATTCGCGGTTGCACCTCCGTTTGTAATACCAAAAGTAGAAATTCCAAAGTTTGACGGAGACTACCAGCATTGGCTACGATTCTACGAAATTTTTCAAAGTGCACTCAAAGTGTCAACAGACAACTGGGAGCCAATCTTGATACACATCATTGAGGAAAGATTGGATCCACACACGCTGTCAGCTCTAGAACTAGCCGTCACCGATCCAACCAATCGATAATCTCGACCCGATCATCATTAAACACTGACTTCGAAGATCAAATCAATGTCGTTGTACTACCGGAAATAATGCCCAATCAACCATCGCACAACCAGCGCCAAGAAATATCTCACCTCAGTTGCGCTTAGCCGATCCAGAATTTACGCAGCCTCAGAATATTGATCTGTTGTTGAGCGCCGAAATCATCTTCCAGCTTATGAGGCCACAACAGACATATTTGGGAGAAGGACAACCACTACTAAAAAATACCGCACTTGGATGGATTGTGATGGGGCCAGTGCGATCGGAATCAGCTCCTAATATCAAGGCAGAACAAGTCGTCGGTAATACGACGGCTTGGACACCGGAAGCTAACGAGCCACGACAAAGTTTGATTGCATGCATCGGCAAGGAGCAAATAGTAAAATCCGGAACAGTGCATAGTTCCCCACTCATTGCGGATCAACAAGAAGCTAACACGCCACGACAAGTTCAACAAGGAGAGCCGCATACGGACCCCAAACCACAAGCCCCAACTGAAGAGCACAGAGTGCAAGGGCCAGTAACCAAGGAAAGTCAAGAAGTAGAAGTCACCTCCTATCTGGCATGGGTGACATGCATCTCCAAAAGGGAGCAAGAAGCAAGGTCAAGAGAGGACCAAGAGTGCTGTATGCGCACTGATCAACCAGAAAGGTCTAGAAAGAAGAAGATGCCCAAGGAGAATGGTTACGAGGGCGCGCAACAAGGCGAAGGAAACAACAGGCCGGATAGAATTATCGTTGGTATCGCATCAATGTTGGAGATCTCACCCACATGATGCAAAATTTTTTTTTTTATTAACATTAGATTTTTAGTAACTAGTTTTAAGATCCACAATATGTTCTAGTTCAAGGGTACACATCGGTTCACTGAGACGGTTCAACAATGGATGAATGTTGGCCCCTGTTGGTCCCTCAATGGATGAATGTTGGCACCTAGTGCCGATCAAGTAATTTGATCCAATCAATATGCATCAGCATGTCGCAATATACAAACCCACTAACCGATTTTCTCACCTATAAATAATTAGTAATAAGCATAAAACTATATCCAACCTATTAACCCAGATTCTGCCAGAAGCAGAATCAGCATATCAGCGGGAAGAATGACCGACTGACCGATGCACGCAAAAACCAGTCAGCTAAGCTGAAATGCGTGTGCAAGCAGTACATGAACAAGCAATATGAGTCAGCAGACTCAGAGGTGGGTGACCCTGGCATTAACATTAGTTTTAGCACGTCCATAACGCTCCCGTGAAACGGACCACGAGGAGATCCCGTGGCATACCAGTCTATTTCGAGTGTTGCTCCCGTTAAACGGACCACCAGTAGACCCCGCGGTACCTAACCTAATTCGAGTGTTGCTCACGTGAAACGGTCCGCCAGTAGGACCGGCCGATAAGGAATCAGCCAACCCACCATACCACCAGTACTTGAGGAAAACCACCCCAGGACTTCAAGCACATCAACTCCAGCCTGATCACAGCAAGCGTCTGGCCAACCCGAGCAGTCCCTTGCAGAATCCAGGTAAATTTAGTCAAGACTATTTACGGTCTTTGACTACGACTGCGGGACCTACCGTTACTCCCGTGAGTTCAAGTTTGACGTAGTTGCCGCATAACGCTCTACGGACGAACAGAGACTAGTTTGCGTTAAAACAGACAGACAGACGGACAGACGGACATGCTCATATCGACTCAGTAGGTGATTCTGACCAAAATTATATATACTTTATAGGGTCGGAGATGTCTCCTTCACTGCGTTGCACACTTTTGACCGAAATTATAATACCCTCTGCAAGGGTATAATAAAATAAGGAAAGAAGGATGTCAGAGTCGTAACTGCTCAGATTATGACAAGAGCGAGGAAACCTCGGTGCCGGAGGCTGATCTCAACTGCAATAATCTGATTACCCAATTCAGAGCCAATAAAAATAAAAAAAAATTCGGAATATCTGGATGTGATTGCACATATTGATGAATTAAATAAATTAAAATAAATAATATAAAAAATTGAATCTATGTATATACGACGATTGTAGAAAATAAGGTACCCTGTATATTTTAGTATATCACAATGCACGCTTTTATAGTTAAGGAAGATGAAAGAGATCTTGGAGTAGTTATAATTGTCTCGCTCTAAGAAATAGTGAATAAGAAAATATGTATATAAATTTTTTCGTCAGTCACAAATAAAATTGTGAGCGAATTCTGCCGCTCAATAGGTTATGGGCCCAGGCACTGGAGAATTCAAGTTATTCGGTGTGTGACTCGATATTAAGAACAATGAGTGCTCTTTATCAAATTGATAAGTTAGAGGAGACGAACTATGACACATGGAAAATACAGATGCGATCTGTATTGGTGCATTCCGGTTTGTGGAGTGTTACGTCTCGAGTGCTAACTGAAACGAATGTTCCTGATGGACAACAGTTTGCGGCCTTGGACAGTAAGGCGTTGGCAACAATAACATTGAGTGAAAAGTCTGTTTCAATTGACCTACATCAAGAATTGCTTGACGGCTGTGGTGGCATGGACCAAGTTAAAGGAGGTTCATCAACCAAGCGGGCCTGAAAAAAAGATACAGTTATACAAGAAACTGCTTAATAAACGGATGGAGCACGGGCAGAGCATGACGACCTACATAAGTGAATTTTTGGAAATTCTGGATGGTCTAACTGGAGTTGGAATAGAGCTAAACGTCGAACTTCGCACTATCGTTTTGCTATCAAGCCTTCCAGAGCAATTTGAACATTTCGTGGTCGCTATGGAGACACGAGATAGCTTGCCTTCGTTCGAAGTTCTCACCATAAAGTTAAAGGAGAAGAGCGAAAGAAAAGGAATAGCAGATGTACGAGTCGACAGTAAGGAATTCACTGCAACGCAGAAGCACAACTCACAGAAAAAACGAAAAAATATCGTTTGCTTCAAGTGTGGTGAACAAGGGCACATTAAGGCCCAGTGTCGAAGTGACGGTGAGGGAGGTCACCGCATAGCATTAAAAAATTTGATGAATCACCAAAGCAGCCTGCTGCACGCCTGTGACGTCAACAAAATTGACAATTCAACATGGTGTTTGAATAATGGCGCAACAAGCCATATGTGTTGCGCAAGAAAGTTATTCACAAAGTTTGAGAAACACACTGAACAGATCGGATTGGCCAATGCTGGTTTCCTTCAAGCAGAAGGTATAGGGCATGTCAAGATACAGACAGGCCAGTGCATGTTGACACTAAAAAATGTTCTTTACGTTCCGAAGATGACCGGAAATTTCTATTCCGTGAGCAGTGCTGTCCAGAACAGGTGATGCAAGATGGAGAATGCACAGTGAAAGCCAAAAACATTGGCAACTTGTACTTGTTTGTGGGTGGTCGCAGCAAATGTTTTGCCATGTCAGCTGTAGATGGGATTTTGCTAAACAAGAGATACGGACATATTAATTTCTCTTGCTTGAAAGATATGGTATCTAAAGGGATAGTTCGAGGGATAGATAATATTCGGTTGCCAGAGAATATTAGTTGCAAATCGTGTATGGTTAGCAAAATCCATGTTCAACCTTTTCCATCAGCAACAAGTAATCGGGCTAAGGAGCCTTTGGATCTGGTACATGCAGATGTTTGTGGACCTTTCCCAACATTGTCCCTCGTAGGTTCCAAGTATTTTTTGACGTTCATTGACGAAAAGTCCAGGAGGATTTTTGTTTACTTCTGCGTGGGAAGAATGAGGTGCTACCCAAATTCATCGATTTCAAGAACCTGGTGGAACGGCAGACAGGAAGGAGTGATAATGGCGGAGAATTTGTCAATAAACAGTTTGACGAATGTCTGAGGCAGCATGGAATCGACAGACAGCTAACAATAGCGGATACTCCCCAGCAAAAATGGAGTTGCGGAACGGGCAAATCGTACGCTTGTGGAGATGTCAAGATGCCTTCTGGTCCAGGCGGGACTGGGAGATCAATTTTGGGCTAAAGCTGTCAACACTTCTGTTTATCTGCGAAACCGCTCCCCTACCAGCGCATTAGAGAGTATGACTCCTATGGAAGCGTGGACGGGTAAGAGACCTTATGTACAACACCTAAAGGTTTTTTCATCTCTTGCAGTTGTTTTGGACAAGGGTCCGAGGAAGGGCAGCAAATTTCAACCTAAGGGCAAAGATTACATTATGGTTGGGTACTCTGTGGCAGCGAAAGGTTATCCACTATATGATCCATCAACTCGATAATTGGTCGAGAAACGGGATGTGTTATTTGATGAACATCATGACGGGCCATCCAAGGGTGATGCTGTGACGATCAATCTGAAGGAACTGGAGGAGGCCCGCCAGTAGCAGGGAGCCGGAGATGCAGAATTCGTTTCTGACTTATCCATCGACGCCGGCAGCTCCGATGAGAGCACAGATCAGTACGAGAGTGCCGAAGAAAGAGGTGAGCATGTCGTGGAGGAGGCACGCAGGGGCCCCGGACGTCCTAAGATCATCCGGAATGTGCCCTTGTTTCGGAAAATATTCCGATTCCATTAACTTGCAAAGAGGCGCTGGTTAGTAAAAATGCAAAGGAGTGGAAGAGAATATGACTCTCTCTGGTTAGCAACCAGACTTGGCAAATAATAGATTTACCCAAAATCAGCGAGCAATTAGATGCAAGTGAGTGTTCAACGTCAAGCGTGATAAAGATGGCCAAATAGAACGATTCAAGACTCGACTGGTAGCAAAAGGATGCTCCCGTCAGTTTGGCGTAAATTACCAAGAAACATTTTCGCCGGTATGTCGATTGGAGTGTGCGCTATATTATAGCACTGGCGGCGGAGTTCAAGCTACATCTTTATTAAATGGATGTATGCACCGCGTATCTCAATAGCGATCTGAGTGAGACGGTCTACATAAAGCAGCCGGAAGGGTACTCAGATGAAACAAATCCTGACAAGGTATTGCTTCTGAAAAAAGCAATATATGGCTTGAAGCAATCGGGAAGGGCCTGGAACGAGAAGCTTAATAGCGTATTGGTTAATATGGGATTCGTTGCCTGTGATAACGAGCCATGTTTGTACAAAAATTGTAGAGAAGGTAATCTTGTACTAATCCTTGTATATGTTGACGATATACTTATAGCTTGCCAATCGCACGAGGACTTACTGTAAATCAAGAGTGATCATTCCAGTGCCTTGACAAGGGTCGACTTAACCACTTCCTGGGCATGGAAATCGAACGGGACGCCGATCTATATATCAGGGACTTATTGCATCCATATATCAGGGACTTATTGCATACCCAAGGGAGTGATTTTTGAACGTGGACGCGGATTGGGCAGGTGATATGCTCGTCAGGAAGTTTTATACTGGTAACATCTACCTGTTAGCAGGTGGTCCGATTACTTGGTGTTCGGAAAAGCTGCGAAGTGTGGCGTTGAGCAGAACCGAGGCGGAGAACATGGCACTATCGGCGGCATTCAAGGAGGAGATAGTCATGCGAAGGCTGATTATGGAGATTGGTTGCGGAGACAACGACACCCCGATCGTCGTTTATGGGGATAATCCGAGTGCACAGGCGCTAACCAAGAAGATCATTCCAGAACAAAGCATATTGATAAACGTTATCATTTTGTTCATCAGAGAAGTTGTTAAGGAAGGACAAGTTTTGTTGAAATACAAATGTATAACTAAAATGATAGCAGATATTTTGACAAAAAATCTTCCCAAACAAAACACGAAGAGCTTACAAAAATGTTTAATTTGTTTTGATATTTATTTTTGTAAACAAGCTTGCATTAAGGAAGGGTGTAGAAAATAAGGTAACCTGTATATTTACGAAAGTTTCTAGTCCTTCTACTAGGAACGTTAAAATTTAAGCGTGTTAATATTTACTAACTAGTATTTAGTATTTACTAGCATTTGCTGGCTGTCAATATTTCCATAAATAAGATTGTATAGAAACATGACACCCAGCATCGTTCTACGGTTTGTTAATGATGGTAAGTTGATTAGTAAAAGTCTATTACGATAAGAGGGGAGGTAAAGATTTGCATCCCAATTAAGTCCCCTAAGCGCAAAAGTAAGGAAGTTTTTTTGTACAGATTCATTGTGATCTTGGTGTACTCCATATTGAGGACTCCAGACACACGAACCATACTCAAGAATCGGACGGACCAGTGATGTATATAACGTTTTAGTTATGTACGGGTCATTAAACTTTTTTGACCATCTTTTAATAAAACCAAGTACACCCATAGCTTTATTAACCATGGTAGATATATGGTCGGTAAATTTAAGTCTCAAATCTAATCGGACACCTAGATCGTTAACCTGAGTTAATCGTTCTAAGGCGTTCCCATAGAGAAAGTACATAACCTGGTGAGGACTAGATCGGTAAAAAGACATGAGTTTACATTTCGATCCTTCAAGCTTTATGTTATTTGCTAAATACCAATTTTAGAAGAAATTAAATAAGTTAATTTCGGAATTTTATTGGTCTGATTTACTGGCATGCGATGATATAAACTTAGCATTACAAAAATTTTATTTCACTGTAAACTCATTTTTTGTCTTAATCTCTTAAGTCTACACTTAATCTCATAAAGTTCGTTTCTTCCGTAAGGCTTTCAATTGAAAACCACTCCTTAATTGACCTTAAGTGTAGACTTAAGTGTAGACTTAAGGTCAATTAAGGAGTTGTTTTCAATTGAAAGCTCAAGAGTGGGATGATATGGATCCTCAGGGTCAAAAAGGGGAAAAGTTCTGGAAAGAGTAAGACCATCAGGATCAGAAACGAAACATAAGTCCAGCAGCCGACATAAAGAATTTCTAACGTGGTTAATTTGCCCGAGTGACATGTCAAACATGCCCAATTTTATTGGTCTGATTTACTGGCATGCGATGATATAAACTTAGCATTACAAAAATTTTATTTCACTGTAAACTCATTTTTTGTCTTAATCTCTTAAGTCTACACTTAATCTCATAAAGTTCGTTTCTTCCGTAAGGCTTTCAATTGAAAACCACTCCTTAATTGACCTTAAGTGTAGACTTAAGTGTAGACTTAAGGTCAATTAAGGAGTTGTTTTCAATTGAAAGCTCAAGAGTGGGATGATATGGATCCTCAGGGTCAAAAAGGGGCAAAGTTCTGGAAAGAGTAAGTCCATCAGGATCAGAAACGAAACATAAGTCCAGCAGCCGACATAAAGAATTTCTAACGTGGTTAATTTGCCCGAGTGACATGTCAAACATGCCCACAGGGAAGTCGTGGTGGGAGTTAAAGTCACCCAGAGCTATCAGCTGGTCACCATCAGACAGACGATCGAAAACCAAACGAATAGCAGACAAATAGCCCACATACTGGCGGCGGTTCGGACGAAGGTGGTATGTAAGAACAGGTAACATACAAAGATTGATCGGACAAAGTGATTTTGATGCAAAGGAATTCAATGTCACCAAACTCTTGTGATTTTACCTCTTCAGAATCGAGTTTGGAGTCAACAGAGATTAACACTCCTCCTCCTCTTCGCAGAGTTCTATCACATCTAAACGTGGTGTACCTACTAGGAAAAACTTCGGAGTTTAAGATCTCCGGCTTTAACCAAGTTTCTGTAAATACAATAATGTGAGATGCAAAGAAAGAACTATCAGAATACAGTTTGGGAAGTTTACTAGGTAACCCTCTTGAAGAAATTAGTTTTTTGAAACTGAGGAAGATGAGGTGGAAGGTTCATCAGTGGCCGTTACCCGCAGGTTTGGTTATCTTTTTTTTCACCGTACTTGGCTGATGTTCTTGGACGAAAATATTCTGTGGCCAAAAGCTGGCGGAACAAATCGTCTTGAACATCTGCAAGGGCACACGTATTTTGAAAGATGACGTGTGCCTGGTGTATGAATATTTAAATTTTGTAATGTCCACCACCTTTAGGTCGACTTTTGTTTTGGCTTTGGTGTAAGCCGAGATATCAATCTCAGAAGTATCAGGGGCAAGCCGGGAAACAAAAATATGTTTCGATGGTGGGATCACCTGCAAGAGTTTTGGTGCCGCCGCAACTAGTACAGCGGCATCAGTACGTACCGGGGGTCCGGACGGTTGATTGCCCTGTTTGGTGACATTTACAGGGGTTTGAATTATTGGGTCTGGGATCACTTGAAGCGATGCCACAGAGGACATATCGGACAATTGCTCATTAATCCTGAGATATGCGGAAGCCGAATTTTTCTCAGGTCCGGCCCTTGGGGTGGCCAGATATATAAGCGGCTGCATAGTTGTCGGCTGAGCAGGCTGAAAATTATTCGCCACAAGCACATCACTAAAAGAGGATTTTTTACGCTTTGGAGACTCGTTTAGTAGTTGAAGACTACTAAACTGTGTGATTTTTCGAAAACCACTAATCAACTCCTTGAAACCGTCATTTAGTCTGCCTCATGAACGATCTCATTTCGTCCTGAACAGCACGACAACCGTCACAGCAAAAGTGGACACCAGACCTACGCGAGATTGCATCCCAAACTGAGGCCGTGAACCCGACACACTTAGCGTGTAAAACGTTTTTACAGAGCCAGCAATGGATGGTAGGCTGGGAAGACGATATTGTCTTATTACAAGACTTCAATGCACGAACCAATTTAAATTCCATAATTATTAAGATTTTAAATAATTAATGCAAAACAATAAACAATATTTTCGTCAATTAAATTGGAGTTTTTAATCTCATATTTTCAAAAAGTCATGGCTATCTAAAACTGTTCAAAAAGCTATCTATGTCCAAAACGAATCTATTGCAGGTTCAGCTTGTTTAGTAAAGCTTTACAGAAATTGTAGATAGCCATGACATTTTGAAAATATGAGATTAAAAACTCCAATTTAATTGACGAAAATATTGTTTAACCACCTATAATAAATTCAATAAAATTATTTCGAGTTTTTCCTTAAATCCAAAATTAAAACATGGTGTGATCTACTGATTTCAATAAGAAAATAAAAATCTTCGTCTATCTTGAAAAATCATAGAAGACCAAAATTTAATGTAGAAAATCGGAGATTTCAACTTTGGATTAGTATTCCAAAGATATGGTAACTGCTAGATACCATTTTTTAATTTTAGCTGTTACACATACATTTCAAAATTGATATGTTCTAGAAACAATGATGGTCATCGCCATTACATGGCCTAACTAATTCAATATATGGTGAAATTTGATCAATTTGTTCTCTTAGGTGTACCACGGAAACTGTGGGTGATAGAACCTATGTTTGTTCTGAACTTTGGTTCAGGGGAGCCTAAAGGTTATGGAGCAGGTAAAATTATGCGTGGAGGAAAAAAAAGTGGGAATTGTCGGCCTGTGTTGTTTATGCAAATCTAATAAGCAAATTTTATGACAACGCAGTGCGCACAAAAAAAACACGTCCGTCCGCTTTGAGATAAAGAGAAGAAGTTTGACAATGCACGCTTTTATAGTTAAGGAAGGAGAAAGAGATCTTAGAGTAGTTATAATTGTCTCGCTCTAGGAAATAGAGAATAAGAAAATATGTATATGAATTTTTCCTCAGTCACAAAAACACGGTGTTCGAATTTTATCGCTTCTAATTCTGCCGCTCAATGGAGATGAAGGTCAATGAAAGAGAAACAGGAGTGAATGAAGGCGAAAAAGGATTTACAACAATAATTTACAACATTTATATAAAAATGATTTTTACTTTCACTTATTTATTATAGGTATATAAATCTTATCAGTACGTCAAAATATCACACAACAAAAATATCACACGTCAAAATATTACACGACAAAAATATCACACGTCAAAATTTCACAGGACAAAAATATCACAAAATTTAAAAAAACCTGAGAAATAATGGGAAAACAGATGAAATACAATAGAAAATTAAAATTGAAAATTGGAATGGAAAATTGAAATTGAAAATGAAAATTGAAATTGAAAAAAGAAATTGAAAATTCAAATTAAAAGTTCAAATTGACAATTGAAATTGAAAATTGGATTTGAAAATTGAAAATAGAATTTAAAAATTGAAAATGAAAATCAAAATTGAAAGTTTAAATTGAAAATTAAAATTGAAAAAAGGATTTTAAAATTAAAATTGAAAATTGAATTTGAAAATTAAAACTGAAAATTTTTATTTGAAATTGAAAATTGGATTTAAAAATTGAAAATCAAAATTGAAAGTTTAAACTGAAAATTAAAATTGAAAATTGGATTTTAAAACTAAAATTTAAAATTGAATTTGAAAATTAAAATTGCTAGGTATTCACCTAGCAGCAGCTCAGCTTAGCCTTACACTTATAATTCCAATCAGCCAATCTTATATTTTGCCCATCTTTCGATCAAAGTGGTGTGTTATCGGATCTTCTTAAGGTCAAGCCCGTGTATTCGCCAGGCCCTGATGGAGTTCCAGGCTGTGTTCTGAAGAACTGAGCCGAGGCTCTGTGCAAACCGCTCGTTTAACTCTTTAATATATTGCTGGAAACTTCGATCTTTCCCCTTATGTGGAAGGAATCCTTCATTATTCCGCTGCATAAAAAAGGAAAAAAATTCGACCCTGCAAATTAAAGAGCCATCTCGAAATTCTCAGCAATTCCACAGCTTTTTGAAAAAGTTATCACTCCACATTTGCAACACCTATGTAGTTCAATAATAACTGGAGCTAACATCTTTTATCACGGATGACCTATCACCGGAATGGCTTACAAACAGACGTCATTTACACTGACTTCAGTAAAGTATTTGACTCTGTTAACCATTCGCTTCTTATAAGTAAACTCAGTCGTTTGGGATTCCCAACTGAACTTCTTATCTGGATTTCGAGCTACTTATCTTCTTTAAAGATGTTACCTCGCGTTTAGTCCGCGCAACATCTGGGGTGCTCCAAGGAAGCCATCTTGGACCCCTACTTTTTACACTGTTTATTACCGACTTGCCCCTTGCCTTAACTAATTCACTTGTACTTATGTACGCTGATGACGTTAAGTATAAATTCACTAGCGCCCAGTCTAGACTTCAATCCGATTTGGATAAACTTCAAAATTGGTGTTTAGCAAATAACATAAAGCTTAAAGGATCGAAATGTAAACTCATGTCTTTTTACCGATCTAGTCCTCACCAGGCTATGTACTTTCTCTATGGGAACGCCTTAAAACGATTAACTCAGGTTAACGATCTAGGTGTCCTATTAGATTTGAGACTTAAATTTACCGACCATATATCTACCATGGTTAATAAAGCTATGGGTGTGCTTGGTTTTATTAAAAGATGGTCAAAAAAGTTTAATGACATAACTAAAACGTTATATACATCACTGGTCCGTCCGATTCTTGAGTATGGTTCGTGTGTCTGGAGTCCTCAATATGGAGTACACCAAGATCACAATGAATCTGTACAAAAAAACTTCCTTACTTTTGCGCTTAGGGGACTTAATTGGGATGCAAATCTTTACCTCCCCTCTTATCGTAGTAGACTTTTACTAATCAACTTACCATCATTAACAAACCGTAGAACGATGCTGGGTGTCATGTATCTATACAATCTTATTTATGGAAATATTGACAGCCAGCAAATGCTAGTAAATACTAAATACTAGTTAGTAAATATTAACACGCTTAAATTTTAACGTTCCTAGTAGAAGGACTAGAAACTTTCGTCCTCTACTCCTCAGCCATTGTAGTTCGACATATGCCCAACACGATCCGTTCAGGGTATTATGCTCGGACTACAATGGTCTCTACCTCATTGTTACTCTCAAGCGGTTATTCGTCACGGCGTATCTCTTTTGTGACGTCTTCTCTTCGACGTGCCGTATCCGAACGTGCCTCTCTACCACAAATTTGTAATTCATTTCTTCTCGCTCTCACTACAGTGGACAAATCTCAGTCAATAATGAGTCTAATTTGCACTGCTACGAAATGCGAGTTTGGAGGATTCATCACTGGTGACTCGTATCTGTCCTGCTGGCTTTGCAACATTTGTTCGGCTTTTTAGATGTCCGTAAGCAATTTTCTGCACTTAATGAGCAATTCTTTACACTTGAGACCCAATTCCTTGGTCTCAAGTTAATAAGTGAATCTCCAAGGAGTAAACTTCCAAACAACAACCCGATGGGGGTCACTTTATTGGGTACTCCTGCCTCTCATGCAATTCATTCGGATACTTTTTTAACGCCTAATGCTTCATCGCCTACTGTTGGGCCTGTGGAAGTGATCCATTCACCAAGTCAGCCAATGGAATCGTCTTCTAGGCCTCTCACTGGTGTGGCGCCTGTGTTAAGATTCTCTGGGCTTTCGCTTAGAGCTGTTGCACCTCGTAAAGCTTTATTTGTATCCCGCCTCATGCCGGACGCCACTGTGTATGATGTCAGGAGTCACCTGTCCAACCATCTTAAGGTAGCTCCTAATGAATTAGCGGTCTTTAAGTTTATTACTTTCGCTTAGAGCTGTTGCACCTCGTAAAGCTTTATTTGTATCCCGCCTCATGCCGGATGCCACTGTGGATATTGTCAGAAGTCACCTCTTAAAACATCTTAAGGTAGCTCCTAATGATTTAGCGGTCTTTAAGTTTAATTTTAAACATAAGCGTAGCATATCCTCTTTCAAAATTGTAATTCCTGAATCCTACTTTGAAAAAGCACTTGATCCGACAGCCTGGCCCGAGCACAGTATTATTCACGAATTTTTAGCTAAAGACCCTCTGAATCACAACTTTGCCGATTCAGCTCCAAAAAACTGAGTAATTTTTCTTGCTGCAACCAAAACATTCGAAGTATTCTGGGTAAATTGAGCCAATTTTTTACTAAAAGTGCTTCTTTTGATTTTGATGCTATTGCACTTACTGAAACCTGGCTTAATTGTGATTCCTCTGTCTCTGATTATGAAATTTTTGTTCCAAAGTACACTGTGTTTCGAATGGATAGACCATCTTTCGGTGGTGGTGTCCTCATTGCTGTTAATAATAAATTCACAGCTGAACTAATCTCTTTCCCGAATCAGTTTGGAATCGAGTTTATCGCTTTAAAAAAAGCTGTTGGACCGTTCGTTCTATCATTAGTCAGTGACTCTGATTATGTCCTAATTATGGGTGATTCAACCTTCCCAAAATCTCCTGGATCCCTTGTGAAGATGACAATTCCTTGCATGCCAGTTGTGAAAACGACTTTATTGATGCATTAATTAAAATTGCTCTTTTCGAAATTAACCCCATCCTTAACACACTTAGCAGATCTCTAGACCTTATTTTCTGTAATAGGAATATCCTCTGTGACTGTAAATCGGTCTTCACCACTATCGCTTCCTGAGGACGTACACCATCCTACACTATTGGTTTCGGTATTAATTGATGTCCCTAATATACATGGTAACTATAAGACTCAGAATCGTACTAAATGTTTCCGAAAAACGGATTATAATGCTCTTCGCACTCATTTAGCTGGATTTGACTGGGAATATCTTTCATTTTATAACTCTATTGATGCTGCTACTGATTCTTTTTATGATGTAATCCACGATGCTTTGGACAAATTTGTTCCTGTAGTTTCATCGTCTTCATCAACTAAACCGCCATGGTTTAATAAACACCTATCTCGACTTAAGAACAGGAAATCTAGAGCTAGTAAATACTAAATACTAGTTAGTAAATATTAACACGCTTAAATTTTAACGTTCCTAGTAGAAGGACTAGAAACTTTCGTCCTCTACTCCTCAGCCATTGTAGTTCGACATATGCCCAACACGATCCGTTCAGGGTATTATGTTCGGACTACAATGGTCTCTACCTCATTGTTACTCTCAAGCGGTTATTCGTCACGGCGTATCTCTTTTGTGACGTCTTCTCTTTGACGTGCCGTATCCGAACGTGCCTCTCTACCACAAATTTGTAATTCATTTCTTCTCGCTCTCACTACAGTGGACAAATCTCAGTCAATAATGAGTCTAATTTGCACTGCTACGAAATGCGAGTTTGGAGGATTCATCACTGGTGACTCGTATCTGTCCTGCTGGCTTTGCAACATTTGCTCGGCTTTTTAGATGTCCGTAAGCAATTTTCTGCACTTAATGAGCAATTTTTTACACTTGAGACCCAATTCCTTGGTCTCAAGTTAATAAGTGAATCTCCAAGGAGTAAACTTCCAAACAACAACCCGATGGGGGTCACTTTATTGGGTACTCCTGCCTCTCATGCAATTCATTCGGATACTTTTTTAACGCCTAATGCTTCATCGCCTACTGTTGGGCCTGTGGAAGTGATCCATTCACCAAGTCAGCCAATGGAATCGTCAAGGAGTCTTGGTCCACCTATTCTCTTGGATCCTCCATCGTTGGAAAACCTGAAGGTTCCAGTGGCACCGTCTTCTAGGCCTCTCACTGGTGTGGCGCCTGTGTTAAGATTCTCTGGGCTTTCGCTTAGAGCTGTTGCACCTCGTAAAGCTTTATTTGTATCCCGCCTCATGCCGGACGCCACTGTGTACGATGTCAGGAGTCACCTGTCCAACCATCTTAAGGTAGCTCCTAATGAATTAGCGGTCTTTAAGTTTATTACTTTCGCTTAGAGCTGTTGCACCTCGTAAAGCTTTATTTGTATCCCGCCTCATGCCGGATGCCACTGTGGATATTGTCAGGAGTCACCTCTTAAAACATCTTAAGGTAGCTCCTAATGATTTAGCGGTCTTTAAGTTTAATTTTAAACATAAGCGTAGCATATCCTCTTTCAAAATTGTAATTCCTGAATCCTACTTTGAAAAAGCACTTGATCCGACAGCCTGGCCCGAGCACAGTATTATTCACGAATTTTTAGCTAAAGACCCTCTGAATCACAACTTTGCCGATTCAGCTCCAAAAAACTGAGTAATTTTTCTTGCTGCAACCAAAACATTCGAAGTATTCTGGGTAAATTGAGCCAATTTTTTACTAAGAGTGCTTCTTTTGATTTTGATGCTATTGCACTTACTGAAACCTGGCTTAATTGTGATTCCTCTGTCTCTGATTATGAAATTTTTGTTCCAAAGTACACTGTGTTTCGAATGGATAGACCATCTTTCGGTGGTGGTGTCCTCATTGCTGTTAATAATAAATTCACAGCTGAACTAATCTCTTTCCCGAATCAGTTTGGAATCGAGTTTATCGCTTTAAAAAAAGCTGTTGGACCGTTCGTTCTATCATTAGTCAGTGACTCTGATTATGTCCTAATTATGGGTGATTCAACCTTCCCAAAATCTCCTGGATCCCTTGTGAAGATGACAATTCCTTGCATGCCAGTTGTGAAAACGACTTTATTGATGCATTAATTAAAATTGCTCTTTTCGAAATTAACCCCATCCTTAACACACTTAGCAGATCTCTAGACCTTATTTTCTGTAATAGGAATATCCTCTGTGACTGTAAATCGGTCTTCACCACTATCGCTTCCTGAGGACGTACACCATCCTACACTATTGGTTTCGGTATTAATTGATGTCCCTAATATACATGGTAACTATAAGACTCAGAATCGTACTAAATGTTTCCGAAAAACGGATTATAATGCTCTTCGCACTCATTTAGCTGGATTTGACTGGGAATATCTTTCATTTTATAACTCTATTGATGCTGCTACAGATTCTTTTTATGATGTAATCCACGATGCTTTGGACAAATTTGTTCCTGTAGTTTCATCGTCTTCATCAACTAAACCGCCATGGTTTAATAAACACCTATCTCGACTTAAGAACAGGAAATCTAGAGCTTACAATATGTTTCTTAAGTCTGGATCTTTGTTTCATCAGACAAACTTTCTTTACATTCGCAACCAGTTTATTATTCTTAATAATCAACTTTATAAGCGTTACATCGTGAATTGTAAGGCTAACTTCCGAAATGATCCGAGCTCCTTCTATTCGTTTGTCAATATGAAACGTAAATCCAGTCTTTTTCCTCCTCCCTAACTTATAAAAATATTTCTGATTCTTCAAACCAAGGTAATGCTAATCTTTTGCTTAATTTTTTCAATCAACTTATTCGTCCGATTCTTATAATTTAAATTCTACATACCCTTATAAAATTCCGTATATAAACAATGTTTACTTGTCTAAATTTAATCATCTTGATGTTTTTAATGCTCTTTCAACCTTGGATATCTAATTTTCTGCTGGTCCCGATAATGTCCCAAGCTGTATTCTCAGGCACTGCACTGATATCCTATGCTACCCTCTTACCATCCTATTCAATTTATCTCTGGACCTTTCATGCTTTCCTAAGAGATGGAATGAATCTTTTATTATTCCACATCATAAGAAAGGTTCTAAAATACTTATAGATAACCGCGGTATTGCTAAGCTTTCTGCTATTCCCAAGCAACTGCAACATCATTGCAAAAGCATAATTTCCTCCTCCCAGCATGGTTTTGTCAAATATCGTTCTACAACAACCAATCTAATCATCCACAAGGGTTATCTAAAACGAATGCAAACGATGCAGTTTACACCGATTTTAGCAAAGCTTTCGATTCTGTTAATCATCGTCTCCTTCTCCGGAAACTTTATCTTATGGGTTTTCCTCCTAATATCATACAGTACATGACTTCATATCAACCGAATCGTACGCAGCGGGTTTGGTTTAAGAACATCACATCTCATGTTATAAAAGTAACATCTGGTGTTCCGCAAAGCAGTCACTTAGGACCTCTTCTGTTTATCCTCTTTGTTAACGACTTACCTAGGGTCGTGAGCTATGCTTCTACACTTATGTATGCTGATGATGTCAAGCTCTGCTTTTCTTTCTCTGACCACTTCCTTCATAGACGTCTGCAATTCGACCTTGATGACATTTTCTTGTTGTGCTCTAATAATCTTCTCTCACTCAAAGTGCAAGGTCGTACTCACTTGGGAATCACTTTTTAGATCATGTTTCCTTAATGAATGATCTTGGAGTTCTTTTCGATCACAAGCTGTCGTTGAATGAACATATTTTTGTAAAAGTAAATAAAGCCAGAGGAGCTTTTATCAAGCGTTGCTCAAAAGAGTTTGATGATCCCTTCACCACTAAAACGTTGTATATCTCTTTGGTTCGACCGATCCTGGAATACTGTTCCTGCGTTTGGAGTCCGCAGTATATGGTTCATCAAAAAAGTATTGAATCAGTGCAAAAGCAGTTTCTTTTATTTGGCTTAAAATATTTAAACTGGGACTCAAGTGATCTTCTTCCACCAAATCTTTGTCAGCTAAAATTATTAGACCTACCACCATTGCAGGTACGTCGTACTTGTGCTGGGGCCATGCTCCTTCATAAAATTATTCTTGGTCAAGTTGACTCGAAACTTTTACTCGAAAAGATACTTTTCTCTGTAGCAAACAGGTCAACCAGGTCCTTCCGACCCCTTTGGTTTCCAATTTGTAGACCTAATTTTGCGGATCATGATCCTTTTCGCGTTATTTGTAAAAACTATAACATATTGTCACATATATTTTCGCCTGAATTATCCCTAGATGTAATAAAATCTAAATTGATTGTTTTTCTATTAGAATAATTGAATTAAATAACTCTTAATTATAATTAATTTTAATAATAATTGTACAAATAACAGATAATTGTTATATTCAATAAATAAACATCTTGTCACTTTGCTCTACTAACAATCTCAAATCGCTTATATTAACCTTACCTGTGCAGCGCTCTTCCTCGTGATATCTTTCTATTACTTTTTGCTTAACTATCTCGGATCTATTCTCGCGATTTGAGCCGTACGTCACGCGAGTTATATATGTGTTATATATTATGAGCTAATGCACCAAGTGAAATACAGCACTAGTTTGGTAAACTTTATTTATGAATGATTCCACTTAGAGGTTGGTACAAAAACTGACTTAAAACTATACAATCGGTGTCTTATATAGCGTCTTTTGTTTGGGTTTAAGATCTAAGTGCTAGGTGTGATCTGATTTCAGAGTGCAGAGTCTGGTCTTGGGTTCTAAGTGGGGGTGTGATTCAAGTGGTTAAGTGGTTCCTTGTTTATGTTTACATCTTCGGATTGATTCTGCATATTCGTAATTGGGTATTTGTGTTTTATAATTTCTAAAGGTCCGCTATGGTTTACATTAATTTAGATTGCAACGTTGGCCTTATTAGAAGTTGTGTATTAGTGGGTAGAGAGGGGGCTATTGATGATAATTGTATAACTCCTCCACCGCTAGAATTTGAATTCTCCTGAATTCTATTCACATTAATTTTAATATTTTTATTTCTTAATTTTATGTATAAATAAAGAATTACTGTTATAATAATCAAAGTAAATAAAATGAAAATTCCGTAGCTTACTTCTCTATGGAACTTTAGTTCTGTTATTTCTTCTAAATTTTCGAAGTTTTCTAGTGATAATTGTTCAAAATTAATAATGTTTTTGTATGACTGGTTCAATAAGTTTGTTGGATAGAAAAATCTATCATAGAATTCTATTTGTTCATTTGAAAAGGTTTCTGATAAAATTTGAATTTGGCAATTTACAAATTGTATAAGGTAATTTCCATTAAGTGTTATTTCTCTTTGGTCGCAGTTTTGTTTTAGTTTTTCGTTTTCTGCGTTCTTTACGACTATTGTTTCTTCGTCTATTTGTTCTACGCTGGGTTTGTTATTAAATATAAATCTGCAATTATTAAAAAGGGTACAGCTTTTGCTTAACATTAGTTCTTTTAAAATTAGATTTTCTTTATATTCATACGTTTTATTATTTATTTGTGTAGTAAGTACATTTTCTTGATCGATTTCAATATGGTTAACATTTGGTATTGGGGTGATTAATTTGATATCTGCTTTAACATAGTTTTTAGGTAATTTAATTGCCATAACAATTGCACCATTTTTGTATTTCAAAATACCCATTCTTATTAATTTCATTTTAAAGAAATCTATTTCAAATTTATTTATTTCCTCTTTTGATAATATCTCAGGTAAGAATATATTGTTTTTGGCTGATGCTATGTTTTCTTGAATATAGTTTAATTTTTCTTCTATATTTTTTAAAATTCTCATTTGGTCATTAAATAAGATTCTCTTTATAGTGTCCTTGCTTTGTTCATTAATTTTTTCTGAGAAAAGGCGTATTATACTTCTATCTTCACGAATTGTGTCTGCTAATTTATTAATAGTGTCGTTAAAATGTGTATTGATATAAATTTGTTTGTTCAGATTTGTAATTTGATTGTGGTTATTCTGATCTATAATATTTAAATGTTCTACTATGTCTTCCCTATCTTCATTGTCCATTATTCCAAAAAGCCATTTGTAAAGTGTGCCTGCACCATTAATAAGTCCTCTCTTTGTTCTTGTGGTTGGGGTAATTGATTTGATTTTGGCCCTGATTAATTCTATTTCTTCAACGATCCATTCTTTGTTTGCTATTTCAATATTTTTTATATTATCCTCTATTTGATTAATAATTATGGTGATCTGATTAATTTCAATAATATGTAAAATTATAAAAGTTTCGTTCACAATTTCAGTGGAATGAATATGTATAGGGACATATCCTGCCTCCTCTTGAATTGGGACCACATGTAGTCTGGCATGTGTCATTGATAAGATTATTAAAATAATCAATAAAATATTCTGTAAATATGAAAGAAACTTATTACTAAGCTTGTTAAACACATTATATATATATATATATTTTTTTTTTTTATTTATTTATTTTTATTTTATTTAATTTTTTTTTTTTTTTTTATATGAATATTTATATATTATTTGTGTTTAATAATATTATGTTATTTCCATTTGTAATGGTCTCTTAATATTACAAGGGTGGATCTCTTTTAATTTAGCGTATCGAAAATATGGTTCATCCTTATGTCTGAGTCGTTTGTAATTTTTTATTGGTCCTTCATTTCTCCTTTCTTCGTAATTTTCCCTTTCTTTGTTTAATTTGGTTATAATTTTCATTTTGTATGTGTTTATTGCTTCCTGTAATTCCTTAACATTTTTTTCGTTCTTTGCTGTTATTGGGGAACAGTGAATTGTGGTGTGATATCTTTTATTATATGCTCCTACTGCAATCTGGATTTTTGTTTCTATTGAAATATCTTTATCTATGCTGCTTATTACTTCGATTAAAGTAGAATGTAGCCTTTCTATGTCTGCATTCCCTGTATGCGAATTTGGTTTCGTTAAGTGTAGTTCTACGCCTTCTTTAATTAAGAAACTTGCTATTTGTTCTGCCCTAAATTCGTTGTCCATTATTATTTTTTCGGGTTTACCGAATTTGGTAAATTGATCAACTATAATTTGCAATTTTTCCCTCCAGTTCCTATCTTTGATATTGTATGCTGTTACAAATTTAGTGAGTTTATCTATAACTGTTACAAATGATCTATGGTTAATATGAAAAATGTCTATATGGATTATTTGATTTTTTTCTTGTGGTGTTTCCGTTATATTAAAGTTTGGTTTTATTGGATTTCGGTCGTATTTTATTTCCCTGCACTTTCTACAATTAGATATAATCAAGTTTATGTGTTCTTTTAGTTTTGGGAAGTAAATTTTGTCTTTTAAGCTATAAAATGTTTCATTCATGCCACTGTGAAAGGATTCTTTTGTATGGTATAAAGAAATTTGTTTGTGAAGTTGTTCTTCGTTTTCAATTTCTATAGCCCTTTTTGTGCATTTAAGAAATTTTATATTTGGTGTGTCTTTAAAGATGTCTATTATGATGCATTGAACTTTATAATATACTGTGTCTGGTACTTCTGAAAATATACCAATTGTACCTTTTTTTATATTATTAAATAATTTTTGTTCGATTTCTAGTGGGTCATCTGCTGGGTTAATTTCTATAATTTTTCTGCCATTATTATAAATAATAAGGTCTCTTGCTGAATAGGTTACAATAATTTGTGTTTTGTATTTATTTACTATTCCCTCTCTTATGAAAAAATAAATTGGTTCGTTTTCGTCTGCTGAATGAATAGTTTCTGATATTTCTAAATTTGATTCCTCATCATTATTATCATTTATTAGAGGTGCTGTTTTCTGCCTACTTAGAAAGTCTGCTACTTTATTATCTTTTCCTTTAACATATTGAATGTCACAACCGAATTGTTGTAACATTAAAATCCATCTTTTGTGTCTATCTTTTAAATCTTTTCCTTTATATTTTTTATTTAGGTATTTAATTGGTTGATGATCTGTTATAATTTGAAACTGTGATCCGTATAGATAATGTCTAAAATAATCAACTGCAAAAACAATAGCTAAAAATTCTTTATCAGTTGCGCTGTAATGTTTTTCATGTTTATTTAAAGTTCTTGATACAAATGCTACTGGTTGACCGTGTTGTGATAACACAGCGCCAATTGCAAAATCACTGGCATCTGTTGTCACTTTAAATGGTTTATCGAATTCTGGAAATTTTAATATTGGGTGTGAACTTATGAGTGCTTTTAAGTTTTCAAATGAATCAATGTACTCTGGATCGTATTCATTGATTTGATTACCTTTTTGTAAATATTTAATCATGGGGTATGCAATTTTTGAGTAGTCTTTAATGAATTTTCTGTAGAATCCTGTCATTCCTAAGAAGCCTTTAAGTTGTTTCTCTGTTTTCGGAATCGGTATAGCTAATATATCCTGTATTTTTTTTGGATTTGGTTGTATTCCATCTTTGCTCAGGACGTGTCCTAAGAATTCTGTATGTTGTTTCATAAATGAGCATTTATCTGGCTGAATTTTTAAGTTGTGTTCTTGAAGTTTTCGAAAAATTTTTTCTACTGCATGTTTATGTTCTGCTAGAGTTGTTGAAAATATTAATATATCATCAAGGTATACTACGCATATTTTGTTTATGTAGTCCCTTAATATATCATTCATTAATCTTTGGAAAGTTGCCGGAGCGTTTTTTAGTCCAAATGGCATTCTAACATATTCGTAAAGTCCCATTGGTGTAACAAATGCTGTTTTTTCTATATCTTCTTCTGCCATCAAAATTTGGTGGTAGCCCTTTGCTAGGTCTAATGTGCTGAAATATTGTGCCCTGCCTAGTTTGTCTAAAATTGAGTCCATAAGAGGTAAAGGGTATTTATCTGGTATCGTTATTTGATTTAAACGGCGATAGTCTACACATAATCTAAACTTTTGAATTCCTGAGTTATCTATTTTCTTTGGCACCATGCATATAGGAGAACTATATTTACTTCTGCTTTTCCTAATAATACCATTATTTTCCATTTCCGTTATTTGTTTTCTAATTTCTTCCTCATATTTTGGCGATATCCTATAAATTTTCGAGTTAATTGGTTGATCTGTTACGGTCCTTATATTGTGTACTACTGCATTTGTATTGGTTAATTGATCCCCTTCTTTGTAATATAATTTCATAAAACGCTTGTTTAAGCTATTAATTATTTCTTTTTCTTCACTGTTTAACCCTGTTAAATTGAAGTTTTCAATTTCACTTACTTCCAATACACAAATCTCTTCAGGGAATTTGGAGTGGAATGGAATTTCAACATCATTTATTAGTTTAAGTGTTTTTTTTACGTTGTCTATATTTTTAACATTTCTTTGGATGAAATCCATACCCAATAGAAAATCATATGATTTGTCCAGGGGTAAAGCCACCCATTTTGCACGCATATTTTGGGGATATTGGAATTCCTTTGGTACTTCTGTTTTTACTAAGAAGTCGTTAGTTTGAAATTTCGTGTTAATAGTATGAATTACTTTCGAATATTTTTCAATGATTTTGTAAAAATTTTTATTAACTTTATTAGTGTTGAGTATACTAATTGTGGATCCTGTGTCCAGTAAAAAAGAAAATTTACAGTTTTCAATTGTTCCCTCTATTAGCATTTTTTTTTCTTCCGAGGCTTCTAAATAAAAAACTCTTTGGGGGATTCATTTATTAGGCTCTTATTGTCTTCTTCGTCTAAATTGTCTACACTCATTGCCTCTGGGGGATTTTGTCGAATGTTTTGGCTTTGATTTCTATTATTATTTAAATTTAGTGGGTTTTGATTTTGCTGAGTATAATTATTATTTTGATTTTGCTGTTGGTTATAGTTAAAATTCCTATTTTGGTTTTGATAAGTGTGGTATCTTCTAGTGTTCTGGCTTCTTTGAAAATTATCATTTTGATTCTGATTTCTTTGATTTATATTTTTACCTGAGTCATAATCATTTTTTCGCAATAACAATTTTTGATTAAGGTTGCCAAAATTTAGGCCCATGTATTTTGCAATTTCATTTCTAACTTGTGGTATTGTTGTTAATGGCATTAAAGATACTGCTAATGATCCTGATGATAGTTCCTTTACTCTTTGTATAAGTAATGCACTTAATATGTTAACTAAGTTTTCATTGTTTTCAAACACTGCGAAATCTGTTATTTCCTCTACTATGTACCTTACCTTTATATCTAAATCTCGAATACTTGTGACTTTTAGGTTGTTGATCTTTCTGGTGAGTCCCATTTGGTCCATCCTGGGTCGATAGTGATGTCTTAATTTTTCCTTGCATTGTTCCCATGATGTCGGTGTGTTAATGTTTAGCACTGTTCTAGCTTGTCCTTGTATTTTGGTGTTGAAAATAACGCTAAATACTTGATCCGTCTCCTCTCCATATTCCTGCATGATCTGGTCTACTGATGCAATAAATCCATGAAGAGTTCCTTCTTCTCCGGTGAAAGTGGGAAGATATCGGGTCTCTTTCTCGGTGTTATTTCTCATTTTTGTATTAGAGTTTTGTGATGTGTGGAATAACTGTTGATTGGCCAGGATTTGGGTGAGAGCTTGGATGCAATTCTGCATTTCCTCTTGTTGTCCGTTTGCCATTTTGTTGGTTTTTATTATTATTTTTATGTATATATATTTTTTTATTATTCACTTTTTCACTTTAGGTGATTTTATCACTTCTTAGTGTGTGTGTTTTTTTTTTTTTTTTTTTTTTTTTTTTTTTTTTTGTTTGGTTTTTTGTTGCACAATTATGAATTTTATCTGAGTTTGTGACACAAAATTTTTAAATTTTTCACTTTTTCACTTTCGGTGATTTTTATTATCACTTTTTAGTGTGTGTTTTTTTTTTTGTTTGGTTCGTGGAGACCGACTGCGCCAGTTATATATGTGTTATATATTATGAGCTAATGCACCAAGTGAAATACAGCACTAGTTTGGTAAACTTTATTTATGAATGATTCCACTTAGAGGTTGGTACAAAAACTGACTTAAAACTATACAATCGGTGTCTTATATAGCGTCTTTTGTTTGGGTTTAAGATCTAAGTGCTAGGTGTGATCTGATTTCAGAGTGCAGAGTCTGGTCTTGGGTTCTAAGTGGGGGTGTGATTCAAGTGGTTAAGTGGTTCCTTGTTTATGTTTACATCTTCGGATTGATTCTGCATATTCGTAATTGGGTATTTGTGTTTTATAATTTCTAAAGGTCCGCTATGGTTTACATTAATTTAGATTGCAACGTTGGCCTTATTAGAAGTTGTGTATTAGTGGGTAGAGAGGGGGCTATTGATGATAATTGTATAACTCGCGGAAGTATCCCTCGGTCGGTTGGACAGGAGGTGGGCTGTACGTATGCAGTGGGAACCGCGAAAAAAAAAAAAAAGGAGATAGAGAGAGGGAGGAGAAATGGTTAAGGAAGGAGAAGAAGACGGAGAGCCGTTTAACGTTTTGTTACGATTTTTCTCGGCTAGCCCTCGTCCACCAAACTCATACCGCGCCATAAGAAACTTCGTTCCAAAAAATATTTCGGAAGATCTTTAGGGACTGGATGATCAGTGTAGCAATTGCACATTAAAATAACAAAACCAAAAACAAATTTAAGAAAATAAAATGATTTATTTAATAAATACCCAAAAACTATTCCCCTCCTTTTTTTTGTTTTTTTTGCTAAGTGATTTTAATTCCTTGATTGGATTAACGATTGGTTCGTAAAACTAAGCCTTAATACACAAAATAAATAAAAAAGAAAACAAGAAAGGAAAGCTTACTTCGGGCGGAGCCGAAGTTTATATACCCTTGCAGTTGAGTTTGGCATATCGAATTATTTTGTCCAAAGAGCTTGAAATACAACGAAGTTATGGCATTTCCGATCAATCAGTTATATGGCAGCTATAGGATATAGTCGACCGATCCCGGCCCTTCCGACTTATATACTGCCTGCAACAGAAAGAAGGGCGTGTGCAAAGTTTCACTCTTTCACTGCGTCGCACATTTTTGACCAAAATTATAATACCATCTACAAGGGTATAATAAGGAAAGAAGGATGTCAGAGTCGTAAGTGCTCAGATTAGATTATTAGATTAGATTACCCAATTCAGAGCCAATAAAAATACAAAATATTTCGGAAGAACTAAACGAAATATCTGGATGTGACTGCTCATCTTGATGAATTAAATAAAGTAAAATAAATAATATAAAAAATTGAATAAGAAAATAAAAATGTTTTTCTGTGTAAAATAAAAATATATGTTCACACGTTGTCGGCCAGAGGCAGACTGAGCTCTGGAAATATTTTCAAAGACAGAAAAAATATTAATAACATAAATCCTAACTACTTGTATAACAAGGACTTAAATAAGTTTACATTTTTGGGGCAGACAATCCGTTTGGGTCAGCGATTGGGGAAAAATCACTTTATCTTGCTCGGCACAAATTATGTATAAGGTGCTCTAAAATTATTTACCTTCGAAATCAAATTTAATGAATTTTTAAATGATTTTCCTTTGGGTCGAGCAGGCAAGTGGAAAAATCGAGAAATAGGAAGTTCAATAGCTTAGATAGAACTCCATTGAACAGACAAGGAATGAGGTCTTCTCACCTTTGTGACACCTGTCCAAAAATGGTTATTTAATTAATTGCAATCATCATGAAATAGATAATATTTTATTCAAATAACGACCTGAATACATGGATCCCAAAAGCGCAATCAAACCAGAAACCGTAAAATTCCAAGTCTTCCCAGAATTCAGGCTTAGAACCAAAAGTCCGAAGACATTGTTACATGCTTTATTCTTAAGCTTCTACTTGGACCTGCACCTCACAAACCTCTGAGAAAATAAAAAAATGTGTATAAATAGATTACACTGTCAAATATTTGATTTAGCTTTCCATAATATGCAGACACTACGTGGGACCACCCACCACATAGTACACAGGCAGGGAAATAAGATTTAATTAAATTCCACCTTCAGCCACTTGGCTTCCCCCACTTGGGAAGAAGGTCAAAATTCCACCTTCCTCCCACTTGGCCTGGGTTGCTGGGTCCAATCCTTGAAGGAGCACATAGACAATGATGTATGACATAATTCTACTTGGAGATTTCGAATGAACGAACTGCAACTAAGGCTGAGTCCCGAAGACAAGACCGACACCTCTACAGCTTTTCAACCTTACTTATGTGAGGATAGCAGCCCACGATTATTCCTTTGCGTACCTTTAGAAAGTGCCTTCATGCCTCCTACCGGTGCGGGAGAGGGTATCGAACCTGGAGGGCTAGAAACTTGTTCAAAACTGATACCGGCACCGAGATCGCTAGCTCCGGTATAGTATTTACTCTTGTTATTTTTCTATTTCTTTTTGTATTTTGATTTATAGTGAATAATTTGCCTGCCTCTATTTATATCCTCATAGTGTTTTCATTTAATTGTGTTACTTAACCTGTGTTCAGTTACCGAGCATTTTTGGAAGCTTTATTTAATGTTCCAAATCTAGACTATAATAAAAAACCAGGACATTAGATTTCTATGTATGATTACAATTTATATAAATGATTTGGTTTATATATAGAACATATATATATAATATATATATATATATATATATAGAACAGTTCGAATTAGAACCGCGAGAGAGCGAGGCAACGATAGCGCCTGACGGCAGATGCAGGTGGCCGATCGAATGCACGAGAGCGGACGACGTGAATAGAGACAAAGATAAAGAAAAGATAAACAAATTTAATAAATTATTGCCGGCCAAACTTTCGGGCGACTACTTTACCCGACCTTCCCCCGTTAGAAGATGAGCATCATGAAGGGGCAGCAGGCACAAGTTGTTGACTGCCCGCCTTATAGCTCCGTACGCCGCTGAGTAATACTGAATAATATGGACTAGCAACTCCGAATGCTCAGCTGTCATGAGGACCTTACCATCGTCAGGGCGTCCGCCTCTCCAATCAATCCAACCGAGCCGAGTTTTTTGGATTGAAAGCAAACCAGGAGGCAGATGAATTTGCCCCATACAAAGCAGCTCGTAAAATAATCCAGCTCCAATTAGCAAATCAACTGGCTAAGGATGGTGAAAATGAAGATCCGCTAGCTTTACATTGTCGGGAATTTTCCAAGAGCTGACATCCAATGTCCAAATGTGGCTGAAAGTCAGTGATGTTGGAGGCTACGATCGCAGTTAATTGTGCCGAGTAGTCAGAGATTTGGGATTGCAAGCTGACTTGCGCAGAAAACCCAGCAGTAAAGCACCCAGCGCTACCTATACCGGAGACAGTCACTGGACCCCTTATCTTCCGCAGCTGCAACTGGTCCGCCAGCTTTCAAGTGACTAGATGCACCTGCGAGCCAGAATCGAGCAGCGCTCGGCAGGGCATTAGAACTCCGCAGCGGTTCCTAACCAGAATATTGGCAGTGGCTAGCAACCCCACATCACCAAAACGATCCTTAGCGACGAGAGAATTGACGGCGGCGGGCGCTGAACGAGAAACAGCGTCGCTAGATGCGGAAACCTCTAGAGAGGTGTGTTGGCCTTGAGCTGGCGAATTGCCAACCAAATGCAGCAGACTATGATGCCTGCATTGCAAGGTGCCCGGATTCAAGGCACTTACGGCATAAATCCAATTGCATAACTTTGCCTAAACGATCCTTAGGCGACTAGCTTAAAAACCTTGGGCAGTTTGGTGCATGTGATGTCGTCGTCAAATTCAAGCTCTTCAAAATCCGGCAACTCCGCTCAAGGAATTTGCGATAGACTCCCACGTTGGAATAGAATCCAAGGAATCCTCCACTAAAAGTGGGAAGTGGCAGCAAAGTCTGGAAAGTTCTGCGTTGATCACTTTCGAACTCGCCGGCAACAAACTGGAGCGCCGCATAATCTCCTGGTCCAGCCTAAATCGTGTTTCTCTGAGGCACTCCCTGAGTTCCTCTTCTGTGACCATGGATCAAAGTCCGCATCGTTGAGGTTGACGCACAGATCGCTCCTGAATTCTGAAACATCCATCTCGAACGGCTCCTTGTGTGTGCTCTTAAAATCCGCGACAATCCGCAGGTTTCCACTCATTTCAAGGACAGCACCGGCGGGTAACAATCACACATTATGATTATAACCTTTTTTTATATTTTTTTGTTTTTTTTGAAGTCGTTAATAAACAGTGTAAAAAGTAGGGGTCCTAGATGGCTTTCTTGGAGCACCCCAGATGTTGCGCGGACTAAACGCGAGGTAACATATTTAAAGAAGACACGTTGGGTTCTCCCAGATAAGTAGCTCGAAATCCAGATAAGAAGATCAGTTGGGAATCCCAAACGACTGAGTTTACTTATAAGAAGCGAATGGTTAACAGAGTCAAATGCTTTACTGAAGACAGTGTAAATGACGTCTGTTTGTAAGCCATTCCGGTGATAGGTCATCCGTGATGAAGATGTTTTTTTCAAAAAGCTTTGGAATTGCTGAGAATTTCGAGATGCCTCTATAATTTGCAGCGTCGGATTTTTTCCCTTTTTTATGCAGCGGAATAATGAAGGATTCCTTCCACATAAGGGGAAAGATCGAAGTTTCCAGCAATATATTAAAGAGTTAAACGAGCGGTTTGCACAGAGCCTCGGCTCAGTTCTTCAGAACACAGCCTGGAACTCCATCAGGGCCTGGCGAATACACGGGCTTGACCTTAAGAAGATCCGATAACACACCACTTTGATCGAAAGATGGGCAAAATATAAGATTGGCTGATTGGATATTATAAGTGTAAGGCTGAGCTGAGCTGCTGCTAGGTGAATACCTAGCAATTTTAATTTTCAAATTCAATTTTAAATTTTAGTTTTAAAATCCAATTTTCAATTTTAATTTTCAGTTTAAACTTTTAATTTTGATTTTCAATTTTCAAATCCAATTTTCAATTTCAAATACAAATTTTTAATTTTTATTTTCAATTTTAATTTTCAAATTCAATTTTCAATTTTAATTTTAAAATCCTTTTTTCAATTTTAATTTTCAATTTAAACTTTCAATTTTGATTTTCATTTTCAATTTTTAAATTCTATTTTCAATTTTCAAATCCAATTTTCAATTTCAATTTTCAATTTGAACTTTTAATTTGAATTTTCAATTTCTTTTTTCAATTTCAATTTTCATTTTCAATTTCAATTTTCCATTCCTGTTGGCACCTAGTGCCAAGACCTACTACCCTATATGCACACTTAGTAATTCGATCCAATCAATATGCATCAGCATGTCGCAATATAAAAACCCATTAACCGATTTTCTCACCTCTAAACAATTAGTAATAAGCATAAAACTATATCCAACCTATTAACCCAGCACTAATAGACGGCGCCAAAAGCAGAAGCAGCATATCAGCGGGAAGAATGAACGACTGACCGATGCAAGTAAAACCAGCCAGCTAAGCCGAAATGCGCAAGCAGTACATGAACAAACAATCTGAGTCAGCAGACTCAAAGGTGGGTGACCCTGGCATTAACCTTAGTTTAGCACGTCCAGAACTTTGACCTTTCTTAGATTTAATGATGTATATTTTAGCATCTTATATAAGAGTTATTCTTCTGAAATAAAGACAGTTCCGAAATCAGAGTCAATCGTCTCGTTACTCAGTGTCTGAACCACGGCACTTAAAATCAACCTACTTCTAGTGATCCTGTGTAAAACGGTTCACAAGTAGAATCCGCGGCATACCAGTCTACTTCTAGTGTTGCTCCCGTGAAACGGACCACAAGTAGACCCAGCGTCACCTCCTTACTTCTCGTTTTGCTCCCGTGAAACGGACCACGAGTTGATCCGGCGGCATACCAGTCTACTTTGAGTGTTGCTCCCGTGAAACGGACCGCCAGTAGACCCCGCGGTCTAACTACTCCAAGTGTTGCTCCCGTGAAACGGACCACGAGGAGACCCCGCGGCATACCAGTCTAGCTCGAGTGTTGCTCCCGTGAAACGGACCACCAGCAGACCCCGCGCTATCTAACCTACTTAGAGTGTTGCTCCCGTGAAACGGACGGCCAGTAGGACCGGCCGATAAGGAATCAGCCGACCCACCATACCACCGGTACTTGAGGAAAACCACCCCAGGACTTCAAGCACATCAACTCATGCCTGATCACAGCAAGCGTCTGGCCAACCCGAGCAGTCCCTTGCAGAATCCAGGTAAATTTAGTCAGGACTATTTACAGTTTTGACTACGACTCCGGGACCTACCGTTACTCCCATGAGTTCAAGTTTGACGTAGTTGCCGCATAACGCTCTACGGACGAACAATTGGTGACCCCGACGTGATCCTTTAGGAACACAAATTGAACACAAACCTCAATCGCAATTTAACTCAACGAAAAAAAAAAAAAAAAAGGAGAGAGGAGAGATACATTGCAACAATGGGATCAGAATCAGACCCCGTAATCCAAATGCTCATTGATGAGCAAATTGAAAGCAACATAGTCATCCAAAGGCTAATAAGAAACTTCACTAAGGACTCCGCAGAGCGTAAACTCAAGGGAGGATACTCGGAAGAGAAACTCAGACAGCTCACTCACTCATGGACCCAGTTTAAAAAAAATGATGCCAAGCTCAAGAAGCTAGCACTAAGTCCTGAAAATGAGTATTTCACAAAGGCCAAAGCGCTAGAAGAGCTTGTGAAAAAATATGAAGCAATATTTTCGGAAAACAGGCGAAAATCTCGAGCCAAAGGCACAATCATCACGAGGAAACGAAGGAGAAGACCTTCGATTAACATCATTAAAACGAAGACATGAAGGACGATTAGACGATATGGAAGACTTGCTGTGCAACCGCATCGAAGGACGGGAAGTGTCCACACACGTCAGACAACACATGAAGGAGCTATGGAAGGAAATCGTCACGGGATACCATGATCTCATCGACCTGGAACCAGCCATAAAAAATGATGGACACACCGATGACAGATTTCAGGTTGTACGAGCAGAATATTTTTCGTTTTTGAGCGAAGAATCGAAATCAACTTCAGCATCAACACAAAAACTCGCGATTGCACCTCCGTTTGTAATACGACCAGTTGAAATTCCAAAGTTTGACGGAGACTACCGGCATTGGCTACGATTCTACGAAATTTTTACGGAATGCATCCACGATCAAGACTACAGTGATGCAGTAAAATTCCGTCTTTTGGAGAATCATGTAACAGGTGAAGCACAAAAAATCGCAACGTCGATTGGCGGACAGACCAGTTACCAGGATGCATGGCAACGACTAAAGAATCGATACCACAATGAACGGCTGTTGATTAAATCCGCGATTCAAGAGCTTTTCGGACACCCCAGAACAAATGGATCAGCGGACCAGCTGCGCAGCTTGCATGATACCGTGCTCCGAACGGTCGCCACTCTCGACGCACTCAAAGTGTCAACAGACAACTGGGACCCAATCTTGATACACATCATTAAGGAAGGATTGGATCCACACACGCTGTCAGCTCTAGAACTAGCCGTCACCGATCCAACCAATCGACAATCTCTGAAGCAGATGTTAGAAAACCTTGAGCGTCAGGCAACCAGTCAAGTAACAATGCAGAAAAATAAGTCGGCGGCTCCACTTCGATCCAGTTCATCACGATGGGTGTGTTCAGCCACAGCCCTGCTTACAGATAAGCCCACCGTTCTTTTACCAAACGCCCAAGTGGCAATACATGGCCCAACCGGAACCCATCAGCAATGCCGCACACTCCTAGATTCTGGATCACAGATTAACATAATCACCAGAAGGATGGCTGACACACTTGGACTACAATTGGAGCCATCAACCCTGAACTTCGCTGCACTGGGAGGAACAACAACAAGATTAGGAAAAAAGGCTGTGGTGACCCTATCATCATTAACCACTGACTTCGAAGATCAAATCAACGTCGTTGTACTACCGGAAATAAAGGCCAATCAACCATCCCACCCTATTCAAGCGCCAAGAAATATCTCACCTCAGTTGCGCTTAGCCGATCCTGAATTTACGCAGCCCCAGAATATTGATCTGTTGTTGGGCGCCGTAATCATCTCCCAGCTTATGAGGCCACAACAGACATATTTGGGAGAAGGACAACCACTACTAAAAAATACAGCGCTTGGATGGATTGTGATGGGGCCAGTGCGACCGGAATCAGCTCCTAATAGCAAGGCAGAACAAGTCGTCGGTAATACGACGGCTTGGACACCGGAAGCTAACGAGCCACGACATAGTTTGATTGCATGCATCGGCAAGGAGCAAATAGTAAAATCCGGAAGAGTACATAGTTCCCCACTCATTGCGGATCAACAAGAAGCTAACGAGCCACGACAAGATCAACAAGGAGAGCCGCAGACGGACCCCAATCCACAAGCCCAAGGTTGTCAACTCACAACTGAAGAGCACAGAGTGAAAGGGCCAGTAACCAAGGAAATTCAAGGAGTAGAAGTCACCTCCTATCTGGCATGGGTAACATGCATCTCCGAAAGAGAGCAAGAAGCAAGGTCAAGAGAGGACCAAGAGTCCTGTATGCGCACTGACCAACCAGAAAAAAGGTGCAGTACTTCATGGGATGCCCAAGAAGAATGGTTACGAGGGCGCGCAACAAGGCGAAGGAGACAACAGGTCGGATAGAATTATCGTTGGTAGAGATCTCACCCACATGATTCAAAATTTTTTTTTGTAGTAACTTTAGATTTTTAGTAATTAGTTTTAATATACACAATATTTTTTATCGCAAGGGTACACATCGGTTCACTAAGACGGTCCAACAACAACGCACAGCCCCTCTTATTGAGTACCTCAATGGGGGGGGAGAATGTTGGCACCTAGTGCCAAGACCTACTACCCTATATGCACACTTAGTAATTCGATCCAATCAATATGCATCAGCATGTCGCAATGTAAAAACCCACTAACCGATTTTCTCACCTATAAACAATTAGTAATAAGCATAAAACTATATCCAACCTATTAACCCAGCACTAGTAGACGGCGCCAAAAGCAGAAGCACCATATCAGCGGGAAGAATGACAGACTGACCGATGCAAGTAAAACCAGCCAGCTAAGCCGAAATGCGCAAGCAGTACATGAACAAACAATCTGAGTCAGCAGACTCAGAGGTGGGTGACCCTGGCATTAACCTTAGTTTAGCACGTCCAGAACTTTGACCTTTCTTAGATTTAATGATGTATAATTTAGCATCTTATATAAGAGTTATTCTTCTGAAATAAAGACAGTTCCGAAATCAGAGTCAATCGTCTCGTTACTCAGTGTCTGAACCACGGCACTTAAAATCAACCTACTTCTAGTGATCCTGTGTAAAACGGTTCACAAGTAGAATCCGCGGCATACCAATACCATTATATCCAATCAGCCAACCTTATATTTTGCCCATCTTTCGATCAAAGTGGTGTGTTATCGGATCTTCTTAAGGTTAAGCCCGTGTATTCGCCAGGCCCTGATGGAGTACCAGGCTGTGTTCTGAAGTACTGCGCCGAGGCACTGTGCAAACCGCTTGTTAAACTCTTTAATCTATCGCTGGAAACTTCGATCTTTCCCTTTATGTGGAAGGAATCCTTCATTATTCCGCTGCATAAAAAAGGGAAAAAATCCGACGCTGCTAATTATAGAGGCATCTCTAAATTGTCAGCAATTCCAAAGCTTTTTGAAAAACTTATCACTCCACATTTGCAACACCTATGTAGTTCAATAATAACCCCGTGCCAGCCCGTCCAATGCTTCATGAAGCATTGGAGCTAACATCTTTTATCACGGATGGCTTCCGGAATGGCTTACAAACAGACGTCATATACACTGACTTCAGTAAAGCATTTGACTCTGTTAACCATTCGCTTCTTATAAGTAAACTCAGTCTTTTGGGATTCCCAACTGATCTTCTTATGTGGATTTCGAGCTACTTATCAGGGAGAACCCAACGTGTTTTCTTTAAAGGTGTTACCTCGCGTGTAGTCCGCGCCACATCGGGGGTGCCCCAAGGAAGCCATCTTGGACCCCTACTTTTTACACTGTTTATTAACGACTTGCCCCTTGCCTTAACTAATTCACTTGTACTTATGTACGCTGATGACGTTAAGCTATGCCTTCAGTATAAATTCACTAGCGCCCAGTCTAGACTTCAATCCGATTTGGATAAACTTCAAAATTGGTGTTTAGCAAATAACCTAAAGCTTAATGGATCGAAATGTAAACTTATGTCTTTTTACCGATCTAGTCCTCACCAGGCTATGTACTTTCTCTATGGGAAAGCCTTAGAACGATTAACTCAGGTTAACGTATAGGTGTCCTATTAGATTTGAGACTTAAATTTACCGACCATATATCTACCATGGTTAATAAAGCTATGGGTGTGCTTGGTTTTATTAAAAGATGGTCAAAAGAATTTAATGACCCGTACATAACTAAAACGTTATATACATCACTGGTCCGTCCGATTCTTGAGTATGGATCGTGTGTCTGGAGTCCTCAATATGGAGTACACCAAGATCACATTGAATCTGTACAAAAAAATTTCCTTACTTTTGCTCTTAGGGGACTTAATTGGGATGCAAATCTTTACCTCCCCTCTTATCATAATAGACTATTACTAATCAACTTACCAACATTAACAAATCGTAGAACGATGCTGGGTGTCATGTTTCTATATAATCTTATTTATGGAAATATAGACAGCCAGCATTTACTAACACGTTTAAACTTTAACATTCCTAGTAGAAGGACCAGAAACTTTCGTCCTTTACTCCTCAGCCATTGTAGTTCGACATATGCCCAACACGATCCGTTCAGGGTATTATGTTCGGACTACAATGGTCTCTACCACATCTTATCACTTTGCTCTACTAACAATCTTAAATCGCTTATATTAACCGCCTTATCTATGCAACACTCTTCCTCGTAATATCTTTCTCCTAATCCTCGCTTATCTATCTCGGATCTATTCCCGCGATTCGAGCCGTACGTTACGCGGCAGCGTCCCTCGGTCGGTTGGACGGGAGGTGGACTGTACGTATGCAGTGGGAACCGCGCAAAAAAAAAAAAAAAAAAAAATACCAGTCTACTTCTAGTGTTGCTCCCGTGAAACGGACCACAAGTAGACCCCGCGTCACCTCCTTACTTCTCGTGTTGCTCCCGTGCAACGGACCACGAGTTGATCCCGCGGCATACGAGTCTACTTCGAGTGTTGCTCCCGTGAAACGGACCACCAGCAGACCCCGCGCTATCTATCCTACTTAGAGTGTTGCTCCCGTGAAACGGACCGCCAGTAGGACCGGCCGATAAGGAATCAGCCGAACCACCATACCACCGGTACTTGAGGAAAACCACCCCAGGACTTCAAGCACATCCACTCATGCCTGATCACAGCAAGCGTCTGGCCAACCCGAGCAGTCCCTTGCAGAATCCAGGTAAATTTAGTCAGGACTATTTACAGTTTTGACTACGACTCCGGGACCTACCGTTACTCCCGTGAGTTCAAGTTTGACGTAGTTGCCGCATAACGCTCTACGGACGAACAATTCCAATTTTCAATTTTAATTTTCAATTGTATTTCATCTGTTTTCCCATTATTTCTCAGTTTTTTTTTTATTTTGTTATATTTTTGTCCTGTTAAAGATGGGCAAAATATAAGATTGGCTGATTGGATATTCTAAGTGCAAGGCTGGGCTGAACTGCTGCTAGGTGAACACGTAGTTTGAAAAAACTGTGCAAAGAGTTCGCAACGTAAGCAGTGGGCGAAAAGATACATGTTTACGCTAAGTGTTTACAAAGTTATAAAACTGCTTCGGATCCAGAGTAAACTAAATCCGGCGGCGAATATAACTCCTATAACATCCACCGTGAAATGGGACCGAGGAATAACTAACTGTACTGCCATGTACTATACATATGTTTATTTAAATGTCTTCTCATACTGTTCCTTAAATTTATAAGGTGCCTTGTAAAATAATCATATTCGTTAAAGCAGACGGATATTTCCACGGCACACAAGCGGCACACAAAATATGTTTAAAGTGTAATACAGTTTTTGTAATGCGATGTTTATATCTTCGCATACCAGTAAATCAGGTCAATCAAATTCCGAAATTACCTTATTTAATTTCATAAAATTAGTCTTACGAAAGAAACGAACTTTCTGAGATTAAAGTGTAGACTTAAGTTTTCGATTAAACGTCATAACCTTGCACTTTGAGCAATTTAGTGAGAGAAGATTATTAGAGCACCACAAGAAAACTTCATCAAGGTCGAATTGCAGATGTCTATGAAAGAAGTGGTCAGAGAAAGAAAAGCAGAGCTTGACATCATCAGCATACATAGCTCACGACTCTAGGTAAGTCGTTAACAAAGAGGATAAACAGAAGAGGTCCTAAGTGACTGCCTTGCGGAACACCAGATGTTACTTTTATAACATGAGATGTGATGTTCTTGAACAAAACTCGCTGCGTACGATTCGATAGATATGAAGTCATCCACTGTATGATATTAAGAGGAAAACCTATAAGATAAAGTTTCCGGAGAAGGAGACGATGATTAACAGAATCGAAAGCTTTGCTAAAATCGGTGTAAACTACATCGGTATGCATTCGTTTTAGAAAACCCTTGTGGACGATCGAAGTGAATTCTAGCAGATTGGTTGTTGTAGAACGATATTTGACAAAACCATGCTGGGAGGAGGAAATTATACTTTTGCAATGTTGCAGTTGCAATGTAACCAATTTCTCCAGCAGCTTGGGAATAGCAGAAAGCTTAGCAATACCGCGGTTATCTATAAGTATTTTAGAACCTTTCTTATGATGTGGAATAATAAAAGATTCATTCCATCTCTTAGGAAGGCATGAAAGGTCCAGAGATAAATTGAATAGGAAAGTAAGAGGGTAGCATAGGATATCAGAGCAGTGCCTGAGAATACAGCTCGGGACATTATCGGGACCAGCAGAAAATGATATATCCAAGGTTGAAAGAGCATTAAAAACATCAAGATGATTAAATTTAGACAAGTAAATATTGTTTATATACGGGATTTTATATCTTTGGTTCGACCGATCCTGGAATACTGTTCATGCGTTTGGAGTCTGCAGTATATGGTTCATCAAAAAAGTATTAAATCAGTTCAAAAGCAGTTTCTTTTATTTGCCTTAAAATATTTAAACTGGGACTCAAATGATCTTCTTCCAC